>NC_062577.1:14974880-15288333 GCF_022837055.1 Prionailurus viverrinus
ACTAAGGCCACCAGCTCCAGCGAGCAGGTCCTTAACAATCATGGTATATTGCCTCTCCCAGAGGTAAAGAAAGATTTTGAGCTATAAACCCTACCTGGGAAGATGATGTGCCAGAGAGAGGGTCATAGGCGCCCTGAATGAGGGGTGTGGCAGACGAGTATAAAGGGAGTGCCCAAGGAGGATACAGTTCTGGTTTCTTCGAGAGTGGAATTGGCAAGTCGTGGGCATTGAACCTTCCAGCTGGGGTACCAGCTTGGTTTTTTTTAGTCTCCCCTCAGCCTCTGTCAGTCTGGCTGGAATTGGGAGGTAAGCAAAGATGAAAAAAAAAAGGAGCAGAAAAAAGCTAGATAAAAATCACTACAGAAGAATCAAAGGGTAGGCAAAGGAGGGAGAACCAGGCTCACTTCACTCACTACGTGCCAAGTGCTATGTGGGGCTGGCGGTTCTGAGGGGGAAGGCCCAGCCCTTTCTTGGAGGAGCTCCCCAGGATGATGGGAAGACACACATAAGAGGCTACTTTGACTCCGGGGTGAGGTTAGGTGTGGTGTGGCACAAAAGCCTAGTAAAAAGTGGACACAGAGAGACAGAATCTGCCGGCACAGATTCCACTGAGCAAGAAGCAGGTTGTCAGTATCTCTCATCTTACAGATGCCCCTTTTTTTCATGCTCTGTGAAGATCAGGACACAGCTGATGGGATGTGGAACTCCCCTCCAGCCTAGACCAAAGGCAGAAAGACCACGAGGGCAGAGTTGCTTTTCAGAGTTCAAAGTTGGAGAAATCTAAACTGATACCATACATCTAAGTACCCAAGCTCGGGGTGCCTTTTAGGCAGCATTTCAAAGTGCGGGTGGCCTTTCATCACTATTGGGTCTGCAGGACGCGTTGTGAGTTGTCAGGTCTCCCCGTGTCACCTCCGTGTGTGGCAGTGCTCTGAACTGGAAAGGATGCCCCTGGGCTCTTGGGAAGTCTGAAGACTTCCCTCCATTTATTCTTGTTGCTGAGCTGTAGTGAAATGAACAGTTGGTTCTGCTCCGCAAAGTGTTCGTCCCTCTCCCTCTTCCTTCCTTTGCACTTGACTTTGTCTCCCTACCTCCTCCCTGACTCTCTATTTAAGAGCAACTATTGTCTAAACAAACACGCCACAAACATTGGTGTTTTGTGCCTTGGGACTTCTGTCTCCCAGGTAGCCTGGTCTGCTTCCTGCAGATCTGCCTGGCAGAGTCCTGACCCACCAGATACGGCTCTTGTGAGCATCTCTGACCCCAGCACCTCCTATCCCAATGCCCTCCACATCCAGCTGCCACTCCCCACCTGAGTCATGTCAAAAGCATGTGTCCATGGATTTATTTTGTTCCAACTGTTGCCACCCTCTTTGGGAGAGTCCATAATGCCTTCCAGGCAATCTTGAGCCTACCTAGCCTTGTCCTTAATTAGCAGCTAGCCCACTCTGCTCCTCCCTGGGTGCCTTTATGTGGAAAAGATGAAGTAGAAGTCAGTGGTAAGGTAAGGGCTTCATAAAAAGTGAAATCGGGGTTGGCGCTTGAAGGACGCAGCACACTTTCCGACGTATAAACAAGGAAAGGAAGAATGCTCTAGGCAGAAGAAGGGACAGCATGTGCAAAAGCACCAAAGTGTGACAGGACAGAGTGAATTCGGGAGAGGTGCAGCCTATGTATGGAGAGTGGCAACCAAAAGTGACACCGCTGAAGTCGTGTAAAGAGTACTGAACAGGGGCGCCTGGGTGGCGCAGTCGGTTAAGCGTCCGACTTCAGCCAGGTCACGATCTCGCGGTCTGTGAGTTCGAGCCCCGCATCGGGCTCTGGGCTGATGGCTCAGAGCCTGGAGCCTGTTTCTGATTCTGTGTCTCCCTCTCTCTCTGCCCCTCCCCCATTCATGCTTTGTCTCTCTCTGTCCCAAAAATAAATAAAAAACGTTGAAAAAAATTAAAAAAAAAAAAAAAAAAGAGTACTGAACATCATGATCAGAAACTCAGTCTTGGGCTTGGCTCTGTAGACAGTTGAGGTCTAACCAAGGGTCTTTAAGTAGGAAAATCTAATGTGATTATATTTGGGTTTGGGTTTTAGAAATCTAAATGTGGCTGCGTGACAGGTGGAGCTGGTAGGCAAAGACTCAAGACAGAGAGGCCTGGTGAGAAGCCACTGAAATCCCACCCAGGAAGACCACAGCCAGGCTCTTAGCATCTGTCCCCAGGGGACCAGGCAGACCATGAAGTCAGCAAAGGGAAGATAGGCTGTCGCACAGCCTGCTGCAGGGAAGAATCTCATATCTTCTCTGGGAGATAGTCTCAGAACCCTGTCTCCCTACCTTTCTTTTCCCAGGATAAAGTAGATTTTCTGAAAAGTAAACCCAGAGACCCTTGCTCGGAATGAAGGCTTCATGTGTGTAGAGTAATGTATGTCTCACTGCCACTCCCTGTAGTAGCAGCAAGAAGAGGCTCCCCTGAGACTTTTTTCCAGTATTGAACACATTTCATTGGTTTGCTTGTGTCCAGTTGGCTCTAATGAGAGAAATGCACCCACATCAGAAAGATATGGAAATCAACCTGTTCGCCCCTTGCCAATCTTTCTGCTTACTCCTGCTTCCCCACCTCTGTCTTTTAGTCTCAGGCCTTTTAGTCTAAGGCCATATTGTGTGCAAACGTTTCCTCCCTTTAGCCCCCTTCTCCAGCTGGTTACCTGCCAGTGGCTCTCCCATGGGTTTTACTCTAAGCTAAAATTTAATTTAAAAAAAATCTGAGATCTACAGAGAGCTTTCCCACGAGGGAACACCCGACAGTGAAGGTTAGGAGACATGAGGCTAATGAACTCGGGAATATTGGTTACATCTCACTTGATTACACTCAGAAAATGTAAAACCATCTTTTAGTCACGACTGGTCATTTGTCTTCAGGAATGCTCAGAGCAACACCCCACTCACATTTATCTCCCCTTCAGGTTCCAGTCAAGGTTTCTAGAAATTAGTGATTCATCACTGGATACAACCACTACCATTGGGATCTGCCAACCCAAGAAAAATCGGCACATCCCTTTGCCAAAGTGCTACCTCTTATTGGTAACATCTATGTGCAGCTGGGTACTGCTGGTACACAACCTTCATGCACGTGCCAGAACAGAGACCTCACCTGTGTGTCTGGACCGCTAAGAGTAGATCAGAACCACAGCTCTCCAGACACCCCTCTGGGGTCCTAATAGGCTTATGCTCTCCAGAGAGGAATGTGGGAATCCACTCAAGTCTTCTTTGGATTCTTAGGCACATAAAGCTCATTCATTTGGATGAGAGAGGAGGAAGACTCATTCTTCCTGAGCCATAACTAAAGAGAGCAGCACCCACATGTGACGAGCTGAAGGTCAAGTTTGCTGTTATGTCTGGAGCACTGATGTTAACTCACATGCCCTGTAACAGTAACATGTGTTAATGAGGGCACGAGAGCTTCTAATTAACATGTGGGATTAAACCACATGCAGTTGTTTCTGCTCCTTCAAAAAAAAAAAAAAAAAAATCTCACCCTTAGGCAGAATTCTAAGATGGCTCCCGAGATTTCCCAGCCCTGGGTATACATGCCCCACACAATCCCTGGGTTGTCAATATGAGGTCTTATTCCTGTAACAAGGTATATTATATGGCACACTTGACCTTAAGATAGGGAAATACAGCTGAGCCTGTCCTAGTCACATGAGCCCTTGAAAAGTAAAGATTTGTTTTGGCTAATTGCATAGAGGCAAGTCAGAGACATTGCTGAGGCATGAGAAGGAATCAGTGCACATGAGATTTTCTGTGGCTGAAGTAGAGGAGGCCACGTGGCAAGGGCCTGAGACTGGTCACCAATCAGCAAGAAAATGGGGAACTCAGTACTACAATTGCAAGGAAATGAATTCTGCCAACAACCTGAGGCTGCTTAGAAGTGGGTCTCCTCCTAGTTGTTTCCAGATGAGGGTGCAGCTGGCCAACATCACTATTTCGGCCTTTGATTAGATACTGAGCCCAGGAGCTGATTAAAACATTCTGGATTCCCAACCCCCCCCAAAATGGTGAGATGATCATCTCACTTTGTGTTGTTTTTAGTTGCTACATTTGTGGTCATTTGTTACGCAGCAATAAAATGAATACTCTCTTTAAGAAAGACACAGAGATTTAAACCCATGAAGGAGACACTTAGAGCAGAGAAGGGTTTTGAAAGATGTGAAGCAGATGCACATAGGTCACCAATTTAGAAGAGCAGAGAAAGTACCTACAGAAGGAGAAGCCAAAAAGTTGGGATTCAGGAAAGACTCAGGAACTAGATACACAGGTGCCTCTGAAGACTGGGGTGCAGGTGGCACAGCGGACAGGAAGACTGGGTGAAAGTTGCACGAGCTGCTGCTACATCCCCTAGATACCCTCCCCTCCCCCACCCTGTCAGATAGCTTTCCTCCCGTCACCTCTACAGAAGGAAAGAAGCTCACTCTCTGGTGACATGGAATCAGATGGCCTGTGGGCTTGACACCAGTCACAGCTGTGAGCAGATGAAAGCAGGGATATTGAGTGAAACATATATCCTGGACCATGAGACTGCCCTGCCTCTACTTTGCCCTCTCAGTTAGGCATGTATTACTCTCACCCCCTGGGGAGGAGACTGGAAAAAATGTCTCTTAAGAACTGAAATGTCTCCTAATTAAGCGACTTGGGCTGCAAGTGATTACCCTACTAATTACTCCATAGTCCTGCAGGCACCCTGCCCTCACAGTGTGTGTGCTTACGTGCATATATATGCATACAGCATCTAATTAGCTTTCTAGTGGCCCTTTGGTATTTAAGATATGAATAGGGGTGCCTGGATGGCTCAGTCAGTTGAGCATCTGACTCCTGATTTCAGCTAAGGTCATGATCCCAGGGTCATGGGATCGAGCCCAGCTCTGGGATCTGTGCTGAGCATACAACCTGCTTGGGATTCTCTGTCTCTCTCTTTCTCTCTCTCCCTCTGCCCCTCTTCCCCACCTGCTCTCTCTCTCTCTCTCTCTCTCTCTCTCTCTCTCTCTCTCTCTGTCTCTAAAAAATAAAAGATGTGAATAGACAGAAAAGAATTACCAGGCATTTGAGGAAGGGCTCTAGTATAGAAGGGATCAAAACAAATGAGGAAATGAGAATCAGATGGAACAGAAAATTCAGGGAACAGAAAAAAACTTGAGAAAGCAATATTTCATCCATGAAACAACAAAATAGGATTTTATTTAGAAAGGAACCCTCAGAAAACAAGAAAAATCTCTTGGATAGTAAAGATTAAGATAACGGAAAAAAATGTAAAAATCGACAGAATGTGTAGAAGATAAAAGTGAGGCAATCTCCCAGAAAATAGTATACAAAGATAGAAAATAGGAACGAAGAGATAAGAAAATTAGGTGATTCATCCCTGGAGGTCCAACTTTCAACTAACAAGAGTCAGAGAGAGAACAAAGAAAATCAAGGAGAGAAAATTATTAAAGAAAAACATAACATTTTCTTCTATTGGAAGACATGACTTTCCAGAAGGAATGGGCTAACTATGTGCCCAGAAAAATAAATGAAAATAAGAATCACATCAAGGCATACCATCATAAAATTTAAGATCAGGGATTAAAAGGTCTTACCATCTCTTTGAAAAGCTGCCAGAGGGAAAAGGAAAGAAACCTGCAGAATATCAGAAATCAGAATGGCATTGGCTTTCTAAGGGCAATGCCAGCTTCCAAAAGGCATAGAGTAGTTCTTTCCAAGTTCTGAGTGAAGGTAATTTTCCATCTCCAGTTTTATACCCACACTACCAATCAGGAGTGAGGAAAGAATAAGTGTGCCTCCAGATATCTAAGTTCTCAGCCTTAAAAAATTACTTCTGAGGCATCACTTCTCAGGAAGCTGGAAAAGGATGTATGCCACCAAGCAAAGGAGTGTGCCACATAGGAGGGCACTGGGTACAGGAGACAGGGGGTTTGGAGGAAGTTCCCAGAGCACCACCAGCAGGAAGACTGAAGCCTCTGGCGGGGGGGGGGGGGGGTGACCCTCCAAGAAAACACAGAAGTGACACTTTGCTTGATGTGCCTTGCTGTTCTTATGTTTTCATGGGTCTGTCGAAGAGTTTACTAAGAATTGTAATTAATCACAAAGGAAAATAAAATGATCAAATGTTGAACTCTAGGGACAATGAAGAAGGTCTATGAGAGAACAGCCATGATCACTTTATCCCACACTGCTTTGTTGTGAATAATATTTGCAAAGGCAGAAGAATGTAAATACTAAATATTGATTTAAACAATGGTTGTGATCAACTATACTGGAAGGATGGGAGGGGAAATGTCTGTGTGCATGTGTGAGCATTCCTGTGTGTGTGAGTGAGTGTGTGTGTATGTGTGTGGGGGGGTGGGTAGATGGAGTGAAGCCAGGGTTGTAAAATAACTAAATCTGTACCTTCCACAGGAGTAAAATTGACATGTGATTTCTCAAATTTGAAAGAAAAAAAAATAACCTCAAGAAATAGTGGTCTAAATATACGATCTACATTTATTTAGGCAAATACTAAAATAAATGGCTAAAAGTGGTTGCCTCTGAAGAACAGCCTTCAGAGCTTGGTGGGATGATCCAGGGAATTGTTTTTTTCCATGATGAGCCTTATAGTTTTGTTTGAATTTTTCAAACTCTGTGTCAGCAACCAGGAGGCCATAGAAGACAATCTTTAATTTATGTAGCATGTTGACAATAAGAATGCTCTCCTCTTATTCCATGGTTGAGGTGGGCAGTGGGAAAAGATTATTTCTGATGACTTTATCAAGGCTTGAAAGCCAAGTTTTTTATGTGAGCAGATACCCCTGGTTCTCTCTGATAACCCTCGGTTTGGGGTGGCAAAGCCCACAATCATGCCTACCATGCATATAGTGCTATTCAACTTACAAAGTCCCTGTGCACACATTCCCTTGTTTGATCCTTGTAGCAACCTGTGAGGTAGTCAGGGACTTGAATAACATACAGACAAGGAATCTGGAATTCAGAAAGTTTGGGTGACTTATCCACAGTCACACAGCCTAGACTCCAAGCCAACGACTACTTTATGAACCTACTGAAGCCATCTATCTAAAGCAAAAGGAAGTAAGGCATAAGTTTGGAATAAGTCATTTATCTCTTCCTGATACGGTGTCTATTTTGGGGCCATCTAATTTTAGGACATTGACTCATTCTATTCATTTTCCTTGTTTTTCCACCATGCTGGCACCTACCTTCTTCTTTCCTGTTCCTCAATTACTCTCATGCCACTGCTTGGTTCTCATCCCCAACCCTTTCCTCATGCCTCCAGACTTAATTGTTGGCTTTGAGAATTGAAGCCTTTGAAACCCTGAGAGTGATCAGATCAATCATGATTTGTCTCCGTGGATGAAGGAAAGCATCATCGTGTGTCTCAGCCTACAACCTGGATCACACGTGGAGGCCACTTGAACAAAACCACAGGCAACCTTCACATTGTGTGCTCTGTCCTCAGCTCTCTGCTCATCTAGAAGTTCAGTCTTCCATGGAATAGACCCCAAAAGTGGGCTTCTTGTTGTATTTTAACAATTTCAGTCTAAAGAACTGGTGGGAAAACAATGAGATGGGAAACATGGGGCAGAAAGAAGATGATACGTTCAAAATATTTGCATTAGTGTCCTCTGCTGCTGATGCCTGCTGGGCTAAGGTGGTTAGAGGGGCCCCTATTCAAACCACCAACATTTCCGCTCCCACCCCCCCCCCCCCGGGTTCCTTGGAGATCTCTTGATCCCATTTTGTGTTTGAGGTAGATGGGATCACAGCATCCGGTGTTATGGCTGCAGGCATAATCCAACATCTGAGAACATTTCCTCCCAGATATTTAATTTCCCCTTCTAGCCGTTTTACCACTGGGGCCCTAAACACACTTCACAACTCTATCTACCACACCATCTTAGCCTCTTTTCAAGTCTTTTAATATGCATTGGAAAATAGTGCCGTCTTTGATTTGGAGACAAATCCCTAACACTTCTTCCCTTGTTTCTAATTAGCAGTATTTTTGCGGTAATTAAGACGAGAGCAGCTCCACAGTTCTGCAGCATTTTTGATTCAGAGAGAAAGAAAAATACAACAATCACATGAAGTGGCTCTAAGAATGACTCTATCAGCTGGCTTGTCTGTATTTTACATAATCTCAGTACCTTAGTGCACACACACACACGTCTATACGTGCATACACATATGTGCTTGTGCGCACGTATACAGTACATGTTCATGCACACACGCATGCATGCACATGCACACCACACATGCATACACACACACATACACACATATGGAATAGTCAACCATTTCTGAAAGAAAGGAGACCCAAAATATACTAACGGAAATACTGTCATTCTGTGAGCAGAACAAATGCATCATCTTAAACCCTGGGCATCCCACAAAATGAGGGATCTCAGGAAGTTGAGTGCAGATAAAAGATATCTAGGGAGTGACCACCTCCTTTCTCTCACTGGATGGCTGGAGATGGGCATATTTCCTCTCTGGTCAAACACCCAGGGATCTGACAATTTTAAGGTTCTTCAAAGGCCTACTGCATATGCTTACCCTGCATTAGCTTTTGCTTTTGCTTGGTGGGGAGGGGAGTCAAAGCTCCACACTGCTGAACAAAATCTGATGCTGTAGGCTGAGCTCAGGGAGTTAGCTGTGCTATAATTTCCATTTTAGAGGTGGTACTCCTGTCTTTAAACTCGGGTGTATGCCTGTGTGCACAAACACATGCTTATGAGTACTCTTCAGGGATTAACAAAAAGGTATTCTACGTCTCAAAAAAAAAAAAAAAAAAAAAAAAAGAAGATACCCTGTCTGCACTTAAGACTTTTTAAAAGCAAGGCATATTTTGAGGCTGGTGGCCCTCACAGTTCAGGCAAAGATCTCTTGTAATCGTGTGTGTGTGTGTGTGTGTGTGTGTGTGTGTGTGTGTGAAGGAATTGGTACATAGCATAGAGCTTTATTTGTTTAGAAACTATAATTATTTCAGGCAATTTGGTAATTATTTCTCCCATGACTAGTTACTGTATGCCTTCTCAAGCAGAGCTGTGTTTGCTAAGAGGTGGGGCTATGCATTCTTTGACAGCCAAGGCTGTGTGCATGCCCATGGGGGCTGCTGACCCTGCCGAGGACAGGCTCCTGGCCCCATGACTCCTCCAGTCCCCACCCCAAGCACGTTCATTTCTGGGAAGGCTGAGCTGGTATTCAGGATGCCTCTCTTTGTAATGACTGTTTTCCTTTCATAGTGAAGTCTAGGATTTTCCCATTCCCATGCCTGTCAAATCATATAGCCATTGGGAGTTAGAGTTGGTTGGACCTTAGAGATCATCTTATTCAACCTTCTTGTTGTATAAATGAAGATTCTGAGGCTTAGGGTGGTTAGCTACCCCCAAGGTCATCTGGCAGCAGGCACAGCTAGGGCTACAACACAGATCTCTTTACTAGCCAGCCACGGTTCCATCCTCCTCCTGTGTTGATTTAATTCTTTTAAATTCAGCAACTATTACTGAGTTCCTGGTATGGGTTAAGCATCATGCTAAGTGCTGCAAGTTCAAAGAAACCACAGAGTAGAGGGCATAGTAGATATCAAACGAGACCACATCATAGGGGACCTGATACAAGCGCCCAGAGGAAGCAGTCTGCCGGCCCCATATTTCATTCCCTTTGCCCTCTCCTTCCCCCACTAATACACCTAGAAGGGAGAGACAGCTCAGACACCTGAATTAGTCAAGTTCTTGCAGATGTCAGGAGAGGAGCTGAGGGACAAGTAATAGAAATAGTCAGGAGGGGGCCAAGTAACATTAACTCCAGTCACTTCTTCAAAATCCCATTTTCTAGTTCTAGAATAAAACCTCCTAGGCCACGTCCAGTTCTGGAAGAACTCCCCAGTATTCTATAAAGGCATCACTTCTCTTGCTGCCCCTCTATTCCAGGGTATTGGATAAACACAAGGCTCACCCACACTGGTCTGACTCAGACGCATTAGTGCTGACTCACTGACACCTACGAGGCAGAAAAGCCACCTCCTCAAGGTCTTGGTGGAGATGGGAACACTCACAAGATGCAAATATAATCTCTACAGAGGAAAGGATCATTGAAACACACCCTGGGATGGTTGTCTGGGGGACACACTGTCAACGGTATTTGGCCTGGAACTCAAGCTTCAGTATCCATTTCCCAAACTCATACCCAGACTCTCATTTTCCAGAGATTTAAAATTCTCCTTGATTCACTGTCATCCAAAAACCAGAGGCATAAAATCAGGAAGAATCTGAAGTAGCTGAGCCAAGTCATTCTTGAGTTCAGCCTTACATGGGAAGATTCCACCAGAAGGTTCCTTCCAGCTCTGAGGTAGTATGGCTTTAAGACCAACCCAACCAGCATGCTGCTGGCTTTACATGCTTCTATTATGTATTGATTTGAAGCTTCTCCAGACCCTATTCAAGCCAGATATACAGACTCAGACTTTCTGCACCCCCACTGGACACTTATGGTAAAAAAAAAAGCAACAAAGAAGAATGTCCAGCTGTCGGTATCTAATTGGGGGCTAGCCAGGACTGTAACTAGAGTTTCTGGTCCCCTTTGCAAATATATCTCCCTTGTTGGCATGGGATGAGATGCAGGGCGCTCTGAAAGGAGACACCTTAGCCACTGGAGCTGTACCCTGGGGCTTTAACCTCAGCCCCCTGCCCTTTGATTCTTTTCCACCTCCCCACCAGAAGGCCAATGATCTGCAGCACCAAGCTGAACACACTCAAGTCAGTGGCAGGCAGCCTTAGCCATGTCCAGCACAAAATAACTCCCAAGGAGAAGGAAGTGGATGCAAATAGGCAAAGGACTGACATAGGCTTAGTATAAAACCAAGCCGGATCTTTGCACACATCTTTTCTCTTTTTCTAAATCCACCTTGTACCTACATACATCCTGACAAAATGTCTCTCTATGCTTCATGAAAACAGGGAATTTTTGGCAAGATTTGCAGGCACAGCTTGCCTTCACACCAGGCAGGCCCCCAGTAGCCATAATGGCTGTTCAGTCAGCCTGGGGTATCCACAACCACTTGCTTTCCCTGAATGCTGCTTTGATGGTTATTCAGCCTGCCAGCTTTCCCTAATTTTCCTTCTCTCGCTCCCTCTCAATCTCAGTTTACATGCCTGTCTGGCCCTCTGTTGCCCCTGCCACAATATGAGGGAGGCACTTGTACTCCTGTTTCCTCATGCAGCTTCCTGTCTATAGCAGGTGGACTTGAAAATGACCTCCTTTCCCCTTGCCTCCAAAAGTCACACCCTTGTGTAATCCCCTCATCTTGCCTATGGGCAGGATCTGAGACTTGCTTCTAACCAACTGAATATGGCAAGTGATGGGATGTCACCTGCACGATTATATGTTTGCAGGTTGTAACATCTTCTTATTGGCGGACTCCCTCCCTTGTTATGGAACAAGCAGCCATACTGTGAAAGTTCATGTGACGAGGAACTGGGGATGACCCCACCACCACCAGCAGTCACTAGGAATTGAGGGCAGTTTCCAGCAGCCAGCTGGAATAAAACTGGGGCCCCTAATGCAATATTCCAGAAGGACGTGAACTCTGCTAACAGCAATTTGAAACTGGAAGCAGGTCGAGCCTTGAAAAGAGACCAAAGTCTTGGCCAGCACTTTGCTTGCAGTATTCAGGTGAAACCCTAAGCCAAAGGATCCAACTATACCTGGCCCTCAGAAACTGAGATAATATATATGTGCTGTTTTAAGCCACTAATTTTGTAGTAATATTACTCACAGAACAAGAAAACTAATGTATTTTGCTCATACAAGCACCCAACAATATGTCTCTGCAGTGTTTGAAGCAAAGACTTTTAGATTCAACAATGTGTGAGGAAACCAGTAGGGAACTTAGCCTCCCTTTGATGCAGAAGTCTCCCTCCCCAGTACCTTGGACAATTCATCATTCAGCCTCAACTTGAACTTTGACACCAACGGGAAGTTCAGTGTCTTATAAAATAATCATTATATCTATGGACAGCTCTTCCTTTATTTTTTATGTTTACTTTATATTTATGTAGCACTTATTCTGTGATGCTCACTACAATATAATCTATATACTTCATTTAAATTATTCCTTACAATAATCCTATTAGGTTGATGCCATTATTATCTACTTTATAAACATGAAATGAAGGCTCAGAGAAGTCAGGCAACTTTCCCAGGACTAATAAAGCAGCAGACTCTAATTCGAAGCCCATGTTTTGAACTACTGTGAAATACTGCTCCAATCTTGCTAGAAAGCTCTTCTTTATGTTAAACCAAAGTCTTCCTTCTTCTAATATATACTCATCAATCCCTTGGGAGCTTTACAAGATTGAATTTCTCTTTCACAGAAAAAAAATGTTTTAATGTTTAGAGATAGTTTTCATGTATCTCCCTTTTCTTCTTCCTTATGAATGTTTTTTTAAAGCATGCTCCTTAAAAACGTATTATGGAGAGAGGTAAATAGATGGAGCACAGAGGACTTTTATGGCATAAAAATACTCTGTATGATACTATAATGGTGGACACATGTCATTACACATTTGTCCAAAACCATAAAATGTTCACTAAAAATGAATCCTAATATAAACTATGGACTCTGGGTGATGATGATGAGTCAATGTAAGTTTATCAGTTGTAACAAATGCATCACTCTGGTGGGGGATGTTGATGAGGGGGCTATGTGTGTGCGAGGGTAGGGGATATATGAAAAATCTCTGTACCTTCTTCTCAGTGTTGCTGTGAACAACTGCTTTAAAAAAAAAAAGACTATTTTTTAAAGAAAGTTCTCACTATCCAAAGAAAAACAAAAAACATTTCAAAGGGGGATGGAGAGAAACTACTCAATGGGTACAGACTTTTACATGGAATGATGGGAATATTTTGGAATTAAATAGAGTTGGTGGTAGCACAACACTGTGAATGTACCAAATACTACCCAATTGTTCACTTTAAAATGGTTACTTTTGGGTGCCTGGCGGGCTCAGTCAGTAGAACACGTGACCCTTAATCTCAGGGTTATAAGTTCGAGCCCCATGTTGGGTGTAGAGATTTACTTTAAAAATTTTTTAAATCTTGGGGCACCTGGGTGACTTAGTCGGTTAAGCGTCTGACTTCAGCTCAGGTCATGATCTCACAGTTTGTGGGTTCTAGCAGTGTGTCGAGCTCTGTGCTGACAGCTCAGAGCCTGGAGCCTGCTTTGGATTTTGTGTCTCCCTCTCTCTCTGCCCTTCCCCCATTCGTCCTCTCTCTCTCAAAAATAAATATTAAGAAAATTTTTAAATGTAAAAATCTTAAAAATTAATTAATTAATTAAATGGTTAATTTTAAGTTATGCAAATTTCATCTCAATAAATCTTTTCAAATCCACAAACAAGTATTTTGGATATTTTAAACATAGAAAATGGTATAAAGATTAAAACAACATAGACCTGTTTACCAAATACCCAACTTTAAAAAGAAACATTGTAAAAGAAATAAGAGTCCTGTTTTTCCACTACACACGGCACTACCCTCCCTTTCCACTGAGAAATAAGCATGATCCTGGATTTGGTACTTCTTACTCTCATGTATTTCTTTTTTATTTTTTATTTATTAAAATTTTTTGAACGTTGTTTTATTTTTGAGAGACAGGGAATGAGCATGAGCAGGGGTGGGGCAGAGAGAGGGAGACAGAGGATCCAAAGCAAGCTCCACTGTGGGGCTCGAATTCACAAACCGTGAGATCATGACCTGAGCCATAATCAAGAGTCGGTCGCTTAACCCAAGAGTCGGTCGCTTAACCGACCGAGCCACCCAGGCGCCTCCTTCCCATGTATTTCTTTATTGTTTTAGTTCATACATATGTATCATTGTACAGTAAATAGTATTGTGCACATTTTAAAATGTAAATAAATGCTCTCATAATGTAGGTATTCTTATTCAACTTCCTTTTTCCATTCTAATTATGTCTGTGAGATTTATGAATATACCACATTTTCTTTAGCCATTGTCCTGTTGATGGACATTTAGGTTATTTGTGTTCTTAGCCATCACAGTCAATGTTGCTAAAAACAATCTAACCTGTGCCTTTTTGTGCACAGGTGCAAGAACTTTTCTGGGTTATATATCTAGGAATCTTCAGCTCCACTAGCCATTACCAAGTTACTCTCACAGCAAGGTTGTAAGATGCTTCCCTGTTGAGTTAGCCCGCCCTGGAACAGCTCTGACTTGTTAGGGACTTTTTCCAGGACAATGAATGGTTGCCTCCTTTGTCCTAGACAGAATACCTCTACAGTGGTCTGTGATTGAAGGAAATGCTTTAGAGGCCTTATGTACTATAGCTGCTATTTGCATTTTAGTCAGACAATAACACCTAAGTGATTTGTTCAGATGAATTATTCTTAAACCAGGTATCCCCAATCTGGACCTGCATTGCTGATTTTTCATAAGCCTAAGTACAGGACTTAATTCTATCCCTATCAAATTTCACCTTGTTGGCTTCAGCCATTCGTATAATCTGTAGAGATATTTTGAATCCTGGTTCTGCTATCCTATTCATAAACTTGATAAACATGCTTTCTGCTTATTTTACATCTTAGTACTTAATAAAAATGGAAAGAATAGAGCCAAAGATGTAGACTTTGAATATATAAGATATTCCCACTGTGTTGATGTAAGCTAATGCCTGGGCATGGCTGGCCAACTAACCATGATGCTAGCTAACGGTATTATGCAGTCCTGAATTTCCCAGTCAATTCACAAGAATATCAAGCTAAGTTTGTCAAGGACCTTGGCATATCTACAGTATTCAGCTTATTTACATATCTAGCAATCTGATACAAAATGAATATAGCAGTGCACTTAATATGCCTTGTTCTCAGTGAACCCATGCTAGCTCCCAGTGATTGCCACTTCCCTTCTAAGAGTCCACAGGCAAGTTGAATATTAATTAATCTTAGAATTTCTGTGGTGGTCAGTATCAAAGACATTGGGCTCTACAATCTGGAACCCATGTTCTTTCTATGAAAATCCAGGTTTTTCTCATCTCTAGGCTTCTGGTTTCTTCCTTCAATCATGTCCAAACTTTAGTTTTATAAACATTTATCAAAGTTTCTTCAAAATCCTGGCATGAAATAATGTCAGGTGTGGAAACTTTTAAAGCCTCCAGGTGACCACTTACTTTTTGTTTGCCCAGTTTAAGTTTCAAGATTATTTGAACAATATTGATTCTATTCTCTTCTGCTGAAAGATCTTGCCTTTTGGTAAAAAAACAAAATATTTGAGTTGTTCTTTCTCTTCTTATTCTTAACCTTGCTCCAATTTCCCCAAGCAGTGAGCCTGTACTTTTTAATTCTGAACATAGCTACTAAAAGCTTTTGTGTTGTCCCTAGCATTTTTCTGAAGTCTCTGCTCATTCTGAGCTTTAGTCTTGCTGGCACTATTCTTACAGGCTTGTGATATTCCTTTGTATTTGTCCTTGGTTATGTATTTCTCCTTCCATCTTTCATACATGACCTTTTAAAATATGAGTTAATCAAGAGCTCTCTGGGCAGCCTCATTGTTACCTCAGGATACCACCTCATTGTCTCCCTCTCTCCTCAAAAACAATGCCATTGCTTGTATACTTCTCAAGAGGAAAAAGGGTGCTGACAGACATGCCGTCAGGAAACAGCATAGTCATCACTTTCCATATATTTCCTTCCACACCAGTTCCACCTCCTATGGCTGGTTTCTTCCTTTTTTCTATTCATTTAACCCTCATGGAGGTAAAAGATCTTAAAGAATCAGAAGGAAACCATGGATTCATGCATGCAAGGGACTTTTCAGCGTTCTTGAACTCTTTGGCTTTATGGCTGTAAGGTTTTATAAGACCAGAAGTTCTCACTGGATCCCAAAGGGAGAAACCATAGAAGCCATCAAACTGCTGCATTCAGACATTAGACTATTAATAAAATTTGGATTCTATAATGTGAGGGATGTGTCTAGGGAAAGAAGCTGGTCAGAATTGTATGTTATACACTTCCTCCCACATTAGAACTGGGATTTTTGTGTAAAAGCTTGGTTTACAGAGTGGCACAATCTAGAGTCCTTCATTCTGGGGACCCTTATCCTGAGTGCCTGTTTTCTTTGTTTTTCAGTAGCCATAATCCATTGGCAAGAACAGTAGTATAGAACAGCTTAGCTGGGGACCACTCACAGCATATCACAAGCTCTTTCTTCTTCCTGAACCACCCTTCCAATCATGAAATATGGGAAAAGTCATATGACTCCTGCCAACATCAGTGGGAGGGCAATAAGAGAGCTAATGCCTAACGGCATAATATATTGTAAATGTCCTTGATGAAGAAAAAGCTGTATTACCTTTTAGATGTACATAACAGTGTTCATATCCAGCAGGTGCTTGCAATATGCTAGCTGCTCCTTTACTACAAGGCTGTATTGTTATTTATTTCCCCATTCTCCAAATAATGTTTCTGGTCCATTTTCCCCCAGTACTGAGGAAACCTAATTGAGATTTTATAATATCAGTGGCTCCCATGCTCTCCACCCAAGTCTGCTGCTTTCGCCATCATTAAGAGATACCCGATTCAGATACATTTATATGCCCGAGCCCCTCACACAGCCAGTGATCCCTAAGTGCTAAACAGATTTGTCCTGGACTTGGAGCCTGAGCCTGTGGAGCGAGGCTCAGATAATTTAAGTGCCTCTTGTAACAGAAGGCAACTGGAATTCAATAGAGATAAATGTAAAATATTGAACTAGGGAGCTGAACCATCAGCAGGGCAGGATTCTAAATGGAAAGGTTATGGCTGAATGACTAAGCAGGGGAGAACACACAACACACCCAAGGAATTCTTGCAGAAATACAAGTCCCCAGTGGACCCTGCAGAGAAGAGAATGGATGCTACAGAATGGCACAGCCAAAGGAGAGCTACTTGTCCATGGAAGCTGATGCTGGGAAGTCCCCCTCCTGGTGCAGCCTGGCTGACAAGGGACAGGGGAATTTGGCTAGCAATGTGAAGCTGCCAGTTTTTAGCTGTTGTTGTGAAGAGTCAATATTGCTTTTTCTCTGCCAGGCCCCAAACACCAGAAGTAAAATATCTAATGATAACCTGAGGCATTGGTTGTGTCTACTAGAAAAAACCAGCCACTCAGATTGGTAAATTCAATCAAATGTCTGGCCAAGTTCCACAAAGAGATCAATAGAAATCAGCTGTTTGCCCAAATGGACAAGGCAAGTCAGGGAGCATGATCAGCATTGTCCCACAGAGCGTCAGGCAAATAAGACATTGTATTAGAGCATAAAAGACTCTCTTGGGTGTCTGAGAATTTTCCTCTAGAAGATCCCAGGGCATTGGCTTGAGCCTCAAATACATCCAACATGGCTCTCCCTTTCCCTTCATTGAAAGTATGTTTTCCTACAAGTCACACAAGGACAAGGGCTTGCTCTCTTTTAGGCTGATCACATCAGAAAAGAAAGGATGGGGGAAACCAGTGAAAAGTCATGGAAGAGTATAAGCCAGGATTAAACAAGTTCTAAAATTGATCAAAAAATTTATTGGGACACAGAAGTCACTTGCCCTGTTTTCTAGCCAAGGTCCACTGAGCATTCTTGTGGTCCCCCATGTAAGTACTTCAGGCCTTACCTCACGTCTGTCTATTTTAGGATGGTCAGTAGCCTATCAGAGTATTAAAGGGTACATCAGTTATTAGTCTTGAGGACAATAGAAGCAACATGAGCACAATTTCTGCTTTGCCCGCTTCCTCAAAGCCTATGTTTAGAGCCCCCAGTCTCTAATGAAGAGAGCATCTATCACTTAAATTGGGGCAGCTTTACAAAGCTCTATACAGTGTTGACATATATACTAAGCTCTTTTGGCCTGAGTTCCAAATTCATTGCTCGGTTTTGGCAGGAAACAACATGGAGGCTTCTGCTGGGAAAAATGCATTGCCATCTGAATGCATGCAAAAGAAGAGCCATGAGTGCTGGTATTGCCCACAGGGGCACTGCCCTGCTGAGTCACAGGAAGGGGATCTGTTATTTTCTAATCAACTATGAGTAAGCGGGCCCTGTCTGATATTTTGGCTAACGATAGAGGGTTTTCTCTTACATCAATTTGTGGTAGCAAAGTGCTTTCTTTAACCCTTGTGTCCCCTTTTGCAAAATTCACAAAACCCTCCCAAAGAACTGGGCTTGTGTACCTTCCTCTGTCGTTTCAGAGGCTGCTGTGTACTGAATTCTCACTCTTTAGACAAGAGTCACAGTAAAGCTTTCTAACCAGAAAACCAGTTGTTGATTTAGACATGGATTAGCAAAGGCACAATTATTACCATTAAAAGTACCTTCAAAGAGACCTGTAAATAACAAGCCAAACGGCAGAAATCCGACTCTGCTCTCCATGGTCCTGACTTCTCAAGACACTAGGCCGCTCATGACACTTGAGATCTACCTGTGTCTTCCCCATTACAGGCTCCCGCCCTTTCTCCCTGTTCACGGCTCACCTACTCACTGTAGGCAAGGGTGAGAGGCTGGGAAGTGGGCCCTCTAGGGCTCAAACTTGGGCTCCAAAGTCTGGCTTGTTAGCATTCAGCTATTATGCTTTCTGAGGCCCTTCTGTGCTTTATAGGACAGGAGAGAAACATCGTATCAAGAGCCTTAGAAAATCTCTGAGTAATGGTTCTTTATTAATCCACTTAATCAGTATATTACACAATTAATATATCAAATGGTACCTAGAGGCCTAGAATATTTAAGAGGAATTTTGTATTGATTGCATGTTTTGATGGTGATTCTAGGTACTTCCGGTGACAGCTGCAGAATTTCCACAGAGAAGGGGCTTAAGGCTGCAGTTTGATTGGAAGGAAGGCTAAGGGAACATAATTAAGATTAAAATGTTTCTTTGGGGTGGCTTTTTGGGAAGGGAAGTAAAAGAGGAGATAGAGGCTGCTCCTAAACTCTCCCGTGCTCTGAGCCCTTTTGCATTCTTGGTGCTCTGAAGCCCATCCTGCCAACCCAGATGGCTCTGCTATTGTGCACACTGTCCTTTTATCTCCCGCCCCACCTCTCGCTCTGCTCCTGTCTCCTGCCTCCTATATATCATGCTTCTCCCCTTTAGCTCTACACCTCAACCTTTGCCCATTCCCTCATCTCTAACTCTGTTTCAAAATCTGTCTGGTAACGACGGGCTGGAAGGCAGGAACACCCAGGGGCCTGCCATAAAACCAGTATTATGACGTAAGATCCAAGCTCATTTTTCTATTATGAGAACCATTGTTTGAGATGGTTCAGTCCATAAAGAATTCTGGACCCTAAGAGAATCACGAAATGTTCACTTGTTTTCCATTTGACAAACCAGAAGTAACAGGATGACCCCGTGGAGTCTGCCATTTTGTTTCTGAGGGTGCTACCTTTCTAAGAACAGAGAGCTCTTGTCTTTTTCGTCTTACTGTCCGCATTCCTCAACCCCCACCCCAGCCAAGGGTGGAAATGGTGAGTCTGCAAATGAGGTCAGACAAACCAGTGGAGGATGAAAACAATAGATTGACCTTTATAAATGTACACTATTGGATTTGAAAGGGCTTAAACTTGGACTCCAGTTGCCCAGGGTAAAGGCATTGAATAATAATGCTACTTCCAAGGAGCAGCCCCATGGAAGGAAGTTATGTCTCACTCTCTCATGACAGGAAATCCTGCCCCCCACCCCCCCGCAGGAAGCACTGAGCAAGGGTATGAGGAGATAAGGACTCTCATACACTGTTGGCACAATAATTCTGGCACATATTTGGCAACATGAGTCAAAACCCTTAAAAACACACACCCACTTTGACCCAGAATTTTCTTCTTTATCTTTATCTTCACAAAGTAATTAAGAAAGTGCACAGGTTTATTTATAAGGTACCAGTAGGGATACTAAAGTTAAACAACAATCTAAGTGTCCAATGATGAGTCTAGTTAAATAAATGATGAAACAGCATAAAATGGAATACTACAAAACCACTAAAAGTGAATAGTATTTGTTAGCATGAAAAAATATTCATAAATATTTTTGAGTGGGGTTGTGGGGGCAGGAAGGATGTAAATTAGATCCCGACCCTCAAAAAGTTTGCATTTGAATAGGGAATAGGTGACAAGCAAAAGCTTGAAAAGGCTTTGAAAAGAAAAGAAAATTAGACTATGGTTGTTTATTTTGTTTTGTTTCCACAAGAATCCTTGTTGCTTTATACAAGTTCCAAATTGCTCAGCCTCAAGCAGAGCAGGAGGAAAATAAAGAAGACCACATTAGGTTGGGAACATATCCCTGAATAATCGAGAGCTCATTATGGACTCTTAGTACATCAAAATCCAATTAATTCATTAGCTCAGCACTTGCATTTTCCTTCTTTCCCCCCGGCTGCCAGCCTTTTACCCTATGATGTAGTTTATTAGCAACCCCAAGATGGGGTGAGTGGGGGAAATAAAAAGGAGATAAAATCCAAATGAATCAATTTTGTTACTTGTTAACGATGGACTGGGGTGGGTGGTGGAGGCAGGCAGGATATAACATGGTGTTGGGTGGTTTGGAGTACAGGTCACAGGGACACACAGTAGGCCCTCAGTGATGGGTACTACATAGATCCTGAATGAGGGAGTCTGCTCTTAGACATCAAAGCCAGACAGATTTCCTGGGAATTCCAATAAGAAAGAAAATTCAGCCAGAAGGGGATCTTCTTCTACTGGCCCTGACTCCTGACTTCACTTCAGAAATATGACCCCTCCTATCCCTGTGAGGTCTCTGAGTGATTCTAAGTCAGTACATAAATATCCTGATGTAAGGCCTGACAGACAGCCTTACTCATGCCCCCTACTCAGGTTCTGATTCCCTAGACTCCAGTGTCACTGTACCTATGGTCTCTGCCTATTCCATTTTCCATAATCCTTTACTCATTTGAATATCATAAATCTACCTTTTTTTTTTTTTTTGGCCCACAAGGAGAAGACAACTCTGACTGTGGTCTTTAAACTGTTATTTTCTGAAGTATTCTTTAGGGAATAAAAATAAAAATGCATCACGAATTCGTGTTCGCAGCTACTGCCCCTACTTGAGCCGTGGTACATCTTCTCCACCATCGACACCAATGGTCTTATTTTCTTCTCCACAAAACCATTACCTCAGTTTTTATTTTCTGTCCTGTTTGCCTCAGCCCAAATTGTTCTCTTCTTAAGATCTTTCAAGGTATTCAAGACCTTTAGCCGTTAACCTCTCGTTACTCTTCCTATTCAAGCAATAGCATGAAAGTTTTCAAACCTCAGGTCTCCCAGAGATCTTCTGTGGGCATAATCATGTTTCCTTGTGTTTAATTATGTTTAGAACAATATTTAAGCTTAAGTGCCCTAAGAGGAAGGAAGAGCCTAGAATGTGTGGGTTGGAAAAGGAAAGATGTCCTGGGGGGAGCCATGTCCTCTGCATGATTCACGGAGCGAGCAGCTGCCTGGTGACTATATTGCAGGCTTGTGGGCTTGTATGAGCACAGCCACGGTAGCCACTTGGGAGGCCATGAAGGACAGTGGTGCCCACCAAGGATCTCTTCCTGTAGTTTGCTTACAGAAGAATCTATGCCACCCTTCAGAGCTGCCAGGTCCTGTGATCCTTAGGAAGCACCTCAGAGCCAAAGAGTGGTTGGCACCCATGGGTCTAATATAGCCATACGAAAACATCTCTGTGTGATATTTAGAGGATATCAAGAACTCTTCCATTTAAGGAGCAGAAAGTATAATTTAGTGAAGGGAGTGTCGTTGTGGGAAGCATGGTCCTGGGACCAGACCCCTGTGTGCCTTGAACAAGCCCCTCACCACTCTGGGACTTGTTCGCCACTGCTATAATTGGAGATGGGGCTAGAGATTTCGACAGCCTTCACAGCTGACCATTCCAGGACTCTTTGATACTTTCATCTAAATAGAATGGGGATGAATGCTCTTGTTGGGTTTCTTCCAATCCCCAAATTCCAAAATCCCAAAATTAACTGAAAAAAAAAATTCATCAAGGAATGCGGTGACTGGAGAAATTCATGATTTAGAGGCAGTTTGGGTATTTCCTTATTTCCATTTTCCTGTTGCTCTTATGCCCGTAAACCCAAAATGCTAACAAGTTAGGTATAGTTGCAATGACAGGAGTCTGGCAAAAAACCATTCAGGTTGCTTGGGTGAACTTGCTAAAGGTGATGCATGAAACTATACCTGGCGTGTCCTTTCAAGGCCAAGCCCCCATGGTCCCAGAGCAAAGTGCCAGCAAACCCCAGCTGCAGAGAAGCACCTTCTCAGCCCACTTTCCAGGCTCCCTTTCGCGTACTATTGCCCTCATTTAGTAAATGTTTATGTAGCCGTCTGAAGTATGATGATGAATCACTGCCGTTCCCTTTTTAAACAAACAAGCCTGACCTCTGGGTTTCCTTTTCCTTGTTAATAGCTAGTTTCTACCTGTTTCGTGTAATTGTTTAAAGAGCTTTGGGTCCACGGAACAAGCTTGGTGGGCATTGCTCAGCTATCAATTCACCCTTTTAATAGCTCAGTCCCTTCCCGTAGAGATGATTCCTTCGTATTACAAAAGGTGCTCAGGTTTGAAATGGTCTCTGTGTCTCTCCATCCATCAGCCTTGTTTGGACCCTTTATCTCTGCCTGTTTGTGGTACTCGACATGCTCTTGCTTCTCATTAGCCCTTTGGCTTTAATTTCACTGAGTACCCGGACCGGGTTATCTGCTGTATCCAGTCCTCTGCCTCCTGCCCAGTCCTAGATCAATTGTTGGACCCCCTGTAAGTTACCTCATTTCTGTTCACAGTTTCTACCGCAAAGCACAGTGCAGAGAAGAGCAATGTGTGGGAGCTGGAGTTCACAGCGACACTCTTCTTGGGGACTTGAGACTCTTGAAGGAAGCTGAAAAGGCTTCCCTGTAATGAAATGGAGGGAGAGCAATTTCACTCTCCTCAGTGTGAACCTAGTGGAGAAGAAAGAGCTTGCCTTCATTTTGATGCTGGGACTAAATATAAGTTCCTTTTAAAAGTTCCCTTTCTTTTGCCCTGGCTGTTCTGTTCACTTAGGAGTTGTTTTTTTTTTTTTTTTTTTTTTTTTTTTTTTTTTTTCAGTAAAAGCCTTCCCTCCCCCCACCCCCCAAGTCTCAATAATTTTCTGCTACTTTCTAGCCAATGACTGCTAAGGAAGGCTCTTGGCTGGTCAGAAGGAGAGGAAAGCATAGCACTTAAAGAGGAGTCTAGAGAAGTCACAGCAGAAATCTAGTTAACCCTCTCAGGAGCTGGTGGGACATCATCCAAAAAGCTCAGAAGTTGGTGGCTTAATTTCACTTGCCACAGACATTCCATTTTTCTCTTCATTAATTCTAGGCCAACTGTGTTGAACAGGAGAGATAAACGGGTCTGCGGGCATGTCTGCAAGAGTAGTCTCCAACCAGCCCTGCTTCTTCCCGACCCCGCCTGTCCAACCAGCAGATGGCTTTCCCCTGCACATGCACACTCACAGCACCCCAAGCTCTGCCCATGAAAGATCCAAAATGCAATCCCCAAATATTCACTAAGGTCGATTCTTGTGCCTGGCTGATGCTGGACAAGCTGTGCATGGCCAGATCTCTGCTTTCAAGCAGCTTACAGGGTAATTGCAGAGACAAGACAGAGACAAATGAAACAAAGAAAACCACTATAAAACCGTATATCACTCAGCGATGAAATTTGTGGTTTTTGCAGTTTTGTTTTGACCAGTACTCACAGGATTGTCATCGATCGATAAAATGCTTGCTGGTGATATCAATATGTCATCAAAATTAATAGCATGCCACGACTGAGTTCCATTTACTCACTCATTCAACAAGTGCTTATTATTATGCACTCATTCTAGCCATGTTTTACATTGTAAAGAACCTTACGGTTTGCAAAACGCTTTCACAAACACCTGCTCATTTGGGGCTCCTGGGTGTCTCAGTGGGTTAAGTGTCCGACTCTTTATTTCAGTCCAGGTCATGATCTCATTGTTCATGAGATGGAGCCCTGCTTTGGGCTTTGCGATGAGAGCACGGAGCCTGCTCGGGATTCTTCCTCTCCCTCACTCTCTGTCTCTCCCCTTTTTGTGCATATGCTTGCTCTCTCTCTCAAAATAAACAAACATTTAAAAAATAAATAAAAACAAACACCGACTCATTTGATGTTGGTTGGTTTACAGGAGATGAACAATGAGGCTCAGAAAGGTTAGGTAGTTCTGCCAAGGCCCCTGGGTTATTACTTTGGGACCCAACGCCGTAACTTCCTCTGTGATCACACACCCTCCACCAGCCCACCTTTTTTTTTTTTTAATTTTTTTTAACATTTATTTATTTTTGAGAGAGAGACAGAGTGTGATTGGGGTAGGGGCAGAGAGAGAGGGAGACACAGAATCCAAAACAGGCTTCAGGCTCTGAGATGTCAGCACAGAACCCTATGCGGGGCTCGAACCCATGAACTGAGAGATCATGACTTTAGCGGAAGCTGGATGCCTAACCAACTGAGCCACCCAGGGGCCCCCAGCCCACCTGCATTGGGAGTGACTGTGGCTCGCCATAGGCAAGTTTTTCAGTCCTGACTTTCTGCATCCTCCCCACCCCCATGCCTCACCTTCACTCATGGATAAAAAGGATCTCCTGCAAGTACCAAAAATAGGAACCTTAGGAATTCCCTTTCTCAATTTCGTATAGATCGGCACATGCATTCTCGTGGTGTCTTTCTTCCCAGACTCTCCTGTGTAGGGAAGACCAAGCTGTTGATTTGTGATCTTTGTGAAGGTCTCCAGAGGCCCAGGATGAGCTTTGCAAACTCACCTCAATTTGTCAGGGATGTTTGCACAACTTCCCTCAACCTCCTTACCCCTCCAACCCTGATTAAAATGATGGTTGAGCTGGGGTGGGGAGGAGAAAGAGGCAGGGCCTGGGTTCCTAATGTATGTGGCTGAAAGAGGGAGCTGCTTTCATTGCCATTTGAAGAGGGTGTACATGGGCATGTGTGCATGCGTGTGTGCATGCGCATGCGTGGGCGTGCATAAGGTAGACACGCTGAAATGAGTGAGTTTTACAACTTTATTCTGTGCTGTAGCTGACTATACCCTAAAGGACTGGGTTACAAAGACTCACTTAAGATCACTCCCACCACACCCAAATCAGAGAGTCTAATGTCAACACCACTTCAGCTGAGTGTCTTCAGAAGCCAAGTTGCAAAGAGAAGACAGACCCTCAAAGAGAACAATGACATGACAATGGGAGTCCAAGAGACAGCATTGCATCTGCTCATATGTCCTGCAGGAACATCCATGCTTTCCACTGAAGAGTGCCAATAATGACACACAAACAAGCAAACAAGTGCTCTCGGGTGAATTCAGTGGGAAACCTGACGATGCCCGCAGTCCTAATATAGAAAGTGTCCTCACCCTCTGCAGTGAGGGCTGTGTCGGCACCATGCACACTCCAACTGGACGAGAACAAGTACCGTGGCTGCTGCTGTCCTCGGCACCGATGCCAAGGAGCCCATGCCAGGGACAGCAAAATGACACCAGCTTGAACCTCAATTGCCTTATTTGAAATGAAAAGCAGCCACTGTCCATCCATCCACCCATCCATCCACCCATCCATCCACCCATCCATCCATCCATCCACCCATCCATCCATCCATCCACCCATCCGTCCATCCATCCACCCATCCATCCATTCAACAAATATTTCCCAAGCACCTTCAGTTAAGCACTGAAGATGCCATAAATAATATAACATTTGCATTGGGAAATATTTAAGTTCTTCAGCAATGGGGACTTCCTTCCTATATTTACTATGAGAAAATCAAATATGAAACCAGAGGGATGCGGGTGCTTTAGTAGCGAATGGGTCCAAGGAGTGTTGCGTGCTGTGTAGAATTGTCGAATCACTGTGTGGCACACATGAGACTAATATAACATTGTATGTCATCTATACCACAATAATTTTTAAGAGTTAAATTTAAAAACCAACTCTCACCCCAGTCCTATCAAGAAGAAAATCTCAGAAAATTTCTGAGGGGCATCCTCAAAATTGTCAGGTCATCAAAACCAAAGAAAGGCAGAGAGACTATTGCAACTAAGAGGACCTTAGAGAGAGACAGGATGACTGTTTAGTATGTGGGATCATGGAGGGAACAGAAAAAGGAAATTAGGTAAAAACTAAGGAACTCTAAATAAACTGTGAGTCTAAGTTAATAATAAAGTCTCAGTACTGGTTCATTAATTGCAGCAAATGTATCATGCTAGTATAAGATGTTAATAATAGGGGAGGCTGGTTTCAAGTTAGATGGGAACTTTCTGTACTATCTTCTCTATTTTTCTGTAAACTTAAAACTGTCCCAACAAAGTCTATTTTTTTTCAAAGTCTGGGAGGAAAAAAGTACACCAATATTAAAGACTGTTATCTCTGACTTGTTGTAAAGATAGAATAAAATAATGCTTATAATGTGCTTAGCACAAAAGCTGGCATAAAGTGTTCAATAAATGTTAGCTATTATTTTTGAAAAAGACAGAGAAAGAATGGGCCCAAGGAGAGGAGATGGGCAGATAGCATGTTTCTAGAAATTCTCCTGGTCTTAGGAATATATAGGAGGGGGATGAACACCTTTGATGTTAGTCACATTAACTAACTGGTCAATCATAATGAACATTATCATTCATTTGTGGTGTTTGTGTTTATTCCAAGTAGAAAAATGCATGCTGATTGTGGGAAATTTAGAAAAGATAAAAAAAATATTAAATTGGAAGCTATATATATATATATATATATATATATAACATCTATGTATTATACATAATAAATATGATGTATAAACATATGTAATACATACATATGTCCCAAATCTGAATTTAACCTTTTAATCATTTTATATATTGCCTTCTAGTATGTTTCACTCCATCTTTCCCTCAGATTTTTTTTTTTAATTTTTAATTGCTCAATATATACTCAAAGTGTCCCATGATCACAGTCCAAACCTTTTCAGCCCACCTGTCCTCCTTCGCCATAATTTAGAATTTCCCATGCCACTTCCTCTTTCACCCAGGGAGACATGCCTTAAGAGAAGGAGACTTAATTTTAATGCTGGAATAGCTTAAGTTAAATTTATTTGGCTGCAAAATACCGATTCATCCTGGAGCCAAATGCAGTTATGTATCATTTTGTTTGCCTTTGCTGGAGGTTTTCAAACAGTCCAGGCTGATCCTTTGATTAGTGTGCCCAAGCCAGCTGCCCACAGAGGCATTTCACACATCCTGTGCTTGTGTAAAAGTTTATAGATGTACACTCAGGTCACTCCCCTCTCCCTCCGACACTGAATCAGGAGGGAGTAAGTTTGGGTCGCCTGGGATCTGCTCTCTCTTTTGTAGCAGTGGAAAGGCTCTTGGCTCTTACCAGAGTTGGGAGCCCACCCCATCATCAGCACCCCTCCTGCCTTTCCAGGAGGCACGGGGGTTAGCTATGGAGCCGCCACTACACGGGTAACAGGAGAGAGCAGGCTGGGAGCTGGGTAATAAAGATCTTTTCTGGGATTTTCTGGAGGGAGAAGGCCTGGCTCACCTAAGCAAAGTAAGATGGAAAGAAGTAACTGGAGAGTGGCTTGTCACACCCACCCAGCCTGACAGCCCGACAGGTGAGTTAGCAAATGCTACATTGTAAGGAATTACTAAAGCTATTTTCTACAAAGTGGGCAAAGACTCTGGGATTAATGACTGTACGGCGTGATAGATGTTGTTAAAGAAGGCCATAAATTACCAGCCATAAACCTGGCAAAGCTTATCTGATTGTATGATGCAGTCTGGGGCGCTGGCAGATTCCCAGCACAGGCTGGGGGCAGCGCGCTGGGGGAGGGCTTAATGCAGAAGCTGGCAATGCATACCACTGGCCGGAGGGTACAGATGGTGAGCTTGGCAGACATCCAACCTAGGAGGCTGTGGACCAGGGCTGCTGGACCCACTCTGCCTTCTCAGAGCTGCAGTCCTTGGTCAGAGATGCTGGAAAAGCCCACACAGACTTGGGCAGGATCGGTGGGAGACCCCAGCCTTATTCCGTATCCTGGCTGTGGGAGAAGCGACCGAGGAGGCCCATCCCTGGACAGCAGTCGTGGGATCGAGTCCCGGTTGGTTTTCACCTCAAGCCTTGAAGACGAAGATGAGGGATGGAGGTGGAGGGGTGAAGGGAGGACCTGGAATGATTTCTGCTCCCAGCTTCCCCTGCCAGGTCTCTCAAACTGGGTCAAGTATATCTAAAACTGTGTCCGTGACAAGGACACTCCAGCCATGACCGTGGCCTCAAATGCCGGCCAGTCTGCAGCCAGACCCCAGTCCCGTTCTCAGGCTCCTGACTCAGGGCACACCTTCACCCCATCCTCTCCTCCTATCTGCCACTGTGGTTTTGCAGAAAGGGATAAGGGGGGCGGAGAATAAAGAAAGAGAGGAGAGGGTGGAAAGAGAAGAGAGGAGAGGAAGAAAAAATGGGAGTAGGAGCCACTCTCAGTAGGGAAGCAGACAGAGCTGCCCCAGATGGCATCACCACCTCCCAGATCTTTGCCCCCAATCCCCACAATCCATCCTACATCAAACACAACACGGATTAACTACTACTGGGAGGAATACAACAATAGAATATGGAGTCACTTCCTGCCTTCCTCTCCTCCAGTGTTAGCTTTTATATACACACACACCCTCATGCACACACAAACCTTTATATGTGTACTTTTCAAAGTGTCTACTCACCAAATAATGGCAAACAGTCTCAATAGATAATGGTGTCCCCCTCTCCTGTCTCTCCTCTGGTGCAGAGGGGATAGGCCTAAGCTACACTGTAAGGGCTGCAAGGCAGTGAAGACATGGCCGCCTCCCATCAAGGGCTTGTGGTCTGCAGAGTTGCAGAAGGCAGATTTGAGGCCAATTAAACACATAGGTCAGTTATGCATCAAGATTAAAGGTCAGAGCCAAAGCCAGCCATCAACCCAAGTATTTACTGAGTCTTTATTATGTACCAGGCACTGCGTCAGCCACTGGGGACACAGAACAGATGTATGTATGTAGCACATACATTTCTCATGGGATTTAGTGACTAAGACTTTACAGAAGGCACTGGCACTCTTCACCAAGTATTCTAGTTCTCTGCCTTCTGGACACAGGGTAGGATTGCCCTTGCTGGCCCCTTTAGTTTGGCAGGACTGGGTGACTTGGGAGTGGAAGTGATCTCTGTCAGGAGAAAGCTTTATTTCATTGCTGATGTGAGGTCTTCCCATGCAGCGTTCAAGCTGGTGGTCGCTCCATCAGCCCGGGTCTCCGAGTGTCTACAAGGAGCAGTCTGCTGAATGACTACAGCGGACATGTAGCAACAAGAAATAAACTTTTGTTGTTTTAAGCTACTGAGATTTGGGGGTCATTTATTGCTTTGGCATTACTGAGCCTCTCCTGGCTGATATCCTCCTACCAGCAACCAACGCTTTTATTAAAAATCTACTCTGTGCTTAAAGTGATGGCTGACTTCATCACGCACATAACTTAGCTGCCCGAGCAGGCTGTGAGCAGCTGAGGGTAGAGACTGTGACCAATGCACAGTGCCCAGCACTGGGCCTGGCCCACAGAGGATTCCAGAATGGAAGCCAACCATCACCTCGGTTGCTGATGGGGACACATCAGTCAGGTAGCTTATGGGACGGAGGTTAAGCACGAACAAAACTCGAAAGAGAGAGGATGCCACAGCCTGGGTGGTGAGTGAAGATTTTGGACTTGACTTGGCCTTTAGGGCTACATCAAGCTCAGCAAGGTGGGCATAAGTGCATAGATGGTTCTGGTCGGAAGAGGACCTGTACCACAGTGCACAGGAGGGCTATGTGAGACGTGGCCCGGGGCAGTCGTTGTAAATAGATGCCCCATGGGAGCAGTGAGAACACTGGGCTGTGGGGAGGAGCTGCTGAACTGAGGTGCCGGGAGAATGTAATGCAGGCTGGAGGTCAGAGGAAGGAGGGGCTGGCCTGCCTGCACGAGGGAGGCTGCTACCATCCTCATTTGGGGAGCCTCCTCTCCAGCCAGCAGCCGTTTTCCCTCTCATTCCCTGCAAATGGTAATAACCTGTCACCAGAGCAAATAAAGTCTGATTTACATGAAATTTAATGCTAACCATTTCCCTTTATTCCCCAGCACTGCGGTGGTGGGGCAGCCATGCTGGCCCGGCCCAGCCTGCTGTGTGCTGCAGCAGGATTTCACCCGACACGAGTTTCCAGAGATAGCTTTTCTGTGACAGGGTCTGTCACCCTGGGCAGGGGCAACACCCCACCTGGTTTCCCCGAAAAAGATGCAAAGTCCGGTGGAGAGAGCAAGAGGGGAAAGTGCAGCTGGAGATTCACCCAGCTTCCCATGCTCAGTCTCACAGTGCCCACGACAGCGGTCTGAGTCCCATAAAGCGGCATCCGTGTCACCATTACACACGCCATCGGCATCGTCATTACACTGCCAGCGATTAGACACACTCCTTGAGCACCAGCCATGACCGTGCTAGACACAGCAGCTACAAAGACATGGCCACTGCCCCCCACCGGAGTTTGCAGGTAGCAGAGTCAGATGCTCACAGAGGGGTGCCATCTTTCTCTACCCTCATCACCGCCTGGAGTGTGTGAATACTCCATGAAGTTTCTTTCCTGTCGTTTGCTAATGATGATTTTCCACTTAGAATGTCTGCATAAACCCTACCTATTCTTCTAGGCCCAGTTTAGATGCCACCTTTTCCAGGAGGCCTTCCTCACTCCTCCATACCAGGATGTCTGCCTCTTCCCTCTGTGCTCCTAATTCATATTAATTACCTTTATTTCTGTGCTGATCACCTTCTACTCTGTAGGTTATAATGGACAGGCATGTGTCTTTCCACCACCAGACTCTAAAATCATGAAGGACCAGTATAAAACCCTAATAATTAGCCTAACAAAGGACATCCATTCTTTCTCATGCATGCCCCCTGGGGGTCATCTCCCCACACGGAAAGGTATGTGCAAGGACCCTGTGTTATTCTAATTTGGCAGGGACAAGAAGTTCATGCAGAGGAAGGGTGGACAATGTACAAGAGATATAGGTTGGGGTGGGGGGAGGGGGTGTTGAATATCCGGCTTGGAAGTTTTGATTCAACTCTAGAGGCAAGAGGAAGCCCGGGCATAATTGGAGGCAACTCCTTTCAGGGAGTTCACTAACATCCCCTACACTTTGCCTGGGAGCTCTGTTTCTTTGTTGCTTTTCTCTGTCTTTGGGATTCTGGGTTTAGAAGTTCACCCCATCTGGGAGTATAGCCATTTTTTTTTTCTTGACCAGTGGCCTGAAGGTTCATTTGTGTCCATCCTATCCCATGGCAGTTCCATTGCAGGGCTCTCCCTCTTGCTAAATAACAGAGGACACTCAGCTGCCCTCTATTATTGAGCCAAGACCATCTTGGAATCCTGGGTAGGTTTCCTTTGGTCTTTATTAGGTATCTGACACCGCCCTGCGTGGTTGGTGGCTGACGGGGCTGAGACCAGGTGAGGGTGTGGGGCCGGGGCCCGCAGCCATCACACTGTCTCTCCCCATTGCAGGGAACAATGCCTCTGTGCACATTATCATTTCTGTGGGGAATTTTTGGCAGAGCACCATTCCATAGAGTGGCCTCTCTTGCACTGTAGCTTGACTATCAGCCACAGCAGAGAAGCACTAGGAGGGAAATCTACTGCCCCAAATGCAATATCCCAGAGCCTATTAGAAATGAGGTCTACATTTTTCTGCAGGGGGAGATTATCCGTGCCATTGCTCATGCAGATAACTAAGATTAGGTTGTCAATATTCCACATATTAACTGTGGGAGCCGGTTTCTTCACCTCCCTGAGCCTCGGCTTCCTCCTCTAATATGAGGGGAAATTGCCTTGAAAAGTTGTGGAAAGCAGGAAACAAAGACCTAGCTCAGGCCTGACTCGACTCATGCTGGATGATGCTCAGGCGCGTTAGCTCTGGTCACTACTAGTAGGAGATGGAGGGAATCTATGGGCACGTGGTAGTGGGTGTCCTACTGAGCAAGCTTTGCCCACAGGGGAGTTCGAGTCAGGGGGGCTCACTCATCAAGTGCAGGAATGGGGTAGGGATGAGGCAGGAGGGCTTGCCAGAGGAACGTGGGGTGGACTCTGATGAAAGTGGGAGACAGAGAGGGAAGGGCGAGGCCATTTAGCTAGATAGATGACCAGCTAATAAGAAGAAGAATCGCACTGAAGAAAGTAAACAAAGATTGATAAAAACAGATTAGGGGGGGTAGGGGCTGGGCAGGGCAGGGGATATAAATAGACCAGAATATCAACAAGCTAGACCTGTGGATGGAAAGTGGTCATAAAATAGAATAGACAGAAAATATCAACAGTGTAAGTAGCCCGATGAATAGAATATGAAAATGACACAGGCAGGTAGGCGGGAAGCATCACTTTGGGAGAAAAGCGATGAATGAGGAGAAGGAGAAGGCATCCGCAGGAGCTGGTGGGGCTGCGGAGGGGAGACCCTGGCCACCGCCAGACCTCGCCTTGCTGCCTCCAGCTCTGTGCTCTGGCCCCTAACGGCCCCGGTGATGTGGCTTAATGAGGAGATCCCTGGAGCTGAACTAGAATTAAAACAAATGGAAATCCTGTCGGGATTTTCTCACCTTTACTGCACTTGCCATTGAGAGGAATTTAAAAGAGATTACTGTGTCATCCTGTGGCTGAGAGGACTCTGATGCCAGGCGAGGTGGCAGGGCTGTGCCCACCCCAAGAGAGTTGGGCTGTCTCTGGGCAGAAGCCCCTTCCTCTCCCACCAGGGACCCCTGCTGTCATCTGACGCCCTGGCTCAGCTCACCCCAAAGTCAGGTGCTCTTTGCCTTTACCATGGTGGTACCACCAAGTGTCAAGAAGTTTTTCTGAGCTTTATCGATATAACACTCTCTCAGCTAAGCAAAATAACGGACTCAGAGCCCTTCATCATTTCCTAGCATAAGTCCTGTTTATTCAGAGTAAAGGATGAAGGGAATCTTCCCTCCCTCCCTCCATCTAGTCCTTCCTTCCTGTCTGCCTGCCTGCCTGCCTGCATTTAAGATTTATGAAGCACATAGCCATTATTCTGTAACACGAGGCATTATATTAGGGCTACGGGAGGGTTCCAGGCTGTAGGGATGACGGGAATTCAAAGGCAAGCAGGGTGGGCTTTGAGGGGGCTTGAGGGATGGGCCGGTTCGGTAAGGGGATGGGGTGCAAGGCATTCCAGGTGGAGGTGAAGGCCTGAGCCAGGAAACACACAGTGTGTTTGGGCAACTCCAAATAGACCGTGAGGCAGGAGGAAAGGATTCAGGGAGGAGAGTGGTAGAGAGTGGTTTGGCTCAGTGAGGTGTCAGGGTCAGGAATGTGAACTTTACCAGCATCAGTGATAACACATTGAGGGTTCTGAGGGGGTAGAAACAAAGTCAGAGTTGGAGCAACGATGGGTAAAATGATGGGGAGGACACAGGGGGTGGAGACAGGGAGGCCGCTTCAGGGGTCCACCCGGAAATAGAGAGCCACCATCAGGGGCAACACTGCCCATGCTTCCTTCTCGCCAACAGCACCTCTGAGCCCTCTTCTTTCCAACACTTCTTTCTCCTTGGGATGCCCAACTTGTATCCTTGTCCCCTGCAAGCCCTGCCTTTTATTCTTCCACTCCTTTCCCGCCCCCTCCTTTCCCCCTCCATGGGGCAGCTTCAGTTTTTAAGGAGTATATTGGCCCTCACAGCAACTCAAACACATCAGAGATCCCTTAAAAGATGCTGAGGTCACGAGACGCCTGGGTAGCTCAGTCGGTTAAGCACCAACTTGGGTTCAGGTCATAATCTCGTGGTTTGTGAGTTTGAGCCCTGTGTCAGGGGCTCTGTGCTGATAGCTCAAAGCCTGGAGCCTTCTTCAGATTCTGTGTCTCCCTCTGTCTCTCTGCCCCTCCCCTGCTCGCGCTCTGTCTCCCTCTCTCTTAAAAAAAAAAAAAAAAGATGCTGAGGTCACAACAGTTTAAGCAAAGGAAAAACTAAGATGAGAACCCCACCATGAAGACCATCACCTGCCGAGATGACCCCAAGAACCCCACCATCTGACATCTACACATTGATTCAGGGACACAACTTCTGGGGGAGACTCAGGGAGGTGGCTCCAGCAGCTGATGCGAGACAACTTCATGCTTTCACGCGAGGCGTGGCCAATTATTTTGACAATTCTGTCTTGCCGTGTCAGTTAAATGTTTTGTTCTGCACAACCTAACTTCACCCCAAACAGAGCAGGGGCAGGAGAACCAGGCTACCTTCTCTGTCTGCCTCTCCGCACCTGCCATGGTGACGCGCAGCGGGTGAGAGCGCAGAAATACCATTTGAATAAATGAACGAAGCCCAACACTTATACCTGGGGGGTACCTATCTGCATATGAAACGTGATTAACTTTTTACAGAGATCCAAGGGAGGACTGTCATTCAAAGTAATGCCTTTGCTGATTCTCCCACCGCTCAAAATATCCTTTGAACTTCTCTTAGAATTATCTTCAGGACTAGCTAACGAGCCACACAAGACTAGCCATCTTATTACATTATAATAACCCCATGCACACGGAATAAGCCTTCCCTTCTTCAACAACTTGCAGCAAAGGAAAGCTAGTGGGACTCTTTTTACCCTCTTTCAAAGAAGCCCTTTTGTCACTGATTTTCTTTTGACCTTCAAGATGGTCTATGGTGTTTATTTTCACCAGATTGGATTTGCATAAAGGGAGGAGGGGAGATGCATGAGTGACTATGTGCCTGTGTGTTTGGGGTCCATACAAGGAGAGCTTGCATGGTTCCACCCCCGCCCCCCACCACAGTGTGCCATGTGTCTCTATTTGCCCCAACAGCTTTTTGAATTCTCACTACTGTCTTTTGAAGGCAAGGTGTGGAGCTTCCGTGTATTCTAACAGAAAGAACGGTGTGTTTCAAGTCTTCAGGAGGTCTCTGCTTTGAAAACAAACACAGAGCTGAGAGGTGCACAGTTGTGATTGACGGTAAGTTTTCTTCCCAGGTTTCCAAGTGGGAATCCTGCCAGTCTAGCCATCAGGATGGAAAGCTCAGTGGAGCAAGTGTGAGCTGACAGCTGCTTTTTAAAAATTCACAGAAATGTCTGCATGGTGTTGGGGCCAACCCAGGCTTTGCCAAGCTTGCTGCCGCTGTGGTTGTGTTACCTGGAACTGACTGGAGATGGGGCCCCTCGTCCTCGCCATCTGGCTGTGGCTGTGCGGGGCCTCCTCCTGCCGACCAAGGGCCTTGTGATGGTGTGCCGTGGACACATCAAGAAGCAGCCTCCACTGTAATCCGCACGCCCCCAGATGGGGGTTCATCTGAGCGGAGAACCGATCTTCCCTTGGCAAGCGGGCTGAAGGCTCTTGGCAAAGAAACTGAGTTCCAGCTCATCAGAAATCCTGTCTTTGGCAGCCACGAGCAGATGGATTGGGGCTTCTTGGGGTCAAGGCTTTGCACTCCAAACTGAATATTTATAGTTGAAAAACAACATGTAGTTTGGGAAGAGTAAGGAAACCTCGTGGCAACATGGGGTGGTAGAGAGAAAAGGTAGGAGTGCTCATCTCCACTCGGGGCTCCTTGCCTTGGCTTCACGGCAATGAAGTGTTGGAGTCTTTGGGGCAATTTTTCTTACCTTTCTAGGGTTCCGTTTCTGCATTTGTAAAATGACAGAGATTGGACAAGGTGATCAGGTAATAGTGTTGGTGGCAGGAGTAAAGTGACATGTTTTCTGCTAATAAAGAAAAATGAAGCTCAGGGACAACTCACTATAATTCCATCATGTTCTAGCTGCAGACCATCTTGGGCTAATCTATCTATATTCACATTCTGGGGACTGACAGCACATGTTTCAAATGCGAGGAGCCAGAATTAGAGATCTTGTCTCTGGCCCTGGACGAGAGCAAAACCAATCAGCTCCTACAGGTCAGAGCCTAGAACTCATGAAAATGACTTCCACCAAATCGGCTTACAAATTCTGGGTGGTGCCCAGAAATGTTCCTCTTCTTGGCAGCAAAATCTCAAAGCGAAATAAAATTAGAGCAGTATTCTAAAATATTACCTTGTGAATTTTCCTTTCGACCCTACAAGTCTCTCCCCTTTAAAACTAGACTAGCAGGCTACAACTAATGGCCCCAGGTCACCAAAGAACCTCTGGAGAACCAGGACTTGGATTCTTGACCTTGAGTCCCGAAAGCCAGGGCTTGCTATTGCAAACAATGGCACCAGAGCTATTGTTGCATTATTGTTTTAATACCAACAGTGGAGGTTTGACTATCGAGTGCCAGGGCTGGAGGACTCAAGCAAGGAATTCATACCTCAGTCCAGAGAAGGGCGGGGGGGGGGGGGGATGCCTGAGGCAGTTTCCCCCTCATACAGGGAGGAGATAAGAATGTTCTGAGCTTTGGAAGGTGGTGCTGAAGAAGTGAAGGGGAGTGCAAAGGTTTCTGTGTGAGTGTGGACTGCACTCTGGGCTCCACCTTGAGGTTGAGACTCTGGGAACCCCACAGAGTGGGCAGAGAAGCCTTAGCCATGCTTCTTGCCTGACCCACTGGGCACAGAGCCCCATGCCACTGTGGGGGTGCGTTGTTCACATGAAAGGGTGGCAGGATATATGTGGGCAGTGAGAGGTTCTGAGGAAATGGCCCCTCCCACTCCCACCCTCACCCCCGCAGTGGGGCTTGGCTGGCTCCCAAAGGGCCAGCAGGTCGTCTGTGCCTGAGTAGAACATAGAAGGACCAGAGAGTCAGGAAGTCCTGCCAGAGCGGCCAGGAGCAGGAAAACCCAGGCAGGGGGCTGACCTGGCAGGGAAGCCTCAGAAAGTCACATTGTCTGTGAGAGGTGGAGGGAGCTGTGCGAGCCTGCTGAGCTGGCCCAGAGCAATAACAAACCTGTCTCAAGAGTGACATGATGCCACGTGGACAAGAGATCCCCTCCTGATGCTAACAGCATACACAGTTCTCACTCCTGCCCACACCAGGGAACCCAGAGCATCCCCCGAGAGGTGGATCCGAGGAGCCACGTGGGTCAGCACACAGGGAGGACAGTGCGTAAACTGGTCAGTGGAGATCATGGCAGGCCAGGGGTCAACGAAGACGGGGCATCAGAGACTTGAGCTGATTCTCGATGGTCAGGAAGAACCAGCTTGTTGTCTTGGTAGAAACAAAGTACCCCTGTCCTCATCTACCTGGTCACTCACTCCAGCTCTCTGGAATGCTCTCTGGGCTCACCACAGTGAGGATCAGCCACTGTTCAGGTCCAAAACAGGAAAGGGACATCTCCAGTTGAGAGTTCATGCAAAGATCACAGAATTGATTAATCAGACTCAGATGCATATGTGTACAAGTGAGGTGTGGGATCAACCAGTGTCATAAGAAGTTCTAGGTCAACCTACAACACCATGACACAACAAAGAAGCCAGGAGGAGTGTGGGGGGATCCCGCCTGAGTCTGCAAGACATGGGCTATCTCTAAATGCCAGCTGTGTGACCTGAACACATTTCCTGTCCTCCTGAGGCTCAACGACCTCATCTGTAAAACAAGATGATAAAATACAAATCTTAAAGGGTGATGGTAAAGGGTTAAATCATGTCCCCCAAAAAGGTATGTTGAAGTCTAACCCAAGCACATGAGAATGTGGCTCTATTTAGAAATAAGACCCTTGCAGAGATAGTCAAACTAAAATAAAGTCCTCAGGGTGGATCCTAATCCAGTATGACTGGTGTCCTTATGAAAAGGGAAAATGTGTACATAAGGCAAGCACGGATAGAGGGAAGACAATGGGAGGACACAGGGAGAAGGTAGCCGGGTTCCTGGGGTGCTGCACCCACAAGCCAAGGGCTGCCAGGGAATGCTGACCAATACCAGAAGCTAAAAGAGGCAAAGGATTCTCCACCAGGAGTGCCTGGGTGGCTCAGTCAGTTAAGCATCCGACTCTTGATTTCAGCTCAGGTCACGATCTCACAGTTTGTGAGTCCGAGCCCAGCATCGGGCTCTACGCTGACAGTGCGGAGCCCGCTTGGGATTCTCTCTCTCCCTCTCTCTGTGCCCCTCTTCCACTTGTGCACGTGCACTTTCTCTCTCAAAATAATAAACATTAAAAAAAATCTTTTAAGAAGGATTCTCTGCCAGAGATGTCAGAGCCCGGGCCTAATGACACCCTGATTTTGAACTTCTGGCTTCCAGAACTTGAGACAGTAGTTTGTGTAGTTGCAAGCCATCCAGTTTTTGGTACTTTTTAGGACAGCTCTAGGAAGCTATTACAGGCGGGTTGCAAAGTTTGAGTGCACGATATGTGGAATGTGTGGCCATAGCCGACTCTGAAAACCTGAAAGTTACAATAATAAATACTTGCTATTTTATGCTCAGATCCCTTTATGACCCTGGACACAGGGGCCCAGGATCTTCTCTTTCACAGACAACCTTGGTTCGTAAGAACATTTTCACTCCTACAACAATTAGAACAATAATAACAAAAAGAAGTTCTCAACATACTTTCTAGCCTACGGCCTCATTTTTTTTTTTTTTTTAAGACTGGCTTAATTTGTTCTAGGCTTTGGGGCTTGGGCTAATTAGTACAGCGGAATATATATTAGCTGCAAATGAACTTTCCTGCCTCTCCCACCCAGCCGTCAGCACAGGACCCCAGTTGCAGATGCTTTGAAATCTCCACAACCACAAAGCAGAAAGCCGGATGGCAGTGTGCCTGTGCGTGTCCTCAGCTTGCTGGCTACCTTCAGCTGCCTCCCCCTGGGTCGTGTGGACGAAAGCAAACATAAACATGAGTGTTAACGATGTGCAGGCGTGTTCCGAGGACTTTACCCACGTCAACCCATCTCATCCTCTGAACAAAAATGGCAAAGCAGGAGCAGTTATTCACATTTTACAGATTGAGAAAGAGAGATGCACAGGAGCTGGGGAAGGTTAAGTAATTTGCCTGAGCTCAAACAACTAATAAATATAGAACCAGGACTGGATTTCAGCTCCTCAGACCAAAGCACTAAGCCATGTTACTGTCATTTATTGCAAAAGTGGCTTCTGAAATGGCTCTGAAACAAAATTTAAAATGTGAGGGAAAATGTTGAGTGACCGTATGTCACCATGTGCCAAGAATATTGCACAACATCATTTTGTTAATTCTCATAGTAGCCTAAAAACAAAACTACCATTATTCTCATTTTATGGATGAGAAAGCTGAGGCAGAGAGAAGTGAAATAACTTAGGTGAGGTCCTACAGATCCTATCTTAGAGCTGGGATTTAGACTTAAGTTTGGTGAATCCAAAGACCATGCCCTTCTCACCCAGTCAGCCTGGCTCAAAAGACAGGGGAGACTGTCAATGTCATGTATTATAACCTCTTACCTACCCAGACAAAAAGTGCCTGCAGAAAAATCTGGTAAACGGTAGTCCTCAAGTATCTCCAGTTGCTAAAACAATCTATTCCCACCTGGACAGGCTATTTCTCTCTTCCTCCTTCCCTCCTTTCTTCCTTCCCTCCCTCTCAAACTCCCTCCCTCCCTGTCATTCATGAGTAGTCTAGAACAGTGTTTCCTAACATTTTCTGTATCATGGCATACAAGAAATAGTTATGCCACATATGGCCAGACAGTCTAAGCTATTGAGCTCCAGCAGTGGGAATGTCCCAAGTGCTGAGGTGTGCAAAACCTGGGGCACACCTGTAACTCACCTGGAGGCCATAGTTAAGAAGCTTTGGTCTGGGAGAGGAAACCCCCTAAATGATGGGTGAATGTTAATACAGTATTGTGTGTCCTACAATGACAATAAGGGACTGGGAGATCACGGGAGGGATACTGAGCCAATCTTAGGTCATCAAGGAAGCCCTTAAGGAAGAGGGGCATCCTAGGCTATCATCTGTAGGAGGGGTTGATTTAAGCCTGGGAAAGAGATGGCTGCTGGGTAGGAGGACATGTACGGCTAGAGGAATCCCATTTAGAGTATTGGTGCTCCATACACACCTTGTATTATCTCACTTTTGTTTTTTCTATATCCTTCTCTGATCTGGAATGCTTTCCTTATTCTTACCTTGTTATTCTTCCCTGGCTGGTATTTTCAGCCTATAAATAGCCCCCACAAATGGCCCTGCTTAGTCAATCTAAGATGGAAACAGTGGTCAACATCTTTATTAGAGTATGTTGCAGAGGCTTTGGTGTGAAGAGTCACAAAGCCACTGGTTGATGGTCATGTCGCTCTGTGATTAGAATGGTCTTTAAACCTTGTGGCTAACACAAGGAGAAGCCACTCTGAAATCATTGCTGGCAATGAAACGAGAGCTCTGGGGATCAATAACCACCAGGGTACAGCAGTTCCTTCCTTATGTACCAAATTTGCCTTAAATAATGAAACACCAGCAACAGTCCATCAGTATTCTACAGCTCCGTGGGAAGTGATTTCATATACAGCTCTTTATTTTCTCAAACATTTTATTCTGACATTTATTTTACAACCAAATACCAAAGACTTATTTCTCTACAAAGCCTGCATTACACCGACATGATTTTTCCTTCAAGAAAACGTACCCATAAACAAATCATTGAATGAAAAAAGGAAATGCTCTGTGTCCTGGCACCGCTTGGCAGATTGCCACAAAAACTCCAGCTCACAAAAGTTGCTGGCCTAGAACATGTCTAGAATTTGGTAGGTACTGATTCTTAATGAAGAACTGCTAACTTAATTGAATTAAGAAAAGCATGATAATGGGGCGCCTCAGTTGGTTGAGTGTCTGACTTCAGCTCAGGTCATGATCTCATGGTTCGTGGTTGAGCCCTGTGTCAGGCTCTGTGCTGACAGCTCGGAGCCTGGAGCCTGCTTCAGATTCTGTGTCTCCCTCTCTCTCTGCCCCTCCCCCACTCGTGCTTCATCTCTATCTCTCAAAAGTAAGTAATAAACATTAAAAATTTAAAAAGAGAGAGAGAGAAGCATGATAACAAGAAAGTGAGCTCTGGGCTCAAATGGACTTGGGTTGGAATCCCAATTCTCCACTGGTCTAGTTGAGTGAACTTGAGTGAATGGCTGAATTTCATTTAGCCTCAGATTTCTCCTTTGTAAAACTGGGGCAAAACCACCTGGCTCATAGATGAAGAGTAAATGGAATAATGTACCCAAGTGTCTAGCTCAGAATTATGAATGAAAGATACTCAAACAATAGTACTCTTCCCTTCTTCCTTCAAATTCGTCGATCAACCAAGCTGTGTAGTACACGCCAATAGATTATTGGCCAATCAGAGCAAGAATCGAGCAAACTTCTGTACCCTGGGTCAAAAGATGGAGTCTTAAAAACAATATTTTTTCAAAAGCTGCGCAGGTGATTATAGTGTGCAGCAGGGTTGAAAAGCACTGAACTAGAAAAATGAAACTGTTCTGCTCTATTCTGGTCTGCTGCTGTGCAGGACGTGGCATTCCATTCTGGTGCATGTCCAGTAAAAGAGGAAATAGGGAGGGCCACCTGCACAGTGAAACACACACTAGAATGACAAGAGCTCAAGGACCAGGTTGATTAGCTCAACCAATTGAAGATGAGGAGGAGCCAGTGGCCACTGTCTTCAAATATTTGAAGTGTTATTCTATAAAGACAGATTAGGCTTGTCCTCCATGATCTAAAAATGTCAATCACTATGAATCAGGGGTTCAAATCATCTATGACCAAAGGCAGTGAGTTCACAGTCACTGGAGGAATTCAAGAGACATTGCACGACCACTTGATGGGGATGGGAAGGAAGGGATTCAAGCATTGAATAAGTCATTGGACTAGTCTTAGTAACCTCTCTCAAAACTTGTGGCAATAGCAGTGTGATTAATTTTGAGTGAGTTCTTGAAACAAAGACACTTATACCACAGAAGGATGAAGAAATTCAAGTCATCATTCTCTGTGTGTCTCTACCTTGGGCCCTCCTAGTCCACAGGCTTTGGGGACATATCCTTTGGACACAGCTAGAGCACATGTGTCACTCTTGAAGGTTGCAGCTAACAGATCATATCACATAGTATGGCTGGTAGGATTATTAAATCATCTAGACCAGTGTTTTACGTCATTTTTTTTATAAGCAGTGGGAACTCTCCCTGTTTTTAAAAACAAATCCTGCATGGGAATCTAATAAGTGATGGAAATCAGGATGCTCTGGATAAAACAGGGGATTCACAATTCTATCTGTGGCCCCTAAGAGAGCTTCTTATAGCCCTAAGGTCTCATAGTACAGGGTTTAAAAACCATAATCTTGCAGATTAACCCCTTCTTTTTACACACGAATAATCTGAAGCTCAGAATGGCTAAATAGCATGGTCAGGGTCACACAGCTAGTGAGAGCAGAGCTGGGCCCAAACGAAGCTCTTCATCCTGGGCCCGGTGCCTTTCCTAATATCCCACACGAACGCCTTCAACTAAGGACAAGAGTGGCTTCAGACCTGGCTGTAGGGTCAGTTCTTGGGCATTTATCTATGACAACAATGATATGTAAAAGACCCCAAAAAACTAATTTCAACCCAAAAAGTCAACTTTCCCCCCAGGGGTACACATTCTGTGTTGCTGGTGGTGGATGTGGATTTACTCTAACATCCAGTTTCTTACTCAGTGTCTGTCCCCAGTGATCAAAGCCTTCTGTTTTCAAAGTGACCATCTGGGGGTGGGGATGGAGGTAGCTCTTTGTCTTTACACCCAAACCATGGATGGGTCTCAAGTCTTCGACCCACAGCAAGGTGCTTGGACTAACCGAGCAAGATACATGCAGCTGACTGGAGTTAGGCCATTGTTTTGCGTGTCTTCCTCTTCTCTCAACTTGGGAAAGGGTTCTGATTGCACCACAGGCAGAAAATAGAATGAAAAAGGATCTGGAAAGCACACAAGGGTAATTCTCACCATAAATACTAAAACTTTGGGTAACTGGCAGTTCAATCTGCAAAGTTTTTCCAACTATTCACTTGCTTATTCACCCAAATAAAGACCAATCAGTATTTTCAAATTTTCCTTTGCCTCAGGCTCCAGTATGATTCAGCACAATACTCTTATTGTTCCCATCTTTATTTAAAATGTAGATGTTTTGTGGGGCACCTCGGTGGCTCAGTCGGTTAAGTGTCGACTTTGGCTCGGGCCATAATCTCACGGCTTGTGAGTTCAAGCCCTGCATTGGGCTCTGTGCTAACAGCTCAGAGCCTGGAGTCTGCTTTGGACTCTGTGTCTCCCTCGTTCTCTGCCCCTCCCCTGCGCGTACTGTCTCTCCCTCAAAATAAACATTAAAAAAAAGATTAAAATGTAAATGTTTTGTTCATCTCAGATTCTTTTGCATTAATTTTGATTTTTAAACACATTGCATTACATATTATCTATTTTCATTACTGAAAGTTTTGGCACCACCCACCCTTAAGTTCTGCTCCCTAGGCAAGCATCTCACTCACCTCCCACTAGTCCCGTCCAGACATTGGTAAGAGCACGAGGGCACAAAATATAAAGAAGATATGTGTCTATTTTCAAGTAGTTCTCAGGCTAGTTGGGAAAGACAGGTAAACGGCTAATTGAAACATAAAAATTTCTGTAATGGAACTATGTGCAAGGGACAGTGTTGGCCTAAGGAAGGACGGATCCACTTTGCTGGGGTGGGGAGTTGGCAACGGGGAGGAGAAGGGCACTCCAGGCTGAAGGAAACGTGTGCTCACAGAAGGACGGATGCAAAGGCAAGATGAGCCCTTCCTTACAGCTGGCAGGAGTGCAATGTGAAAGCACAGGGAGAATGGCCGAAGGTAGGCTCCGAGAGGCGAGCAGAAGACAGGGCTGCAAACACGGACTGAATACCTTGCATGTGCTCAGTGCTCTGTGTGTCCTCACAAAGCATGAGTCATAATCTGCACTGAGAAAAACTCACTTTAATTGCAGCAGACAAGGCATGTCATAGGGAAAAAGAAAATAAAACCAGGTAACTAACAAAGGGTGCAGGGACAGACATCAAGAGGACAGTGGTTTCAAGGAAGGCACACTCAGTCCCTGTGGACTGTGAGGGGACATCAAGAGGAGGTAGCCCTTAATTTTAGTGCTAAAGGAGTTCACAAAATCCCAAGACTTCATATCCTCCTCTCTGATGGGATGTGCATGTCTGCATCTCTATGATGTAAGAGCTTCCATTCACTCTTCTTTGTGAATGCAGTCTACAAGCTGACCTGGAAGGAAGAGCCCTCTGCAGCCCTCACTTGGAACGGAGCCGGGGCTCTGTTTCCCTGGAACATAATCCCAGCTGTCTTTGCTGGATGAGCACAGCAAAAGGTATAAATAACAGCAGCAATGAACCCCTCCCAAGACTCCTATGGGATTAATAAGCCCTCGAGACCCTGGCACTCCAAGCCCTGCAGAAACTAGTGCTTCAATTGCTATTATGAGCAGCCTCCCAGCCATGGCTCCTTTAGCACATGCTGTTAGATAATCTCTCCAGACTATTGCTGGGAGCCATCAATCACCCCGTGCCTGTCTCCTCGCCTGAGGCCTGGGAAGGGAGGGGAAGAGGCTTGGTAAGGCCAGTGAGGGGTAGGACATGAAGGGGTCAGGAGACTTTCTCCTCTAGAATAGTGGGGGGATAGAATGCAGGCTTTGGAGTCAGCCAACATGGGTTTAAACTTGGTTTCCCCATCTAGTGTATGCACAGTAATAGGGCTGTTGATAAATACCTCCATTCTTTAACTGGGCACACAGTAGAACTGGACTTCTCAGCCCCTTTGGAGCCAGGTGTGACCATGGTGCTTTGGCCATGGGTATGAAGGGAAGTGATGTAGAAGAGGGGGTGTAAAAGCTAGTGGAAAATTTACCACACTCTCTTCCCTTGCTCCCCAACCATAGCAATTGAGGACACATGTGTCAATTTTAATTTAGCCTGGGAGTCTAAGTGACAAGGGTAAGCAGAGACTCCTGCTGACCTCTCTTCAACATGAATGAGAAATGAACTTCTGTTTTGTTAAGCTACTGCGATTTGGGACATTTTTGTTATGCGGCATTACATAGGTGATCCTGACTAGTTCAAGGCAAGTTAAGTTGTTGCACCTGTGGAAGGCTCTGTTTCCTCACTTGCAAAGTGGTGGTCATCATATCTTTCTTATAGAGTTATTGTGAAATCTCTAAGAAATAATTAGTATAAAATCATTAGCCAGTACTCAGCCCATTCTAAGTACTTAATCATTGTTAGCTCAGGTGCTGGTTATTATTATTGCCATATTATTATCACCTTCACTATCATACTTCTTTTCTTAGGCTCTACCTGGTCCTAGTTTCTGCAGCTCTTCTCTATCCCAGGTGGAAGCATCTATCCTCCGTGTAGACTGAGCCCTGCTCTCAGGTGCTGAGACCAGGTCCATGTGAAGTAGGTTTGGAAGCTGTTTTAATTCAATAGTCTCTGGTGGTACCTAGCTGTCCCTCCCTACAGAACTGTAATTCTGTGCATCAGCTTCAATCACTGGGCTTCTTCCAACTGCCTGAAGCCCTGTGCCTCCCCCATGCTCTGCCTCAGAAATGGTAACTGGACGCTCATATCTGAGGCTGCCGTGGCTACCTTCTTAGTGGTTTATGTTCACAGTTAGCTGTCCCATACGTGCAGCTGGGCCCCTGTCCTTGAAACCTGCTGGGGCCATGCTGCCTTCTGGCCTGACATCCTGGTTCAGGCCTCACACCCATAGAGTCCTCACTGTCATGCTCTGGTCATTCTAGGGCTGTGCACTGACCCCTGGCTGCTGATCCCTTGACTGACCGTGGCTGCTGCTTCTTTGCTTTGCTTCCCAGAGTAGCTATCCTTTCGGCAGCTGTAGCTGTGTCTGTGATCTGCTAACTTTGCCAGAGTGTGACTTGCTCATATTTGCACTTCCAAGGCTTGGCAGGCAGTAAATACTCAGAAGACATTTATCGAATGATGATTGAATGCATGAATGAATGAATGAATGATACAATGGAGTCATTGACCTTAATGCTGGGAATAACATTGAAGCTCATCTAATCTAAACCCTTCTCTTTTTCAGAATTAAAAACTGAAGTCCGGAACCACATAAACCCCTTAGAAGCAAAGTGGAATGTGTAACCAGGATCCTGACCCCAAATTGGCCCAGCCCAGGAAAGACCAGGGGAACACGCATTCTACCCCACCTTCTGCCATGCTCAAGGGCATAAAATCTCTTCATGTTCTCCAAGGCCAAGAGTAAATGCCATCTTCTAAGACTACATGAGAAGTCTTTCTTTTTTTTTTTTTTTAAACATAAAACAGAAACAGAAAATAAGGTAGTATGGCAAAAAGGGAACTATGCAGAGAAATACTTTTGTTAATTCTATTTTTCTCAACTCACTAACGTATACAAAAGGGAAATGTGTTTGAATAAATAAGGAATATACTGAGTAGAGGAAGAGGACAGTGCACCTTCCTTTTGTTCCCATGGACTATGCAAGCCCCTGGAGCTGGGGCCGGCCTCCTGGCCTTCACTCTGCCTGGGCTGCTCTCCCTGCCTGCCTTCTCCAGCACCCCAGGTCCCACCGTGGGCAAGGCATGAGGAAGTGTCTGGGACATACCAACCGCTCCCTCCGTGCTCATAAAGAACTCCCTCCTCTGAAGCCTGTATGATGGCCCCTGAGCATGTATTGCGGGTACAGTGTGTGAGAATACCGTATACAGTGATCTCACATTCCCTAGTCTTTCTGCCACAAATCCCTGGGCTCCAGTCTCCCCATTCCTGGCCCCAGTTGTCTGCAAGGTAAAGGCAGACTTTGTACTAATACTTCCCCCTGTGTGCCTGGGACATTGTCCATCATGATTCCTGAGATTTGGTTGGAAGAGAAAAGTCCTCAGAAGCACACGGCCTATGTCTCCTGAGAAAGAGAAGATGAGCAAGAAAGTGAAAGAGAGTGTGCCTGCCTGGGGGCTTTCCTAGCTTCTGTGGGGATGATGAGCTCCGGAACCAAGCTGGAGCAAGGTGGAGTCTCTGGTCCCTTTGAAGGTGCCTTGCTCGGGAAGTGGTTGGGGCATCCATACACCCCAGATGTGGCCTCATTCTGCAGAGATGCTTTCCGCCCACCTGTGTTCCAAATACCTGCTACAGTGGGACTGTCCTCCAGGGCTCAGCGCACCTCCTTGACTCAAGGCAGCCAGTATCTTCCTTCCCCAGTTTGTAATGACAGATAGCTAGGAGTTCCCATACCTCGGGCTGTCTGGGCCAGTGCATGTGTGTATGTTGTTGGCCTGATTATTAATGGCACCCATTGGATGACACTCCTTGTAGGTAACTGCGTCCCAGTGGGAACCTGAGGGGCGCCTGGCTGGAGGACCTGGTGGCTCTCTCACTTTCCCAGCTGGGGCCGCACGAGGGGGTCTTTGTGCTCACTCTCTCCCCATCACTCATTTGGGCAGCACTTTCCTGAGGGTCAATCCCCGTTGCCCTTTATATCACTGTTTCCCTTTGCTATTAACCATCATTCAGTGTAGAGCCTCACGGGTATTAGAGATGAGGCGGCTGAAGTTCACCAAGGTTGAGTGACTCCTTCAAGGTCCCAGTGACAAGGGCCCAGCCACCTTTTTTCTTGGGCTTAGTGTTCCAGATTGGGGAAGGAGAAGTTGTTAGTTTCAGGCAGGGTGTGATTTTTAAAGCCCCATCTTTTCCTCCCCTCCTGCCTGTTCCTCGAGATGGCCAAACAACCAGTTCTTCAGGGGGAGTATTTACTCTTCTGGTAGCTTCTGGCTGATGTTTAGGGGGTATCTACTCACGTAGGTGCAGGAAGACAGTTCGATGCTGTCCTTGGTCACAACAGAAAGGAAGCACCTATTCACTGTATCTTTCTGACTGGGCTTCTCCCTTGACACTACCTGTTGAATCTCTTCTAAAGGGTATAGAGAGGGGCAGGATTTCTCTATGGAAGGAATTAAAGGTAGCAATGTGATTGCAAAGCAGCAGGTGTGGGGACTCATCTCACAGCTTAAAGTATTGGCAGAGAAAGCATTTTGCTGTTACTTAATGTCTATACTTGTGACAGTGGGTGGAGGATGCTGCTGGCAGTCATGGCCGAGCTCAAGTCAGCTCCCCACCCTCCAACTAGCCCTTCACACTGTTCACGCTATCCTTGTAAACCAAGCCCCATACTGAGGCAGTAAATGGAGACATAGACAAGTCACAGAGTGTGCAGACACACAAACCTAACCCAACCCATGCCAACAGTTTGACCCTTGAAGTACAGCGGAAAGATAGAGACCCCTCTGTGTCAGACCCTCCTGATGTCTACCAAGTAGTGTTATGGGCAAATAGCTCCTGCAAAAATAGAGTCTAATTCGGGAAACTCAGCACCTCTGTCAGCCCGTTTTAGGAGTTACACTGGCATAGCTTGATTGGCTGTCAATCCCCTTATCAATGAGCTCCCTTTACTGGCTGGACAGAAATCAATAAAATTGCACTTAAAAATCTTTTTTTTTAACTTATTTATTTTTGAGAGACACGGTGTGAGCATGGGAGGGGCAGAGAGAGAGGGAGACGCAGAATCCGAGAAGCAGGCTCCTGGCTCTGAGCTGTCAGCACAGAGCCTGAGGAGGGGTTCAAACCCATGAGCCATGAAATCATGACCTGGGCCAAAGTCGGACCCTCAACCGGCTGAGCCACCCAGGTGCCCCAATATAAAATTGCATTTTAAAGGAGACTGTCTCTCACAGATCTTGTCCATGGCAAGCCTGGGGTCCCCATTGGCCTTTGTCCTCTGTTCCTTTGTCTGTGCAGAGGAGATGTGTGGGCGTCTTCTGCATGGCAAATAGGGCCCAGGATCATCTGTTTTCTCTGTGATAGAGAAATGTTCCCTGAGTTCCCCTCTGCAGCACCGAGTGCCCTCCCAAACAGATGAAGTGCAGGCAAAATATTTCACTTTCACGACTCCAGAACTTGGGACTGGCAGTGGTGCTGAATTTCTTTTATTAGACTTAATTTCCGTGGCAACTGTTCACCCCTAAAGCTACATGATGATCTCGGGAGCACCCAACAGAAGAGGGGCTTCTGTTTTCTTTTATGCCTCCCTGTTGCTATAGCATCTCGTAGGAGATTCCTGTTTTTCTTTCTCTTTTTTTTTTAAGATTTTATTTTTAAGTAATCTCTACACCCAACGTGGAGCCCAAACTCACAACCCCACAATCAAGCATTGCATGCTCTTCCAACTGAGCCAACCAGGCTCCCAGGCAGATTATTGTTTCTTGACATAAAAATTTTTTTTTTATCTTCCCCAAGTTCGTTGAGCCCCCCTGCACACTTTCTAAAGGAACAGGGAAATGCTGAGTGTGCAAATTGTATCATGTAATTTTCCAGTTTTCCTGGTGGGGGGATTGGAAATGTTAACCTGGGGCCCTATAGAAATTATGCCTTTTTGACCTTTATTCCCCCTCACTCCTTTCTATTTATAGATCAGTCAGTATAGAGAAAAACCAGAGTCCTCCCAGACATTTAATATGCTCTCCCACCTCCTGGTTTTTGCTCTTGCTCTCATCCCCCTGAATGCCCTCTCCACCTCTCATTTGTCTGGACCTTCAGAATCTACCCATTATTCAACCTTTCCCCCACTACCATTGCTCTACGTTATGCTTCCTTTTTCTACCTCCTAAAGCATTTCTTTGTAAACTCCTGTTCTTGTAATGCTATGTGTTTCAGGTATATAACAGTATTCTTTCAAGTAAGATACAAACTCTTTGAGGATCAAAATTATTATCGACAATAGGTATTTGAATTGCCTCTGCCCTGGTAAGAAGTGTGTCCATGGAAGAAGATGCAAAGAGAAGCCAGACTCAGAAAATTAAAGCAAAACTGTCAGCTACATGAGGGCAGGGATTTTGTTTTGTTCACTGCTTAAAACACATGAAGGCTGAATGAGGCTTAGAAGTTGTCCAGGCCAGTCCTTTCACTTTATAAATGAGCCTCAAAAGTGAACAGCAAAGGAGCCCAAGAATGTGTCTAAACTGGAACCCAGATGAAGCCCCCTCTTGGAGATCTCTCCCCTACCCCATGCCTCCCCCACAGCAAGAGTTTAGCATCAAAGATTACATTTTGGAAAATAGATGTTTTCCAGTTGGCTTTGACTACACCTGACTCAGCTGACTTTGCACCTGCATCAGCTGACTGCACCTGACTCAGCTGACTTTGCACTTGCATCCCCTCTTCCAGTGGCCAGGAGTGCTGGCTCTCAAAAGTCTGTTCCATCCTCTTGGTCTTAAGTTTGTAATGAACCCACAAAATTACTAGGTTGGATTGGACTGAGGTGAATTAAGCAGTGGAGACAGTATTGTTACAGCGAAGAGAGACAGTGAACTTGATTCTCAGGCCCTGGTCCCACTGGTTAAAAATGAAACAATAGGGGTGCCTGGGTAGCTCAGTCGGTTAAGCATCTGACTTTGGCTCAGGTCATGATCTCATGGTTTGTAGATTCAAGCCCTGCATGGGGGTCTGTACTGATGGCTCAGAGCCTGGAGCCTGCTTAAGATTCTATGTCTACCTCTCTTTCTCTCTACCCCTCCCCACTTGTGCTCTTTCTCTCTCCCAAAAATACATACATACATGCATGCATGCATGCATACATACATACATACATACATATATAAGAAGCAATAATAAAACATAGGGTTTACTGAGTGCTCCTGATATGGCAGGGTCCTAGCTTTTTCTATATATTTTCTCACTTATTACTCACAACTTCCCATGAGGCAGGTGCTCTTATTACTGATTTTGTAAATGAGGAGACTGAGGTACAGAGAGAGAAATTAAGCAACCCATGGAAAAGGAAAGGAAATACCAAGATGGAGATGGGGAAATGGTCAGGATTCTACGATTCTTCTGTTATCATAAGAATCTATGGGTCTCATACAGAAAAACCCATTTTTTCCCACCACTGTGGTTGGAAAATCCACATGAGTTTAAATCGAAGGTTGAAAACAATTCCCCATGAGCCAGATGTTTGCTTTGGCTACACAGTGTTAAAAAGAAAAAAAATTTGTGAATAACATTTAAAATTGGTAGATGGTTTATGGAATTGTTGATTTTTGGTTTCTCTTGTAAAACTGGTGGAAAACTGTGTTTCTGTGCTGCAAGAGGTAGCTGGAGCTGAAGAATGGCGGGTCCTTCAGACAGCTTCCCCAGTCCCCCGTAATGCCCTCTATGTGCTACCTCTCCCCAACATGGAGCTGAAGAGATTCAGAATATGCCACGTTGAAATATGCCCACTATGACATGAGGATTATTTTAAATTGAATGCAGCTAAGAGAAAGCAAACATGGGCTGAGCTCTCTGCTGCCCCCCTCCCTGCCTGAAAGGGAGCATAAATTCCCTGAAGGTGAAGGTGGCCCCCTGCACATTTCCCACAGCAACAAAGGCAAAACAGCCTTTCTAGCAAAGACTAGCCAGCACCAGGAAAGAGTTTATACAAACTCACTTGACTAATCCTTATCTTCCATTAGCTTCCCCCACATATTTACCTCTCCACAGTGTGCAACCTCCAAAAGCCTAAGTCCCTTTTCTTTGGTCTTATCACTTCTTTACAAAATTATCATTCTTCTTTAAGATGCTCTAGAAGCCCCAACTTCCAACTACCCCTGTGAGTTATTCATCACCTACTCCTTCTATGTGCATGTGCCATGCGTGTGCTAATAAACTTTTGTAGGGGTGCCTAGCTGTCTCAGTCGGTAGACAATCTCAGGGTCGTGAGTTCAAGCCCCACATTGGGCATGGAGCCTACTTTTAAAATAAATAAATAAATAAATAAATAAATAAATAAATAAATAATAGATAAATAAATAACAAATAAATAAAAATAAACTTTTGTTAGTTTTTCCCTTGTAATCTGTCTTGTGTCAGCTTAGGTTGCAGGGCCCCATTCCAGAACATAAAAGAGTACAAGGAAGAAGATTGTCCTCCTTTCAGAGGCCACACTTGGTTGTCATGATGCCTGACCTACTTCCCTCCATCATATTGCCTGCCAGGCCCCCAGAATCACTTCAGTTTGAGATACCTACAGTGTGTACCTACAGTGAGTTCTATAGTGTCTTTTCTGCTACTCAGGGACTGATTCTTCATAAGAAAAAGGACCCTAAAAGTCTTCTGAAAATAAATGATCTTTCTAAATTAGAAGGATGAATTATTGTCAAAATAACAAACCTCATTTTCCAGTGTGGGAAAACCTGTTGGAATAATTTCTCTAGAAAGAAACAATTTCGTTATATGGAAAAAGCGGCCTCTGTTCAGCAACCCTTGAATGGCAGCATCAAACATTAGAACCTTGCCAAACCAATTTTCCCCTTTCAAATTTAACACTGCTCCATTTATCTCAGTGGGGACTAAAGACCAGCTAAATTTGAAGTCATAAAGCTGAGGCTTTTTGAATGATTTTGGTCAAAACAGCTCCTTTGTAAGCAGGCAAAGTGTGCTTATTTAATGTTCTTCCTTCTCAAAGGAGACTAAAGAGAAATTTCTAAAATTTTCCCCAAACATTTTGCCTCTGAGCGGATTATAAAGGTGGAGAATTTCAGCTGGAAAAGGGAAGCACATTTCAGAATGTTATCAGCTCTCAGAAATAGGAGATTATAATGGAATCAGGGTTTCTCCCCCTTGCCTGTGACTAGTGCGCTTCTGTAATCACTATAATAATGATGATTTGCATTTGCATTGCTCCATTCATTCTTCTGAGGGACTCAAAAAGCTTTACAAACATTATCTCATTAAATCCTCTCAACCTCCCTGTGAGGCAGGTAATGACAAGAGAGATTATCCCTGAGGTACAAGGTTCCCTTGGGCGGGGCAGGGATGAGACGAGCTGCCCATAATCCCAGGCCAGGTCCCCACCAGGCTGGAAATGGAGCTCTGGTCTACAGAATGCTGGATGGAGCTTCATGTGAAGAACAGTGTTTCCTAGGGGATGTCAGCAGTGACTTTGTTCCCCCACGTGTCCTTGCAGGCCTCCCAGAGGCTCATGCAAAGGGAAACCATGTCTGGGTCCTCCCATCTGGAAGCTGTCTGGGGGCACTGCGGACAGAGGAGGCATTCAGTGAATATCACTGAATGCGTGAATGCCACTTCAGTCCCAAGACATCCAGCTGCACTTGGCCGTGCTAACGTTTCAATTATACCCAAGGGCTGAATTTTCAGAGGCTTTGCTTTCCTTTTGAGACACTGGAGCTCATTTTCAAATGTGGCAGTGGGTATCTATACCTGGTGATGTTTTCGGTGGGGGAAGATTGAGATACCGAGGTAAAAATCTTGCTGAGGGGTGTATTGGGAGTGTATTTATGGGGAAAGGGGTAATTAACTGGACCAATCATGTAAATTAGCTCAGATACACTGGCCTCCAGAGCAACTGGCCTGACCCCAAAGGAAAGTAAATGGCAGTGGAGGAGGGGAGGGGAGCATGGGGAAGATGATGAATTTTAATAAGAATGGGAACTACTGACTTCTGTAGTAACATTACTACTCAAGGCTCAGGATTCTCATTTCTATTCTGTCTTCCCTAGAGAATAGATGGAAGAGTCGGTAAAAATTGAGCAGACCGTTGAGCTGGCTACGGTCTTTACATCCAACTTTTCAAGGGGTTCTCAAGAAAACATAATCTTTGGTCATCTCTTCTGGACCTCATGTTTATCATCATCTAATAATTCTTACAGATCACACAAGGGCACAGTGTATAGAAAGCTGTTTACAACATCCGTGCTTTGGGTGGACGAGACGTGTAGTTAGGAACAAAAGTAATAGTTTCCGGAGGCCAAATGTATGAACATCTCTCAGGAAGTAACACCATGCAAATGCAAGGTGTCTTCTTACCGGTGATTTCACTGTAGACCTCATTTAGCTCAATTCCTTACCTCAGTTCAATTAAACTATTATTTACCGCACATTCATCAAAACTAAAAGCCAGACAAGGTTACGTGACTTGGTCAAGATCACTTCATTAGTTACATCATTGAAAAAATAAAAACAAATCAACTCACTGGAATTAATGTTGCTATTTTTCATGGGACACAAATAAAGGTGATATTAAGCACTGCATGAATTCATGTTAATGAAATCCAGTTATGGTTTTTAATCAGCATGCTTTTTATGCCTTCAAGGCCTTGGGCATGAGCATAGAATATGTGCCTATTAAACGTACAGATACCATATAGATGGTAGGCAGATATGAAACAGGGCATCGGGATGTTAGAACTGAAGTTTTAAAAGACTGTGAGAGTCTAAAACTACAGGCCAACATGAATACAGATACATTTTTTTTTTTAGGTAGGGACTCTGCATTTAGTTTCTAAGCCTGTCATGCAAGGACAGAATATGGGTCCCATAGGACATTAGTCCAGAGATTTTACTAAAACGTTGTGCATGTATATTCACCCTAAGGGAAGATGCTCAAAACAGCCAAGTTCTGACTAAGACCCATTAATCCAGGCAACCAAACACTCGGTGGCATGTGAATCACTTTGTCACTCTGTGACAAATCTCAAGACCCTTAAATCTTCACATTTTCTAGAATGTTCTAAGGAACTGTAAGCTGCAGGTGGGCCAACACCCAGCACGGGAAGCCTTGGCAGAGGAGATGAAACCTGAATGCCCTGAAACCTGATGCACTCTGAGCTACTCCGTGTCTCCAAGCTACAGGAGCCAAAGGGCTTCCCCTGAGGTCACACATCCAGTAAATGGATAGTGGCCTCCAACTTCACCCCTCACTGGCCTTCCGTTTACCCAAAGGCAATTCCTAAGGGCGGGCTGCAGCCCCAGGAGAGATGTGAGGCTGGTCTGGGGGTCTCGTAGCAGGAGGGAGGGGGGGGGTCTGTGCCAGCCTCGGTGGGGGCTGGTTCAGAGGCTCCTCCCTTTCTGGAGCTCCTTGCCTGGCGGAGACATCACAACAATGCCACAGGGGCAACGGCACGGTGGCCCCACCGAGGCAAACATGCCCCCTTTGCTTTCACCTCAGGTACTTAGAGGACTCTGAGGAGCTGTCGGAGTTGTCATGACAACAGAAGCAGGCCATTAGAGCTTTATGCGAAGATGTGAGGACTTGGGGGTCTGTAGTTCCTGCGTGTGGCTGAACGGAGCGCACGGGATTAATGGGGTCACAGCAGCGGTGCACCTGTCGTGCGTCAGCGGTAGTGGGTCCGGCCCCCTCCTCCTCTTGCTCCAGGGGGTAGGGTGCGACCCAGGGGGGAGATAGGGTCTGGGAACAGCCCAGGCTTCTTTCTAAGTCCCGGTGGGCAGGATCCCTGACAACAGGTCTCACAACTGTTTTCTGTACTACTTGAGACCAGAAGACGCACTTCCCAGATAGCAAGGGCAGTTTGGTTTCGTGGCAAGAGGATGGTACCATTCAGAAAGGAGGCAACCCCTTAGCTTGGATAGGTTGACCCAGGCTTGGGCGCTGGGGTTGTTTGACAGGAGGGTGGAGGGCTGGGCCAGATGGTACAGAGTCCCTCCTTAGGACTTCCATTTGACTGCATACCTACCTATCCTGGCATCCTTTACGTTTGAGCACTTTACATAGTGATCATAGTACTCAACAGCACAGATTCCGGAGCTGGACTCGGGTTGTAATCCCAGCTTTACCACTTCTATGCTGTGACCTTGAGCAGGTGCCTGACCTTTTCTGTGTTTCAGAGAACTGTGTCTGTACAGTGGGGATAATAATACTAACTACCTTCTAGAGATGTTGTGACAATTATATGAGTTAATACGTGTGGTATTGAGAATAATGCTTGGCATATAGTCAACATTAAAAATACATTAGCCATTACTAAAAGAATCGTTAGTATTATTAGTATCAATCTGGACTTGCCTAATGAAGACGTCTTCTAAAATGAGAAGGCTGGGGGCGCCTGGGTGGCTCAGTCAGTTAAGCGTTGGACTTCAGCTCAGGTCACGATCTCGCAGTCCGTGAGTTCGAGCCCCGCATCAGGCTCTGGGGTGATGGCTCAGAGCCTGGAGCCTGCTTCCGATTCTGTGTCTCCCTCTCTCTCTGCCCCTCCCCCGTTCATGCTCTGTCTCTCTCTGTCTCAAAAATAAATAAACGTTAAAAAAAAATTAAAATAAGAAGGTTGGAAAAAATGATCTCCCCCTGTGTGTGGGATAGTTCTGTAAACATGGTCTTGTATGTCATTCTTGGCTACCGGTATCTACTTGAGTTAAAGGCAATTTGGCCCAGCAGAAGGTAAGGCTTCTATTTATGCCCATATGTGAGCTGCACTCCCAGATGCTGACCTTGTTGGACTGGATGGCTCCACAGCTGTAGTACACACAGGACTGGCACATAAAGACAGGACGGCCGTGTACGGTTAAGTTGGTTGCATCCTGAACGAGAGTGGCCACCTCACATGTGAGTATGAGTTGAAATTCAGTTCATGCTCCACTCTGTAAAGCATGCCCCTCAGCTGGGGCTGAGTCAAAGGAGTGTCTTTTCTTAATTTTTACAAAGGCACCCAGTAGGATACCAGCAGCCTTATGACCTTTGAGAAGGTCACAGAAAATTCTGACCTGGACCCAAAAAGGCTGGGGGGGGGGCGGTGCTTGTGGATAATGGGGCAAGGTAAAGCATTTCACTCACTTATGCAATAAAAGAACTTCTGAATCTGTGCTGGGATCTTGATTGAAACAATTTCTCGCATTTTCTTTATCTGACATTTTGTCCTCTTTCTGCTACCTTATGCAGGGCTTGTTTAGATTAATTTTGCTGATCAGATCAAATCACTTTGCCTATATTGGAAATGACACACAGCCTCTGCGTATTTACCCGTATTTGTATGTGTGGAGAAATGTGTCTACAGATATGAAACATGAAAATGCAGAAATGCCTTCATCTCCTTTATCTTCAGTTTGTGTTTAGCCGACTTTGATAGTCCAGTAGCTACCCTTCTCAGAGGAGTGTGGTGAAAAACCACCCCTCCCCTCCCCCCTCCAATCGCTCTGTAGAGAGCCGAGTTTTGGCAAGGTCATACCACCAATCTGGAGTCGCTGAAGACGCTGAGGCCCTTGCATTTTCGTCCTGGGGTTGACCAGGGCTGACCCCTGTTTACATTCAGTCAGTTACGGGGTTATGTGTCTGGGGAGCCATGTGTGACCAACATGGATGGCTGTAGGCACTATGGGGAGATGCCACATGGTGGAAGGGAAAAGTAAGAGTGCCAAGTCGAGAGGCTTAGTTTCCAGGCTGGGTCTGTAATATTAAAAGCTGTGAAACCTCAGCAAACATCCAGCTGCTCAAACCTGAGCTTCTTGGTCTGTGAATGGGGATAATAATACTCTGTGAGTGTTCGTAGGGATAAAATGCTATCAGGCGTGTGAAAATTATGAAACACTACATACAGTCAACAAGCAGATTCAGCTAAGAGCCCCCAAGAACGTGTTGTGTGCCACGTAAAGCAATACACAAGGGAATTGTTCCTGCCACCCACTCGCTTGCGATCTGTAAAATGAGGATGATGTTATTAGGTTATCTCTACAGTCCCTTTCAGCTTTAGGGCTCCTTCTTACTCTGTTTCTCTATAATGGAATAATGACAGAATTTTAGAGCTGGGAGGGGCAGTGGGGAGGAAAGAAGAAAGAGCAAATAAACATCCAAAACAGGCAACAACATTTGAGGGGGGGGGGGGGGGTACAAAGCACCTGGGGCTTAATGAAGCTGCCTTGGAGGAGACCCTCAGGGTCCCTGCTGGCCTACCCCGGCCCCCAGAGCAGGGAGGGCCAAGGACCTCTGGGGAGACATGGTGAGGTTACCAGGGTGTCAACCAGACTTTCTTCCGAGTGGTTTTGGAAGTTTATGGATCTGCTTTTAACTGGTAACATAACTGTTTGCTCTCCGGGCTCTTGCCCAAAAAAATAAATCCTCAAACTAGCTGCTGCCTAATTATCATCAAAGGATCAGAGGCAGAAAGTAGTGTTCCTGTCATCGTCGGAAGGTCATGCAATCTACTCAGCCCTCCCCGGGTCACTTGGTCCTTAACACTCACTTCCTCGGGGCTTGGTAAAACCTGGATTCTCTGGCCCCACCCCCAGCTTCCGGTTCAGTTTCGCCTTGGGTGGAGCTCAAAAATTTGCGTAGCTAATAAGTCCCCAGAGGACACTGATGCTGTAAGGTTCAGAGCTACTTTGAGGATGACTCATCTCAACGATGTCAAGTTTATCAGGTCAAGCCTAAAGCAGACCGATACATACTCGTAGCACATTTGTTTTAAGGTATCGTTCACGGATCCCTGCTAGGGTAACCGTGCTGGCTCTGCGTCCTCACTGCAGGAGGAATAATATAAGTAACAGTGAAGAAATGACTGGCATCTTTGCTGTTGTGAAGATGGGAAGGACATCAGCTGCTACAGGTCCCAGTGTTCTTTTATTAGGATCCAAGAAAGAAATCTCTGTCAGTTCTCAGAAGCAGGGAGAGAAAAATGCTTTTCTTTCTTTCTTTCTTTCTTTCTTTCTTTCTTTCTTTCTTTCTTTCTTCCTTCCTTCCTTCCTTCCTTTCTTTCTTTCTTTCTTTCTTTCTTTCTTTCTTTCTTTCTTTCCAGAATGATTAGGATGCTTTTCCCTTCCAGGTCCCATGACTTCATTTGGCCACTAGAAAGCTCTCAGACTAACACACAGCCTATTTCTAATAAAGAGAACTTTATGGCACATATTTTAGGGCACTAATCTTCCGTGTCATATATTTTTATTTAGTCTCTTTTTCCTTTTTCTGTTTTTTTTTTTTCTTTTGTAATCTTACTCAAATCCTTCCTGGAACGAGGGAAGAATAAATAAATAAATGCACAAACAATGAAATAAAGGAATGGTGAAAATTATGTGTGCTAGTTCTGAGAGGACAAGAAATAGCGTGGTAATAGAAGTTGGTGTCAGTAAACGTGTGCTGTTTGTCTGTTTTAGTGCGGTAGGTAACAAAAGTGATTTACCCAAGATCCACCAGCTGTATGCTGTAGACCTGGCTCTAAAGTATAAATCTTCTTGCTCCAGCAACAGAGACCTTTTTTTCTAGTCTTTCCTGCTTCCTGTACATAAAGCATCGAGATAACTGGGTTCCTTGCCTTGGTGTTTAGTGTCAAGTTATCCAACCTGAGAAATCAATAAAATGAGTTTGCTTTGAGCCCAGATGCTCCCCTTCCCAAAGGAAATAGGAAGGGGTCAGTACAAATTTACAAAAACTTGGAAAGATGGCCTAGTCATTAATAAAGAATTTTTTTTTTTTTTTTTTTTTTTAGTTGGGAGATGGTTGCTAATGTCTCCCACATCTTGGCAGTCACTTAATATATTGGTACCAGTAGGGGCAGGAAGTGTTAGATTTTTCCAGAATTCCAAAATGATGCTTCAAAGAATTCAAACAAAAAAAATCACAGGGTGACCACGGAGAGTGATTCTAACAGTTAAGTATCGGCCACTGTTCACATAGTCCGCATCCCAGGGTTAATCAGGGGGTGGGGGCAGCTTGGCAGTCTGTGTGGATCACTCTGGACTCAGCATCCGTGAGCCGCGAGGTGTGGGGCACCCTCAAGACAGCCCAGCACCTGTTTACTCCTTTCAGGAGGCCCAGATGGGTGGGGGTAAATCCTTCCTCTTCCCAGCACCTCTGCGCCCTGCCCTCACCACACTGTGCTGAAGTTACCTACTCCAGTGCCCATGTGTCTAGACTATAGACCTCTCTCAGGGGACAGCCAGAGAAGATTCCAGCAGCACCAGCATAGGAGACCAAGCCCCTTTTTATTTACTTTGTTTTCTTTTCTTTTTTCTTTTTATTAATTCTTTTAATGTTTATTTATTTTTGAGAGAGAGACACACATACACAGAGTGTGAGTGGGGGAGGGGCAGAGGGAGGGGGAGACACAGATTCCGAAGCAGGCTCCAGGCCCTGAGCTGTCAGCACAGAACCTGATGTGGGGCTCAAACCCACGAACCGTGAGATCATGACCTGAGCTGAAGATGGACACTCAACCGACTGAGCCACCCAGGCTCCCTTGCCTCATTTTATTTTCAAGTGAGTAGATTAAAGGTGCACCGAAAAGCTTTTAACCTTGCTAACTGGTTTGGGAGTGGTCCAGCAGGGCTGATTTCCTCCTGTGCCCACCATGAGGACCTACTGGACCCTGACCAACCTTGACCGTCTTGGTTAAGGAAGCCAAACTGAAAGGAGGTTGGGAGGGCGGGAGATTAGTACCGTGTAGCCCTCCCCCTTCCCTGCTGCCCCTTTCCTAATGAATTCTTCAAACTGCATCCAGAGGAGGAGATGGGCAGAGGTGGGCCAGCCCACTAACCAGCTGCATTAATCATGTTCCATCCCTTCAGCCCAGCAAGATAGATGACCCGACAGCAGGCCAAGTGTTCAGGTGCAGTGCTAATAATAAGCTTAATTCAGCACTTTTTGATCTTCACAGGAGCCCCCATCCCAGCGCCTCACCAGTCCTATGAGGAAACGGGTACACCAAAGGCTGGCATGGGGTTCCCAGGGGCTTTGGGTTAGAGAATTGGGCTAGCATCAGCACTCCTTTTGCAGTTGGGAAGTCTCAGGCTGGGAAAGGTCACCCAAGACCACAGGAGGAAAGCAGGGCACAGTGAAAAAAACACTATTTCGTGCCGATGCTATCTGGCTGCCCAGAGAGGAGAGGGAGTAAGAGACAGACCGGCTGACTCCACTGTGCTCCAGTTTTTCAAGAACCTACACTTATGCCATTCCCTCCCCTTCTCTCCCTTTACACCCCATTTGTCCTTTGAGAACCAGCCTATTTTGTGTACAACTGATGGACTGACTATTTGGGGGGGGGGGGCATTCAAAGGCGGTTCCAGTGCAACTACCATGTACGTGTCATGGCCCCCTGAGTCCCCGATGCCCTTATTCTGTCACCCTGTGCTGTGAGCCAACCAGGGTGACACGACCACTATGACTCAAATCATACCTGTAAGTGCCTGAGGGAGGGGTGGCCAGAGATGCACAAAATGTGGCTTTTGCCCCCAAGGAGTTTACAGCCCCCAGGGGAAGAGAAACCATACACATATGAAACACCCAGAGAGAAGATCTTGACAAGGTATAACTAATGGGTTGGCTTGGATTTCATCTTTTTTTTTTTTTCCTCCAGTGTACCAAATGGAGGAAGTATAGGCAAAGGGTCAAATGACAAAATGGTAGGCAACAGAGGGAGGGTGGATAATAGCTCATTCTCAGATTGGGCAGTCAGACCTCACATCATAAAGAATTGTCTGTACATAAATAGTAAATCCAACAAAAACCATAAGCTTTAGAGTCAGATAGACATTACCCTGAATCCTGGCTCCTCTATTTATGAGCTGTCTGGCCCCAAGAAAGCTGTTTAACCTCTCTGAATTTCAATTTTCTTAGTTGCAAAATGACCTTGATAATATCTGTCTCATTATTGGGAGACTGATATGATTCAAGGAGGTCAAGTGTGTAGTGCTGTTCCTTGGTCAACACTGGCCTTAAAAAAAAAAAAACACAACACTGGTTCATTCATTTACTTTCTCAGTCATTCAACAAATATATAATGAGCATCTGCTGTGTCCCAGACATTGTGCTAGACCTGGCATACATCAAGCGTGAGTGAAAAAGACAGAGTCCTTGTCACCAGGAACATGGCATTTGTGGCCAGGGAAACAGATAAGCAAATGGACAATTATCATTCAGTCTGTTAAGTGCAAGGATGAAGGAAGCACAGGTTGTGCCGTGGCAGACCAAGACCTCTTAACATTTCCTTTCCCATCTCCTTAGTCACTTGCATTCTTTTTTTTTCCTTTCCTTCTTTTAAGATTATCTGGCCAACTGATTTGTTTTTTCCTTTTGCTGATAAATCTTTAGTGCTCTAAGGAATGGCTGGTCACTTCATCTGCCCAACCAGCAAGCATGACAGCCTTTCTCATCTTTCAGAGTTTCTTTCCTCCTGCCTGGTTGTCCTCACAATTCTTCAAAAGCAGGCTTAACCCCTGATTTTTCTCTGCTCTTTGGCCCAGCCATTGATCAGGGGGTTGGCAGGAGAGATTCGGTGTTGGGAAGGGTTAGGCGAAGTCCTGGGTGGAAAAATCCCTGATATGGAGCTGAGGGAAAGAAGAAGCAAAGGCACATTGTGCGCACTTTGCTTCATCCACCCTTTCGTTCTTAAACAGACAATCATTTATTTGATATGGGCTAAGATTTATGTCATGACTTACGGGACTGGAGATTTGGGGGCAATAAAAATTTGTCAGACTATTCAGACCTGTCATCTTCTGAATGCCTTCTTCAGGCGCCAAGGTTTCCTTAACTACCCAGATAAGTCTTCCAGATGACTGTCAGATTCTCTGTCAAGGGGATCAGTCTGTTTTCTACTGGGCTGCTCTATGGGCCAGCAGGGCCCTCAAGGATGGATGCTGGGCTTGAAAGAAGACAGCCTCTGGCAGAGAGTGATGTACCTGCAATGAACAACATGGCCTGCTGTGTTGGCACATGCTTCTCTGAGCTCTCAGCACTGTGGTCCTCGCAAGGAAGTGAGATGGTGAGATGCAATTGAAAGATTCCTGGACTTGAGTTTAAGAACCCCAAATTGTAATTCTGTCACAAAGTAGTTTAAGTAACTCTGGGAAAATATATTAATCAGTCTGTGCCTCAGCTTCCTCACCTGTAAACTGAGAAGGGACTCTTAGTTTCCCTAGGAATGGCTACAAGCTGACAGAGTTCCTGAACTTGATTTACAGATGCGTCATGGGCTCTTGTTCACAGAGGCACTGTTGATGCTCTGCCCAGGCCCCATCCCTCCCTGAGCTTCTGTAAGCCTTTACTTCTCCATGCTTAGTTCTCTTCCAAGGACAGCCCACGGGCCACCTGGGCTGCCTGGGAGGTTATCTTCCACCACCTCACCTCCCCCTGGCCCTTAGCCAATGCCTGATGCATACAGGAGCCCAAAAGCAACGTTGTCTCAAGTCTGAACAAACTCTTGCCATGCCTGCCCTCCAGAGTTCCCCTGAAGACTCAGGCTGAGACGGACTTCGCCTGAAATATCTCCTTCCTTGGCTTCCTCCCCTTCCCTGGCCTGCTCCCTCCCTCTAATACTACATTCTCCTGGGCCACTTTCACACGCATCCTCATTCTGGGGTCTGCCTCTGGGATCCCAAATCTGAAAAGTTGGTAGAGTTCATTCTACAAATAAAATATCCACCTATCATTTTTTTCTTTCTGTTACTTCCTTTCTATATTTCCAGTATTTCTGGCCTCTGTGTAAACTGTGCTTTGGCCAATGGTAGAAGATTGTTGAGACTGAGTAGCCTTGAGATTGTAGGTGAAATACCATACTGGCAAATGGCTCGAGAGAGAAAGAGATTTCAGGTAAGATGGAGAATATGGAGACTATCTCCTTTAATTCCTAAAAGCCTAGAAGGACTAGGTTTTTACTAAGCACTTATGCAACCCAGTAGTCAACACTCAGACATGTGATTACAACATACATGGAAGTCTAATGGGTTGGTTCTTGGAAAAAGTAGGTGGGAAACATTCTTTCCAATTCTGAGCAACTATAGAACTTAATGGTCCTCTAAGGCACCTCTGCTTTTCCCCATTAGATTGTACTTGTTGTGGATACATCTTATCTTCCAGACTGAATGTCCCTGATGGACAGAATTCTTATTTGATGAGTCACCAAGTACCTAGACCCCCAAGCACAATGTTTAATTGTCAGAACTCAATAAACATTGTTTGAAAGAATAAAAATGGACGTGAAGAGCAGTATAGTGGTTAGAAGGGTTATCAGCAGTGGAGTTGAGCATATAGGTTCAAATCAAGCTCTGGGCTGACTGGTGTAAGTTATATTAGCCCCTTTACCATTCCCCCTCAATTTCCTCATCTGTAAAATTGAGATGACACTAACTACTTTGTGAGGTTTTCCTAAGGCGCATGAGCTATTATCCTTAGAGGAATTATGAAAGTTTCAAACACACTACAGCCAACGAACTAACACTTGCTGCTGTCGAGTCCGGTTGGTTCTGTAGTCTGAGAAAGGACAGCAGAGGCTGAAGACCTTGTGCCTTACTCAGTGATCCAAGGAGACTTGCTGACCCCACATGTTTTCCTTCCATAACAGCCCATCCTGGAAGCACTACAAGGCTTAGAGGCCTTTGTTGTTTTTATTTTCGAGAAATCTTCTGTCGTCATATTATTCTCTAACAAGTGGATCTAATCAAGAAACTTTCTGATAGCACACACTGCTGTGGAAATGTAATATATGGTAACGGTGGTGCTAGAAATCAATGGGGTGAAGACAGATTGCTTACAAGATGGCATCAACTTCATAAACCTGTTTTGCTTACCCATTTGCTGCAGATATCTTTCTGGAGAAAAACACAATGAGATTCCTTTAAATGAGCATCAACACAAAGTAGAGTTTTCAGATTAAAGGACTAAATACAATTATTAGGAAAAGGTTGATGGAAGAAAATGTAAGAGAGTTGCTTTGGGATCTTGGAGTAAAGAAAGAACATCCTAAACAAAAATTTTAAAAACATAAGGCATAAGGCAGAGAAAAAAGTTGAATCTGATTGAAAATTAAGGATTTGTGAACAATATGGATAAAATTGACAGTTGATATTGGGAGGAAATATTTGTAATGCCTGAAATTGACAAAGGACTGATGTATAAAATGTATAAGGACCTCCTGCAAATCAATGCAAAAATACAGAAAATCTATCGGAGAAATGGGCAAAGGATGAGAATAGGAAATAAAAAAGACTAAACCCCAAAGCATAATAAGCATAAGAAGAGCTGTTCAAACACATTAGTAATCAGAAATGTGCAAAGTAAAACAATGAGACACCACTTTAAACTGGGGGAGTGACAAATTATAAAGCTAGATGACACCAGGCGTTGGCATGGATGTGAGCTATAGAAACCCTCAAGCCCAGCAGGTGGGAGCATAGTTTGGTGTAGCCATTCTAGAGAACAATCCTTAGTCAAATGGAGCTCACACAACCCAGGACCCAGCCAATCTGCTCTGGGAATACATTTGGAAGAACTCTCTTGGAGCCACAAAGAGGCATGTGCTAGACCCCTCCTCACAGCACTGTTTGCTGGGCAGTGTGGTGGGGATTCTCTGAGATTCTATCCTGAGGAGTGGATATGCCACACATAGAACATGTACACCATGGAACACTTTGCAGCTAGAGGAAGCTGTAGCCTAAATGTACATACAGTAGCCCAGATGGAGCTTCAAAGCACAGCATGAAGTAGAGAAAGTAAAAACTTTAGTTAAATTGATTACTCAACTCAACTTACATAAATATAAAATGTGGATTGACAATACACGTAGTTTGCAAGAACATATGCACACATCAAACACGTTAGAATCATTGCCTATGGAGGTAAGAGAATGAGTGGGGAATGAAGATCAATGAAGATCAATGAAGATTCCCTACTGGGAATGGGGTCCGTGTTTTCTGTCTTTGTCTGGTACCTGCTGAGGTTGAGGTGATTTGGGTCTTTGGTTGAAGACACTTGAGGGTTTTAGAAAATGGCAGCTGGACTTGGTAGTGGTGTCATCTGAGGTGTCATCCTCAGCAATACCTTGCAGATATCCCCACACTCTTGGGACTTGGCTTTTACTTTGCAGGCATAGGGACAATTTCTGTCATTAGCCAGGTGACACTGGGCCCACTCGTGTTAACTGAGATGCTTGTGAGGCAGAGGTAAATGTCAGAAGGCCAGCTGATTAAGTTACAATGAGAAGTAATTGTCATACAAGCAGAGCGTTAAATGCTCCATGATTAGCGCATTGTCTCCCTGTAGTCAAACTACAAGAGAAGCCAAATCATAATCAGAAGTTTTCTTTGATGGAGAAAGAGATAAAACCAACAGAACTTAAATGATGTTATAAAAAGTCAGTCAACGGACAGAGCTTGAGGAATTGTCACGTGCCGGAGATAGTCTTGCTAATGAGAACATTATACCAGGATCATATACCTATGGAAATTTGGATACATATGTAACACCAAATCAAATGCACTCAAGTCAAAAATACTCTGAAGATTGGGAACATAAACAAAAGCTTGATTCCAGACAAATAACATAACCAACCACCTTAGGAGAAACATCGCTGAGAACAAAACCCCCCTTGGTTTCTGCAGACAGGGGATAAATGTAAAGAAGGCTTCTTACACCTGTCAGTGCTGAGTTTTACTTAAGCCCTGGATTCCAGAAAACAGGGAAGGTAAGAAACATCCCATCCTTTTCTCTTTCGGGAAAGATCCACCTTTCTTCAGATAACCTGGGTAAGAGTCACGGATGCCCCCCTTGTTTACCTATGTCAGGGCTAGACACAGATCCTCTCAATTCCCATTCTCTGCCATAAATGATTAGCTGAACCATTTCTCCCCACTGATCAATTGGAAAAAAGTGCTAGTTATCAAACTTTGGTTAAGCTTCTCTCTCTCCCCCACATCCCCGAACTTTGGTCAGCATTCATCTCCACGACATCCCCTCCTGATAATAAGCTGGCCTTGGGGTCATCCCCTGCTCTGCTGCCCTATCATGCCACCCTTCCAGCCAATGTCCCCAGCCCTGGCTCTTTCTAGCCTGGTTTTCTCCTCCCTATAAAAGAATACCCCTTTGACTCCTTGGGATGCTTGCAGATCTGTTACAGGGTCTCCGTATTGCAGTAGCTCCTTTCTCCATTCTTGAAATAATCCTTTCTAGCAGTCTCTCTTCACCAACTTGGGGTTTTTAAAATTTGATACACCTCAGAGACCTTCCCCTCCAGCACTCCTGGAGGAGATATGCCCATCTCGACTCTTTGTAAGTATGTCAGGAAAGGAGAGAGGGAGGAAGGACAGGGGTCCTGAGAGCTTGCTATGTGCTAGGTGCCTCAGTGGCATTTTCCCTTCCTGTGGGAATATTCCATCACTTCATCACCAAGGCTGCTTGATGTTCCCAGTTGGCCTGGAAACCCAGATGCTCTTGCCCAGCTTCTACTTTAAAGGTCACCCTTTGATGTTTCTGTTGAAATCCCCTCCTCCTTGCCCTTTGCATGGTTCTTTACTGATACATTTATTTATTTAAATTTAAAAAGTTGCAGACTGACTTAACCTGGCCCATCGTTTGGGAAGAAAGTGGCATCGCTTTTGATCCCCCAAGGCTTGTGGTCACCTGGGGATTGTTCTTCATTTCATCATGTTGGTGTGGAGTGATGTCCACCCAAGTCCCTTGTATAAGGTATATTTTTTGCTCATCAAACATCTATCCTGGTCTCTATTCCCTTCCCTTCTATTCTTGACCTCCTTTACTTCCTCCTTATGTTGACCCATTAACAAATGAATTAATTGGTTCACTACACTGCCTGTGTTTCAAGGGTTGTTCTAGGTACTAGAAACACATAGACACCCTGTCCCTGCCACTGAGTAGCTCCCAGACAGCAGTGGAGACAGACATACAAAGTAATATAGTACAACACGATTAATCCTGTAATAGAGATATGAAAAAAATCACAGTGCTGTAGATTGAGTTTAAATCAATGTGTGTTGGGGAAACAACGACAAAGAGCAGACAAGCAGCAGTTGAAAATGTTTCATGTTTTATATCTAATACCCAACCTTCCTCAGGGCCCTTAGATAATTCCTTCCTTAGAGGTCACAGACTAGATAATATAGTTCTTCCTCTGTTAGGCTACAGAGTCTTTCATAGGAAGGAGCTTGAGAAAACCACTGAATCCTGATTTTGGAGAAGCAGCCTCCATGTTGGGTTTTCGGGGAAGGGGGAGACAGAGAGAGCTCTGGCTTCGATTTCCTTGTCATCCATCCTTGTCTTTCCACAGTCCCCGACAGCACAGAGAAACAGGTTGGTGGGGCACACCTTTGGGTCCCACCCCACCTCACCCCACCCCCTGGTTTCTCCTACACTGCCTTAGACTAAAGGGTGCTCCAGCAAAGGTGGTCCTAAAGCTCTAGATGACCCTGTGGTTTTGCTCAGGAGACCTGAGGCCCTTTATTACAGGGCTCCCTGTCTTGCATATTTGGCAATATTTATAGGAACTTCACTCAGTTGCAGAGGAAATTCGGATTGTGGGCAATGGCCTTCTCTTTCAAAAATGCTCTGCAGGGATAGGCACCAATCAATGAGTCAGGCCTCTGCTATTTTATTCGAAGGTTGGGCCCACAGGCAGTGCTAAACACTGGGATTTTCTATTCCCCTGAGCACTCCACTGCTGGCATTAATAGATTTTTTTTCAATTAGGAAAAAAAAAAAAAGCCCACCTTTCTTAACACATAAAATAATGCAACTGTTTTACAAATGAATTAAGGACCTTCTAACCTTGACAAATGTACCCTTAATCTTTCTGTGATGTCTTTAAAATCCCAAACCACTTATGAGATGAGACAAAGGCTAAGAAAGAGAAGAGAATAGATACAGTGGAGAAATGAACTCTTCTTAGTTCTCTAAAGATAGGTTGTTTTCTTTCAATTTTTTTTCCATTAATGATCTTCATTTCAACATTTACTCAACAAATATACAAATGTTTCTTATGTGCCTGGCGCTGTGCTATGTGCTGGGGCATGAACATGACCCTTCCCTCAAGCTGTGTATAGTCAAGAGGGACTGAGAATTTACAGATCCAACACAGTGACTGCCACTTTGGAAGTCTTTAAAAATATTTGATAAGCGAATGATTAATCAGTAATTTGTGACTGGAGGTATTCAGTCCAGATACCTAGAGCTGTATGTTTCTTTATGGGAATTGGAAACCAGTGAAAGGGTTACCAGGAAAGACTTTAGCAAGGATCTCCTCTGGGTATTGTTTAAGTAGAACTATCTTTCTAGAACAGTGCTCCATACAAAGGTATGACCCCTCCAAATTCCTGTGATCCTGTCCAGACCTCTGAATCTCTGTAGGCATGTTCCATTTTGCTGCCAGCATTTAAATCCTTCACATAGCATTTCCTGGGTCTAGTAGTAAAAGCCAACTGCCAAATTTGGGGGGAATTTTGTGAGCCAGTTGACATCATATTGATAGCTTGAAATTGACCATGGTGGGAACACTTACACCACAGCAACTGGCAAATCCTTCAAGTCAGCACACATATCGCCTCCCACAAACCCTGCCCCGGAGCCAGTCCACCAGCATACTCTGCCTGTCCTCCGCATACCTCAGTCATGCAGCTGATCTCATTGTCACCACTGGACCCATCCTGGGTGGCCTGACTGCTTGTCTGTCCTCTGGGGCTGGAGGTCCTGTTTCTCTGCCCTGTTGTCTGCCTTGTTGTCATGAGTGTGTTGTTACCCCAGTCCCATTACCAGCTCCTGGCCAGGTGGCTCTCTCACCTCTACTTAGGGACTTTGAGTCAGGCCAGTGCCCCTCCCTTCCTGGAAAAACATTGCCATCAAAGTCAAGAGAGACTGGACCAAAATTTGGCATCTTGCATACTCTGTCTATATCCAGTCTTTATTAAATGCCTACTATAAATATAGACATGACTGTCTTTGCCCAATTTAAATTCCCACCACCTCCATCAGAGAGATTTTATGGTATGATAAGAAAGCACGTGCCCTGGGGAAACATGAGCCCAGTCAAACCCTAGCCCTGTCACTTACTAGTTTTGTAGTCTTGGGCAAGTTACTTAACCTTTCCAAGCCTCACCTTGCATGACTACTGTTATCATTAGAGATGATGTATATAGCAAGCACTCAGTAAGTGTTAGCTACTATCTCTCACATACATGTTCATTTCTTAATTTGTCTCAAAGAACTAAATATACTGTACCAAAATTCCTTGTTGTCAAGTGGTATGGTAGGGAGGGGAGGGACTGTGGGGAAAAGGATGTGATGCCCCAGTGTGGTGGGGGCGAGCCCTGGAGGACAGCAAAGCCAAGGTGATGTTGAAATTAGGTAGAGTGAGCCAGATGCCCTGGCCAAAGGAAACTGATGTTGTCTCCCTTCCTCTCCCAGCCATGTTTTCCTTCTCTCCATCTCAGCAGAGGTTGTGATTTCTTGCTACCTCCTGGGAATCTTGTGTTTCTTTATTGCTTTCTTTCTCAATTAGTTCTTCCCACTTTTCCAGGAATTTATCATCATCATCATCATCATCATCATCACCAGTTGGTTTAAAAACTTGGGACATTGGGGGCGCCTGGGTGGCTGAGCGTCCCACTTCAGCTCGGGCCATGATCTCACGGCTCGTGAGTTCAAGTCCTGCATGTGGCTGTCTGCTGTCAACACAGAGCCTGCTTGGGAACCTCTGTCCCCCAATTTCTCTGCCCCTCCCCCGTTCATGCTCACTCTCTCAAAAATAAATAAATATTTAAAAAATAAAAAAATATGGGGCGCCTGGGTGGCGCAGTCGGTTAAGCGTCCGACTTCAGCCAGGTCATGATCTCGCAGTCCGTGAGTTCGAGCCCCGCATCAGGCTCAGGGCTGATGGCTCAGAGCCTGGAGCCTGTTTCGGATTCTGTGTCTCCCTCTCTCTCTGCCCCTCCCCTGTTCATGCTCTGTCTCTCGCTGTCCCAAAAATAAATAAACGTTGAAAAAAAAATAAAAATAAAAAATAAAAAAATAGACTAAAATAAAAAGTTGGAACACATAGACATTCTCCCAACATTCTTCTTCCCCTAGAGCCTGAATCCTGACTCTTTCTAGCACATACTATGGTCACTGCCTCAGGCAAGGACTTGGGGCAGCTGCCTTGGTAACCATATGTCTTCCAGGCCTCCCCCCTGCCAGGTCCCTGTCTAAATACCCCTCCTCGGTATTTTCTGACTCTTAGAAGGGAGACATTGTCACGGGTGTTCCTCAGGATAAATCCTGCCCTACCCTGCCTGCATCCAGACTTGCGTGGGCACACGCAGATACTCAGCACTCAGGTTATGTGGTGTACATGGGACAAGGGGGCCACGGGGAAAATTACTAAGGGAAAAAGGACCGTGAGCTCCCTTCCTCTAGCAGGCAGCCTGGAGTGTAGCTACGGCAGGACCATCTGGACTCATCATGGGACCCCACCACGCAACCAGGGGCTGGTGAGAAGCCAATGAAAGTGGCCTCCTTCCTGAGGCTGCTGGAGAGGAAGCTGGGCAGGAGGGAAGCAACTTACTTACATTAGTGGAGATGAAGAAAGGTCAGCAGAGGTGAGTGAGGGCTACAAGTATTGCTAACAGAATTGTGAGCCTTTCATCTTTGGCCGAGGCTGGTGTGACCCAGAGCCTAAATAGAATGCAGTTGACTTGTTTTCAGCTGGTCTGTGCCCTGGTATAGACTCAGGCATATGAGAACTCCAGGCCAGGACAACCCTGTTTTACAGAGTCATGTTGGGCAGTCTCCCGACCTCTCTTGAACTTCAGCATCCTCCTCAGTGAGGAGTTGACCTGAAGCTGGTGTATAGAGAGGAACGTGAAGATACAGCCAGCCTTCCCAATAAAGATGTGTTTCATGGTACTGAATAGAGATAAGAAACAAATCTGAAACCTTAAACACTCTTATTTACATGCTGTATCATGAACGTAGCATGCACCCTTCAACTGGGCTTCTAAAACACCCCATATTCATGTAGATTTAGATTTTATTCTACATAATAGTAGAGAATCTTACTAGACTCTTTGCTAAAAGGATATTTAATGACTTCCCATGCTCACCACTAGGAGTTTCAAATGCAATGTTGTAATATGAGTTGATATTAAATTTGCTCCCCTAATGTATATCGTATAGGTTGTAGATTCAGGTGACTTTTACAAATGACTTGAAGAATGGCATGTGAGTATGCTCTGCTCCACCACGGGCTCCTGACTTCCTATATGGAGCAGAGAGCCTGCCAGGAGGCATGCCACAGGCCAGCTGGCTCCCACACCCGTTATCTCTCCCTATGCACCCTGAAAGGTATTTCTGGACTCTAAGGGTTCTGCTCAGACGTGTCCTCCGAGAAGGGCAGTTTTATCAGGTCACTTTGTCCTTCACTCTCACTGTGCCCTTGTGTTTACCGCCAAAGCATTCCTCCTCCTGAGATGTACTGCAGCACTGAGGGACACTGATGTCTCCTTGAGAAAGTGGCATTGTCCCTTATCCCTCCCCAGGTGTCCATGCCTTCTAGATGCTGACAGGTGATGCCAGGTGTGCTGTGGGGTCTAGGCCACCACTCTGAATCAGATCTTGGAGGGCTTGGGGTCATGGGGTGACTGGCTTCTCCCTACCATAGAATGGTGAACAAAGAAACACAGTGCCTTCTCTCAGAAACCAAATAAGTGGTGTTCAGAGCCAAGGCAACCAAGAGGTTCAGCAAAGAGTCAAGGAGGGGTGTGGTCTGCGGTGGCTCCAGCTGGGCTCCAGCTGCCATGCCTCCATTCTTTCTGGGCATTTGGCATGTCAGGACATTACACAAAGCAAGTTTCATTTATGTGGTATGAGGAGCATGGGAAATAAGACAGCGCTGAGAACTGGGAAAGCTGGAATCTAGCCCCGGCTTTGTCACCAACTCCCTGTGTGAGCGCAGAAGCACTTTGTCTCAAGTTTCCTGCACTGTGAAATGAGAGGCTGAAAAAGATGACTTCCCAGATGCCTTCCAGGTTCAACCATCTATAATTCTGGCATTCTTCTCAGCAGCCGCCATTAACAAAAATGTGTAGTACTGGCAATGTCTATCTATTCTTCCCACCGCCCCCAAAAGAATTCATTCTCTTCCTCCACCCTCCCTCCCTCCTCCTTCCTTCCTCCCCTTCTTCTACCCAAAAGAATTCATTCTCTTCCTCCACCCTCCCTCCCTCCTCCTTCCTTCCTCCCCTTCTTCTACTCTTCCCTTCTTCCATCTTTCTTTCTTTCTTTCTTTCTTTCTTTCTTTCTTTCTTTCTTTCTGTCTTTCACTCCTTCCTTCCATCAAATCTGTGGGCAGATTCTGAAGATGGACAGGTCCATTTGGAGCCCCTGCCCAGGATCATCACCATGCTGTCTCATCTGCTGAGAGTTTTCCAACATAGGAACACCTTTGATGATCGGCAAACAAAACCATCTCTACTTCAGAATCTTCCTGCTGTCCCCTCCCCGTGAAGATTTGCCTGATTGGGTGTGGATCACTTACACTGAGGACTTGACCTGAGTCAGGTGTGAGTGCCTGGGTTCTTCTGTTAATGTGTCAGTGTTCCCAGACAGTGCTGCTGTCTCCACGAGTGCTGGCTCCCACCAGGGACCCTGTGTTCATTCTGCTCTACCTCCTGTCATGGACCACAGCTGCTCCACCAGTCAGGATGGCCTAGAGCCTTCTACTCATGGTGCGGTGTTGGGACTAGTAGTGTCAGCATCATCAGAGAGCTCCCAGACCTACTGAATCAGAATCTGAGATCCCCAGGAGATTTACATGCACATTCAAGTCTGAGAACTGGCTGGGGGCCTCGAGATCCTGTCACTGTCAAAGGGTGTTCCTCACCCTATAAATAATAGCAACAATTAACTACCCAATGTTTTTATTTCACAGAGCTTTTTCACAAATATGATCTTTTTCAATCTTTACTTTTGCGAAGTAGTTTTTACTTATTTTACCCATTTTTAGATTAGGAAGGTGTAGTGCTTAGCAAAGATGACAGAACCATAAAAAGAAGAGTTAGATCCTGAACTCGAGACCCTGTACTCCAAACCTCCATGTCCTGCACTGTGCCTACTAGCACACAGGTACCTACGTCTGCCCCAAAATCGCTCTTGTGCCTTAACGAGGAGGGTAGTTCAAGCTCAAGCGATGTTCCTTATGATGATTATTGGGGCAAGCTCCCTGTGGTCACCCAATTTGTATGTTTGCATTCCTTGTCTTAGGCTGCTGGTCTGCTCTATGGAAATAGATCTCAGACCCTGTTTGCGTGTTTTTATTGCCCACTAATCAGAAGTGAGTTGCAATTAGACTGGAGTTAGAAAGTAATGGTGTAGTAGTTACCATGTAGTTAAGCAGTAATGGCAGGCGATTACATGTCTGGCCTTGAGATTGAACGTGATATCATTGGAGCCCACCTCCTCTTCAAAGAAACAGTGAATACACACACGGTGTCACTGCAGATGCTACGAATCAACCAGGCAGGCCTGGTTCTTTTCCCCTCTCCCCCTTGTTTTTACTATGGTTCTGGGACTCAACTGGATGCCAACTGGATGCGTATTGGCAGCCACTTAGCTGCTTTTGTTCCATGCCATTAAACTGTAGCTCTGTTTCACGAGGGGAGTCTCCATCCCAGCTGGCTAAGAGGAAACCATTTGTTCGCTTTTGCCCACCCTGCTGGCAGATGCCCTTCTCAAGCCTGGGAGCACTGCCTCCAGAGAAACTTCTCACAAAGCCATAGGGTCATTGCTTACAGCAGGAAGTGAGAATCTCCAACATGGCTGGCCTGAATATACCTGCTTTGTAGTCTACCGAGGAGCCCAAACCTGCTTGTCACCTCCAGGAACATATTGCTGGGGGAGCAGCTGACCTGGGTGCAAGGACTATTTGGAGCTCCACTTTGGGCAATGCGATTCATCAAGCACTGCCCTCGCCTTCTGCCCAGGAGTGCCCGGCGCACAAGCTGTGATTCATCTTAGAGGCTGAGGATTCCATCGGGCACTGACGTGCCTCTTCGGCTTTCCATCTGGCTGTTCATTAGTGCGCAGCTGTGCCTTGCCGGCCTCATGGCCCAGCTGGGGAAGGCTGGAAGGTCAGCCTTCTGCAAAAAGAGAACAAGTGGCTTCCATGAAAAGAGGATCCTGCCACACTGGGATGGTGGGAGTATCTCTTAGTGACCAAGGACCTTTTCCCTTCAGTCCCCTCCTCCACAGTGGTCTACTCCACTTCCCTCCTGGGCCATCTCTGGCTGTTTGGCTTCCTAACAGAAGACAAGCACAATACTCAACCCAAAGAGCATCCCGAAAGCAGCCGCCATTCTTGAGCCCAGTGTCCGTTGCTGCCCAAAGGGCCAAAGGGAGCATCTAGAGCCTCTGCCAGCTTGTAGCAGCCAAAACTTGGTGCAGAGTCAAAGCCCAGGACTGGCCCCTCCAGGACTCTCCCCAGAGCAGCAAGTACGTCATCCTGCCATTTCACTGCAAGACCACTTTACCTTCAGGGGACCAGAAAAGTCACACGGGCAACTGACCTGACGTATTGGACAGAAGAGAGCTAAGTGGGCTCAGTGAGTCCAGCAGTCTCTCGTGTGTTAGCCTGGCTGGGGTGAAAACGAGTATCCACTACAGCTAGCTTCGGACCTAAGAAGGGAGTAGCCTAATTAACGCTAGCCATGAAAGCACAGCATTCAGAACTTGAATAGTCTAAGAAAATTCTCCAATCCAAACCACCATCTTCCGGATGAGGAAGTCAGGCTCTGGTCACATTGTGAGACTTGCTCTCAAGACCCAACACTGGCTAGGGCTGAACCAGTAGCCGAGTTTATGGTGCTCAGGGAACTGGTGATAATCAAATGCACGGTCCTGCTCCTCTCTTTGAGAAAAAACAGTGCAAACACACAGGTTTTGTGTCAGGGTGGAAACTACAGTGGCTTCGGTTTAAGAAAATGTTCATTCTGATGCATCACTTCCCTAGAAGCTCAGTCTTTTGTGTAAATCACTGGACTGAGATTTACCCATCTATAAAATGGGACTAATAAAAGCCACCTCACCAATTAAATGAAGAAGGGGAATTAAATGGAAAGTAAAGTGCTGTATAATTGTTACAATGGGCAATTTCACCTAGACGGAGTCATTTTTGCTAATAACTGTCTCTTTGGCTGTACAGGAAGCAAAGTCCAAAAAGTGATTTCAAGGGCCCAGAGGTAGTTTCTGGCACAGAACCCTCTCCCCCTGGTTTAGAAGAGAGTAATAAGTAATGTGAGCAAATTGCTCAGTGAGCACAGAGCAATGAGTGTGGACTGCCAGCTAGGGTTCCTCTCAGCTTTATCACCAGCCCGTTAGAGAGCCGCTGCTGGGTGTGGGTGGGGCTGCCCCAAGTCTGATAGAATAGAGACAGGCAGAGGGGACTGTACAGAGGATACATAACACCCAGGCTTGACCCAGCAACCTCACACTGCCCTGCCCTGCCCTGTCCCGCCTCGCCCCTGCCACCTGGCTCTCATCACGGCTGCCAAGAGGAGCTGAAGAAACTTGTCTGCATTCTGGAGCCTTCCCTATTCCCTTGCCCACCCCTCCAGCAGAGCTGCTAAGGAGCAGAACCACAGCCCAAAGGCTGGCAGGGGAGGGAGAGGGGAGAGGGGCAGAGCAGCTGAATGAAACACACTGGCACAGTTGAGCAGAGCAGCGGCGGGTAGGTAGTTCAGAGACTAAGACCCCAGGATGTGCTCACGAAATTGAGTCACACGGGTCACGCTGTGCATGACATTGGCGTCTGATGTCCAGTGCTCGAGCAGTCTGGGCTTAGAGCCCCTCACTGGTGTTGGCAGGTGTGGGGAATGCCGGTTCACGTGAGCCCAGTCTCAAATGAGTTTGCATGAGTTTGCTGAGTTTAAAAAAATGGCTTCTAAACTCTAACTCGCTTTGTAAAGTTGAGTTGTCATGTTTAGTCCCATACTGGCCTTCCTGGCAGTTTGGCCCCTAAACCACGGGCGCGTCTCATTTTCCAACTGCTGTGAGCTGCCTGGATGTCTCAAGTGTCCTGTTGGTTCTAAGTATGAAATGCTATTCCCACCCGCCCCTCTCCCCTCTGCTTTGCCTTGATTCAGGCCTTCATCCTCATGATCCCCAAGAGCTCTGCTTCTTGACTGGCCACTCCATTCTGGCATATGGCAGCAACTCAGTACATACTGTTAACCAAATGACGGACATGATTTACTGTAACAGGCCCCTTGCTCGACTCCCTGTCTACATCTGTCTTCACTCTAGCCTGAATCCTGCTGCCAGATTCATCTTCCTGATTAAAATCTTCTAATGTGTCCTCACTGCCCATTGAATTAAGTCTAAGCCCTCAGTCTGAATTCCCTGCTGGCCATGACACGGCCCCATCTGACCTTTCTGGCTTCCCTTCATGGATCTGAGATCCCCACCAATCTCAGCTCCATACTGCCCTTAAATTCACCCCCTGAGGTTTCCAGCTCTGTGCATTTAGGGATCATTTCCTCCCCTGCCCATCGCCCCTACACCCAGATGCATCCATCCAAATTACACACAAACACTTCTGTGCCTTCAGTGTCCTAACCTATTACATGAGTTAATCATAGTCCTACCTCACAGGCTCATTGTTTAAATCATTGGCCCAACATTAGCTACAAAGAATATGCTTGATAAGGTCTTGTTAATATGACTACCTGCTCTTCAAAGTCTTCCTCAAATTTGACCTCATTTAAAACTTTCCTGTTCTCCCCCTCCCTGCCCCCCACCTCATAGCAAGGTCATCTTTCCCTTCTCTAAGCATTTAGAAACTCTCTACATGTGCCAAGCTGTGCTTGTCCTATCTTTCCTGCTAGATTATAAGCACCTCGGAGGCACAGATTTATACTGCCCAAAAGTTCAGAGTGTGGCCTGGATTGAGTCTGCCCTGGTTCAAATCCCCATTACACTGCTTCTTGGCTGAAACACTTTGAGCAGGGTAGGTATTTAGCCTCTTTAGGCTTGGATTCCTTCTCTGGCAAATAGGGATGATAATGTTGTTCGATCCATGAGGTTGTTAAGAGCCCTGTGTGAGATGATCCACGTAAAGCACTAAGCATAGTGCTTTGTACATAACACGTGTTGGGTAAATGTTAAGTATTTTTGTCATTATACATTTCTGTATCTTATATACCTAGTGTAGAACTTTGAACGTTAAACAAATATTTGGAGGATAAACCAGTCTTAGAAACTTAGGATCAGGAAGGAGCACATGAGGCAGAACGGCCTGACGTGCTCTCGCTTTCCTACTGGATACTGCTGTGGGGTAGGGAGTCGGGCACTCGCAGGTATATGGCCCAGCTGAGGCAGGTGGCCTCCCCAGCACTCATTCATGCTGAGAAGAACTATGTAAACAGGAATGTGGCTGGGGGGGGAGGAGGTAATCAGAGGCCAGATCATTGTTACAGGAAGCTCACACAGGAATCTAAAGGGAGCAGTAGTTCCCGGGGGGTGGGGAGCCACCGAGAGCCTCACAGAGAAGAGTACAAAGGAAATGGAGTTCCAAAGACCCTTGTGTTCTACTACACAGCCACGGCGTGGTGCCTGTTCTTCAGTCCCAAGGGGAGAGCAGCCTTTAGTTGAGCATTTCCTGTCTCTTGGCTGTCCCCAGCTTCCTGGGGAAGTGTCAGATGGGTCCAAAGTCAGGGACACCTCTGGTGTCTCATCCTCAGCTTGACCAGGGGTACTGATGTTCTGGCACCCTTTGCAGCTTAAGAGCTCTGGGGAAGAAGAGATCTCTATTTACCTGGGAAAGCTCTCCGGGACCTCCAGTAGCAGCCAGCTTGGCTTCCACTATTCCCACGCCAGCCCTGGTGATCCCTTTTGATATCTTTTTATTTCTTCTCAAATAACCCACAACTATGAAAAACAACAGGGTGATTTTTCTGCCCATTCTGTCCGGAAACCATCAGTCCCAAGTGTCAGGAAAAGGGAATACCTCGGATGCAAGAATTGCATCAGAGCCGGAAGTTTGGGCCCACGAGAGGGAGTATGTAGGGTTGTGTACGTGGCCGTGCAGGGGACCCGGGGGGTGACACAGCTCTGGGGCTGGGGTGGGGCACGTGCTCTGGCACTGCCTGGCATTGGTTCTGCCAGCAACATCTGGGGAAAAAAGTTTTCTTGGCCTGTACACCACCCTTTCCTTGGGGACACGCAGAGGCCTCAGTGCCACCCAGCACCACAGTGTCCTTATTTGAAAAAAAAAAAAAAAAAAAAGCATGAAAACACTCACCATGTAAGAACATGGAGAGGATTAAATATAATTATAACTATGAATAGTCTGAATCTGGCCTAGAACTTGATAGACCTCCAGTAGATAATGGTTGAGACTATAATTACTATCATCACTGCCCACCTATAAGTAAGATCAGTCCTATATTCAGATTAACCTGAGGCTCTCCCAACATTTTTACACGTCCAGACATGTTCTTTGGAAAAACTTAGTTTTTCCTGGTGGAGAGAGCCTGTGGGGACTAGGAAGCCCCTGGCCATGAACTGCACAGCTGCTGGGGGAAATGGCAGGTCTGTAAGGGCCCAAGGAGCTAGCTGCCCCTATCACTCTAGAGACAACCCATCAGATACATGATGGTCTGAAGCAATAAGGACCACTGGGAGAAATGCCTCTGAGTCTATAGTTTTTGGCTCTCAAACAGTGTCTGAGAATCTCATGGAAAGCACATTAAAAAGGCAATTTCTAGGGTGACTGGGTGGCTCATTCGGTTAAGCATCTGACTTTGGCTCAGGTTATGATCTTGTGGTTCATGTGTTCAAGCCCCGCATCAGGTTCTGTGCTGACGGCATGGAGCCTGGAGCCTGCTTTGGATTCTATATCTCCCTCTCTCTCTCTCTCTGCCCCTCCCGCTCGTTCTCTCTGTCTCTCAATCTCTCTTTAAAATAAATAAACATTAAAAAAAAAAGGCGATTCCCCTGGGAACCTTGGAAGAGGTTCTGACTTCGTAATTCTGGGCAGGGGACTGAAAATACACCCTGTACCAACATGCCAGGTGATTCTGAAAGTGTCTCTGGAGCCCACACTCCAAAATGCCGGCCTGAGCCAACAATGAAAGCATGTTCTCAGGGCTTCTTTCTCCCCAGGGGAGCAGGCACAAGTGTTGTGATTTGGGGCAGCGGGAACATCTCCCACAGCCTTGTCAGGATCTCTGAAATCTGTGGCTTAGATGTGCCTTTGTTTGAAGGGTACTTGAAAGGGATTAAGGGGAAGAGGTAAAGAGTTAACTGCTAACATTGCAGCTCAGATGAGAAGATGGGGTGTATTTGACTGAGAGCTGGGGTTGGAGCTTGCAGCTGTCATCTGGTAGCTGAAGAGCAGGGCTTGAGGAGGGAGAGGAGCCGCAGAGGCAGGATGGAGAGGGCCTGGGGACAAACTTCCTCTCCAGCGCTTTGCTGTTTGGCCCAATGCTGGCCTGGAGGGAGATGGAAAGAGGAACGCACCATCCCCAAGGGAAATGCCAAGCAGGAAAGCAAAGGAACTGCCAATTCATTCAATTTGTCTATCAGATCCCTCTGGGCCCTCGATGGGCTTTCTATGGCCATCAAGGTCAAGTCGTGGAGAATGCTTATCTACAGGACTCTGCAGAAAACAAGAGAAATCTCATTTTCTCTCAAATTTAATTTTACCCTGTACTCTGAGAGTGTGATCCTATCAGGGCTGGAGTGTAATAGCCCAGTTGAAGGGATCAGATTGGATTTCGATAGCACCCCGAGCTCCCACACGGCAGGCACATCAGGGCCCCAGATGTCTGCAGTGCTCAGGGACTCTGAGAGGAGAGGATCTGCCTCTTCTCCATCTCCAGCAACTGATCCCTTGGCTTTAACATATTGTCAGCAGGGCTGAGACACTAAAAAATGTCCTACAGAGGCAGGCTAAGACGTTTCTATCACAGGTTCCCAGGGAAATTGGGTTGTTTTAAAGTTTCTCACCACTGGAAATGATGCCAGCCTCCTAGCCCTCATCCCAGGCTTCCAAGAGCAGGCAGGGCCATCGAACCGAGATGGTACCCTGCAAAGGACAGCTGGCAAGCAGACTATGAACACAAGAAATGCAGAAATATGAGGAAGGGCTGCAGAAACAGAAATGCAGTGAAATGGGCAGTGCATTTTCTTGCTGTAGAGAAACAGAGGTGAGAGAGGGTGGGGACGAGTGGGAGTAGCCTGGCTGTGGCCTCTGCAGCCTTGAGGTGGGGGTCAAGCACAGAGCATCAGAAGGGCGGGAGCTAGGGGGCTCAGGGGCCCCAAGAGCCTGAGGGCCTGAGTGTCAGCACTGAGAGACCAGAGTCAACACCACAGTTAAAAGGCCAAAGCTGAGATTTGGAAGCCACAAATTTTATAGGATAGAAGCAAGAGCCAGATGAGGGCAGAGGCCATCAGTAGTAGGATGAGTGAATAGAAATACATAATAATTCTAGAGAATAGAAGCAACACTGGTTAAGCACATGGTTCCTCATGTAAATAAGTTATCAGCTCTTTGGGACGAACTTCATCTGAATACTAAGTGCTGGGGAGGGACTTGCTGATACAACCCCTGCCCAGAGGTCATTCCCAGGACTCCGCTACTCAGAGCTCTCCGGGGGGCCTGAAGCATCATTGCCATGGCTACTGAATTGCATACCAAAGTCTGGGAACAGGGTCTTTCCTTCAGCTGGACCTTGAGGGGCTCCATGGCTCAAAATATATATATATCTGAAGTGAAAGGTTACCTGGACTCTGAGGACAGGTCTGTAGAGTAGCGAGGTCCCATTCGGCTTGTGGAGAAGAGAGCCTTTTGTTCAGGCATGCCGAAAAGAGAGACCCTTGTCATACCCCTAAAAGCTGCAAGTGGGTAAAGTCTTTCAATGGAACCTTTCCTGAAGTCGTAGTTGAATGAAGTGTCTAGCACTAACAGATCAGAAGTTGAAAAAATTATGTTGCTTTTGTTATTTAATAATAATAGCAGCCATCCAAATGGGTGAGGTGTTTACCATGTGGCAGGCTTGGGGTTGGGTACTACATGTAGCCTGTAGCCTGGACCTCATTGCTAGTCTTAGAACAATCCCATAAGGGTTCAAGACGTGACTCCCAGACTTATTCTCTTTTCTTCCCTCTGTCTTTCTCTTACTCTCTCACCTTTTGCAAATAGGAAGGTTTGGCAGATAAGAGGGTTTTGGCTTCTGTTTCATATACACGTCCTCAGGTGTTTAGGGAATCCCTTTCCTACCACGGCATTTAGCTTCCCTGTTAGGCCTCCTTTTAATGAATAAAACACAACCTTTTAGGGCTGTCAGGGCTGTTTCACACTAAATTTACTTGGGCTCCTAACTCCACCTGAGAACCCAGCTGAGCTCTGCTGACAAAACAGAGGTAAGCTGAGCAGCTTGGGAAGAGCAGGCTGGATTCTCATCCAACAAGTGGGTCAGGACATTGGCTCGCGGACAGTGGTCAGGTGGCTACTCTGGAAGAAAGGGATGGGGGCAAGGAGGTTAATTTCATTAATTTCTAGTTCTTCTGATTTGCAACAATTAAAAAGACTGATGCTATCCAGGACTGGGAAGAATGTGGGGTGGTGGGTGCTCTCAAATGTTCACAGTGCAATCTTTGTGGAACATGACCTTGGATGTCTTATTAAAGTTACAATTGCACAAAACTGATTAGCAATCCCTGATTATGAGTCTTCATTATAGAAATACAGATATATATATATACACACAAATATATGTATACATATATATATGTATAAATACATACACTTGTCGAAATACAGATATATGTATGTATATATATGTGTGTGTGTATATATATATATATACATATATACATGTGTATACACACACACACACACACACACACACATATATATACACTGGTCATATACACTGGTCAGTTATATCTATAGTCCTATAGATTGGGAGAAAATTTACAGGGTAATGTGTACTGATTGATTCCATTTGCCAAATCAAACAAACAAGAAAATGTGCATGAGTGTATGTGTGTGAGTGTGCGTGTGTGCACATACACAGGCACAAACATTGAGAACATAGGAGAAGGATGCACACCCTAAAATGTGAACATCAGTCATCTTGGTTGCACGGAATTAGTCAGTGGGATATTAGCACTTTCTTTATACACCTATACATTGTTTTACATATTATAAAAAGCATAGAATCCTTTGGGTTAAAAACTTAAATAAAATTATAATTAACACTATTTAGAAAAACCAGGACGCATGAATGGCCGTTAACTGCCCATCATTGCTAACAATACCAATATGTGATCCTCACAAACACAACTCAGCTCTGGAGGAGACAGGGATGAAGTAAAGGACCACCAAGGTGCCCCAAGGGACCCAGTGAGACGACATCTCGGCCTGGACCACCCAGGGGAGCATCACCTAAGCGCCACTGGCGCTCTGACGTGTAGTGCGCATGCTCAGGCAGCTTCCACTCTACTTGATAAGCTTTGCGAACAAACCCGAAAGAGCAGCTTTAACAAGGCAAAAGTAGCTCTGGCAAAAGTGTTTGGCAAACCTGACAAGTTAAAGATGGCGTGAGCAAAGCCGGTTTTCAGCTCCCAAGGCCCACCAGTTCCCCCTAAAGAACGGAGGTCTCCTGAGGGCATCCAATAGCACAGACTGAAAACGGAGGACATGCTTGTTGATATCATCTTATTTCAACATTGGATTATTTGAGTCCACTTGGAAAGTAGGGCCTAGGAGGTAAAGAAGAGGCCAAACCACAAAACTGAGATCTGCAAATACTGGTAACCATGAATTTAGTGTTGATATTTTGCTAGACCCTGCAGAGGCAATGTAATTCTTTATCTTGGTAAGACACCAATAAGTTACAAAAGTTTTTGAATTAAAAATAAAAGTAATATAAATATTAATCTCTGATAAATGCCTATTTTGTGTCATGTACCTTATCTTATTTAGTCCCCAGAAGAGCTCTGCAAGATCTCATTATGTTTCTTGTGTAAATGGCAACAACGAGATGGGAAATTTGCAACCGTGACCATACAGACGGTATGTGGCAAAGCTAAAATTTAAACCCAGAGCATCTGGTACCCGTGACACAAATCCAGAACTTCTAAGACTAAACTGGGACTTTTCAGTGCACCGTGATGCCTTATCATACAAGGTTACAATGACCCTTTCCCTCAGAAGGACAATAGTCGTGGGTACATTTCTCCTTATAGGGAAGATACTCACACCATTCCCAACTATAAGCTGCCCCTTCTGTCTAGAAGACCTACATCCTCTCCTCTGCTTTACAGTAATTTATTGCTTATCTCAAGGCTTGGTTCAACTTCCCAAACTCAGACATGTCCTCTGACTTCCTATGTTATAGAACTTAGCTTACTTGTAACTTTCTACATTGTGGAACTTAGCTTAGCTGTGTGTGTGTGTGTGTGTGTGTGTGTGTGTGTGTGTGTGTGTGTGTTAAACTCAATTTGTCTACAAGGGCTTTGAGAACAGAATTTTGTATTCATTTAAGTCCCACAAAGCCTAGCACAGTGCCTGACATTCACAAGCTGCTTGACACGTGTTTCATGAACAAATGGATGAACACGAAACACAAATGCATGAAGAGCCACTGCTCTCAGGCTCCCTGTTAGAGTAAAATCAGAATTCCTCCTGACAGGAGTACTTAAGAGGCCCAAAACTGGGGAAGTCAGAAAACACAGAGTCCCCAGAGCAGATTAAGAGTCCAGCTTTGAAATGAGTCTCATGCCAACCAAGATGTGATGTCAGGTCCTAGCATTCCAGAGAAAGGTGCTGCTCAGGGCCATGGCACATCAGAGTCCCAGAGGGATGCTGAGTGGGGGGAATAGCAAAAGATCTGGGGCCTTACTAGGTGGGTTTCCCCTCCTGCATCCCCCATACAGTTGTGATGTAAGCCCTAGCCTTGTAGACAGAATCCTGCCTTGGTCAGGTGAGGATATAGCTGGGACTGTCACAGCCAATGGAGGACATGCTCAGCTCACCATGATGAGCAGCTGGGCTCTGCAGTGCTAGGCCTACCTGAAACACCTGGAAAGCCAGTACATAGTTCTGCTGTCCTCACCAAGCCCAGAGGGGGAGACACAGGATGTGGCAGGGTGTTTCCTTGGGTCCAGAATACACATTTCAGTGGTCACGCCTGGCATCCATAGGTGCTGGAAAATCTTTGTTAAGTGAATGAATGCATGAGTAAATGAGAATGAGGATAAAGAGAAAAGAAATACAGTTCACCTTTTCAGGTTCCTAGGAACTTGCTCTCTTTTCTGTCAATACAAATGCTACATGTATCTTGGAAGCCTGTTCAAACACGCCTCCATATTGGCCATGGGGTTATCATCTGTGGGGCTCTTCGTCGTATTCATATTTCAATGTGTTTATGGATTGTTTCCTTAATAAGTTCATCTGGATCTTGTAGGCCAAGACTTTGTCTTATGTTCTTTTCGTGTCTCTCCTACCTGTAGCACACAGGACTGAGGGATGACTGACACCTTTTGAATCCCTCTGCCTCCAATTACGAGGAAAGAAGGAAGTAAAAGGTTCCAGAGCCAGCCAAATGGTAGGAAAGGAGGAGAAAAAGAGACAAGAGATTTTGGTGGCAAAGAAAAACCATGTTTTGCACAATCTAGCTTGTGCTAAAAATTAAAATAGAAACGGCTTTCAAGATGGCATGTGTAATTACAATTAATTAAATATTCTGTTACTGAAATTATTTAATTACCAAAGCTTCCCACAACCTCAGAGTTGATTTAATCACAAATGCCATAAAAATTAGGGAAGTAATAAATGGATGGCCTCTTAGTACATTCCATGGTATAAATGAAACTTTCTGCCAAAAATGGGAGGAAGGGAGAAAGAGAGAAGAGAAAAGAATGAAGCAAAGGCCTCCTTACACTCCAATTTGCTGGGGTTTATCTCAGAATGGGAGCAAGGAGAAGAGGAAGTAATTAGAGAAATGCCCCAGAACTAATGTGCCCCCAGCCAGACTGAGTTCTGACTGCAGCAGGGGATAGTGAAAAGGATGTGGGTGTCAGCCAGACCCAGGCCAGCCCAGCGCTGGCAGTTACCAGCACAGTGACCCTCCCGACTTGGTTATTTTCAATCATTGAACTGGAATAGTAATAATAAAAGTAAGGCCAGCCCACGAGGTCGCTGTGTGGATGAAATAAGTCAGTAAATGTAAAACACTTGACACAGCGAACAAACCATGGTACATTCCGTGATGATCAATTCCCTACTTTGATTTTGAAAACAGCTTGCTTTTTAAATTGGGGGTACAGAGGAAGTTGGGGAGGAGGGCACAGCGGTTTGCCCTACATTTCAGATTCCCCTGAAGGATCAGCTTTTTTTGTGGACTGATGCTGGTGCTCATGATACACTCACTCCACTTGTTACCTCCACGTCTCCTTCCTCCATTCCATCCATCCAGCTGCCCGACACCTCTTATCCTGCGTCTCCATCAACTCTGGCCTGTCTCACCTGTGAGCCCCAGCTCTGCCTTATGTGCCAAGCCATCTGTTCTGCTGATGGGGCTTCGTTTTCTTTCACATTTTGTTTTCTTGGTTTAAATTATTGTCTGTCCATCTTAGGCAAGGGTTTTATCTCAATAGCCCAAGTGTGTGTAAAGAACAGAATGTATCAGAGAGGAAATCTAAGTGCGCAGGAGCATGGATATGTGGGCATTGGTTGTAACTTAGTATATTGAAGCAAGAAACAGAACTTGTGGACTTGAAATATTACAGTTGAAAAGGTCCTAACACGTCCCCAGACCTGCCTGTCTCTACTGTCCTAAGGTCCAGGTGCAGAAACCAAAGCACAGAAAGGGAAAGTGACTTGCTCATGCTCATCCATCACCAGAAGTCAGTCCCAAGGTTCCCATTCCCATCAGATGCTCTTTTTGTGATAAACCACTGCTTTTTCATGGCAAATTATAATTTTACAGAGTATTACTTATCACCAACTCCCACCCTCCTCCAAACAAAATAAAACTCAAAAAGAGGTTGCCATGGCGATTCTAGGTTGTCTTCATTCTCTCAACAGCATGCTCCCATGCCAATAGCTTATTGTCAATGCTCCCTGCATGGCCCCCACTCTGGCCTTTTGTAGGTGCTGGTGAGCCTGGCCACGGGCACCTGGGACAGGAGGTCTGCTTCCTTAGACAGTTAACAAGATGCATCCCCAAAACACAAGAGGTCTGCTGCATCCCACACACACACTCTGAAGTTAAAGATATGTTAGAGAGTTGTTCTGCAAGAAGATGATCCTAGCACATGATGGGTCTGACCCAGAGATCTGCACTGACTTAGAAGCCTTGATCAGACCTGACATATCTGGAAGTTGTTTGACTTTGAGCAGCCTGGAAAGTTCTGTCTCAAATACATTCACCAACATGTGGGTAAACTGAAGAGTCCCTTCAAACTTTGCCCCAGGGAAATGGATGATCTCTAGCAGTTTGGAAATTCTCCAGTGGGGATTTGTCCTGGTTTTAATGTTTGCCTGCAACACTGGCCTGATAATTCCAATATTCAGCAAGAGTGAGTTTTCTTATCATTACTCCATCTCTACATTTGTAGAACACATTTTATCAGGTACTTGGCAGGAGATATGGAGCAGCAAGGAAGTAATTCTCTTGTATTGGACTGATTTGAGAATTTTTAATAAAAACTCCCCAAAATCCAGTTGCACTGATATAGATGGAATTGGTAGTGTGTGCCTCAGCCTGAATTAACTCTATAGAGACTGAATTAATGATGGGACCACTCAGCAATCATCCCATGCTTCACCTCCTGTATGATGCTGTGCTCACCCTGACTGCAGAAGATGCTCAATCAAATCATAGAGCTTATTCATCTTGGACTATTACAGTTCATAGAGGCCTATAGATTACTGAGAAGAGAGTTAGCATTATCCGCATTTGGATTCCTGAGTGTTTATTTTAGAAATACAAGAAATCTATTGCAGTCCAAGCAGATTTATGTTTTCCTCACACAGATATGAGGCATGCTCAGTCTCTGAGGGTTATTTATTACATGTGACTGCCTGGGACTCACCTATTTAGGCTGCTGTCAGGCCACCCCAAGGAAGCCAGCCTCAATCTTCATTTCCTCTCTACCCAGGTCCCCACGACTGGACCTTCTGTTCCCCCCACCCGATGGACCATTCTTGTTCCAATTCCCAGACCAATCCAAAGATATGAAAACAGCATCTAGAGCGCCTCACCCACAAGAGTTGGGGTGAGCATCCATAACCTTGCTGAACCAATGCTCAATAGTGACCACTGCCTCCTCCATTATCAGAATCAGGATATAGCATTCCTTGGATAGTTACATGAAAATAATAATGGTGGTGATGATGATAATAATAATAATAGCTAACACTTAAAAATGACTTATATGTTCTAGGCAGTGTTGTATGCACTCTACACCTATAAATGCATCGAAGCTGTCCCACTAACAGCTGAGTCATAGTTCATCCCTGAGAGCCCCCTGCCCTCTTTCCCAGGCCCCTCTGATTCTTTGCTGATTACCTGATTCTCCTGCTGTTCCTAGTACCTCTTCTAGGACTAGAGACTTGCCCTTGAGCCCTAATTCAAGGGCCAGGACCAGTCACCCAGGCACAGAATTCCCAGATAATGATTGTATTGTCTTCTGTGTGATTTCTAAAACTCTTCTGTGAGGCCTTGCTGGGGGCCCACCTCCTGCCCTTGGAACTGTGGTGCTTTCTGCTGTGTGATTCTTCACCACAAGGCCCTCTCTGTTTGGACACTGAACCTCATGGGCCCTGGAAAACCCATGCTTGGTTGGGATAAGTCCATGCCAAACCTTTACCTGATGCTTCAAGTCAGAGTCTGAAATAAATAATCCCAGATGGTGAGACTGGGATCATTGTTCTAACAACTGAGTTCCTTTTGGAACCTTTGTAACTAACATGCATTGGGTATGACTTAAACCCAATTTATACCAATAATGAAAAGAATGATAGTGCAGTTCCATCATGGATCTCACAGACTCAATTCTGAAAACTGATGGGAAAGAACAGACTTAGTCCATATGAATCTAATGTTTAAGAAAGTAAGTGATAATGAAAGATTACTGAGACATTCAAGACAGCACTCTGGACTTATCTTCTGCTTATTTCCATTGCTCTGCAGCACCATGAGTTCTAATAGTCCCTGATAAATAGCATGCTGGAATATGATTACAGAGCAGACATAGTTATTACATGGTGCAGTTGTCAACTGTGCAGCCATTACCGCCAACGTTCAGGGATCCATAATAATGAAAGCAGAGATAACATGGATAATTAAAACTTAAAGAGAATCCAATATCATTTTTAAGCCATTTAGTCTCTCCCACACCAAATCTTTTCTCCTAACTCACAAATATTTAGACTACATTGAACCGTACCTCTTCTTTCTACTCATACCTACCCTGTGATGGAGGGAGATAGAACAAACTTATGGAAACACAGAGAGGAGCAAAAGAAAAAAACTAGAGAAGCCCTGGGTAATCCATAGCCTAATTAATCATGCTTGGGTGACAATGAGTGAGAGGGAGTACATTTATATTTTCATGGTAGGTTCATCTTTAGGGGCCAGAATAAGCTAGGTATCAGCTAATCAGTGCCTGGCTAATTAAGTATTTGGATGAACTTCTATGTGGCTCCAAGAAGAAATCTTCCACTAAGGGGGAAATGTCAAATCTAATGTTGTCTGGACAAATTTTCATCGTCTAAAGCTTGTCTCAGCTGTGACTTTGGATTAGATCTCTTTGCTGAGGCTTCTTATCTGTACATGTGGACTCATGATCACCATCAGGTGCTGCTCTGCAGACAAGGAGATTCTAAATATAATGAGGGAGAAATGAGCATCTTCCACAGAGGTGGCAAGCTCCTTCACCCCACCCCCTTCTCCAGTGCCCCTTAAGAGAGACTCCTGTATTTCCAGGGTTCTTCTATTACTTGTCAGGCTGCATATGAGCATGTAATTGCTCTTCTCTGTGGAGCAGAACAGAGTTGTTCTCTCAAACAACTAGTGGCCAAGTCCATCTTTCAACAAATCACTCACCCATAGGGCTATATTAGCCCATAATCCTTACTTGTTTGTATTAAGAATATTTTTTTTCCATAAAGAAGTAACACTTTTCCTTATTTTTGTTTCTCAGCTTACTCTTTCTATGAGAACACAATTTTATTAAATGAAATATGTTTTTCTTGATTCCTCTCTTTCTCTTAACACCTACATCTAATCCATCAGTAAATTCTGCCAACTTAACCTTCAAAATATATGCAGAATCTGATCACACCTTTACCTCCACTGCACATATCATGGCCTAAGTCACAAGCATCTCTCATGGAAGCTGATGCCCCTGTTTCTATCCTTGCCTCATTATCGTCTATTCTGTATGTAATCTCATGTCCTATCGTATTACCTCTCTTCTGGCTTTCCAGCTTGTGCAAAGCAAAAGGCAAGAACCTCATTGTGACAGCTTGTGATCTCATCCCAGCTAATTTTCCAGCCTCACCCAGAATTCCTGGCTTATTCCACACCAGCCACACTGGCTTCCAGGTTCACTCCCAACTTGGGAAATGTAACCTGTTCCTTCAGCCAGGAATGCTTTTCTCTTACCTATTCACATAGTTCCCTTCCTGACTTCACTTTGGTCTCTTTTCAGACGTCCTCTATCAGAGAAGCTTTTGGCAACTATTCAATTTAACTCCCTGTTCCCCTGGCCTTGCAGATTTTTCTCCATAGAAGCTGACACACCCACAAAAATGTAACCTCAATAGTATAAGGGTTTTTACAGTTTACTTTACTGCTACATCCCCAGTGGCTAGAATAGTGCCTGGTAAGTAGTATATACTCAATAAATATATGTTGAATGACAAAATAAAATCAGTGAAATAAAACTTCTTGCATATTTGGTAGGTGACAGGAGTAACTACATACTTCCAGAGATAAATATTTTCTTTAAAGGGAGAGAGTGAAGATTTTGTCGCTGTATGCCTTTTACTCTGCTTAGATACAGGTGAACATTTGGGGCCATTGAAGAACTTCCTTTTTTGAACCTCCTTTTTCCCTTTCCTATATATGGCCTATGTGTTCCAGGCAAACTCTGAGCATACCCTTCTGGAATTCTCATCGTGAACTATAAGGGTAATGAGCTCCTTAAGTACTGGGACTGCTGCCTGGGACAGAGAATTTAGGGGGACTTGGTTGTTAAGCCAGATGCTGGCACCATTACCCTCAGCACCAGTGCCACCAAGATTTTTGGCAGGTATTTGATTCAAAGTTTGACTGTTCATCTCATTAAGAACTCTCATTCTTAAAGCTTACTGTGCCCTGTATTCTACAAAAGACTATTAAGTAGCCATATTTAGTGGTTCTTTGCTAAGTGGAAGAACCCATGATCAGATTTCTGATGCCCCCTTTGATTTCCCCTGGGCTCACAGGAGGAGGGTGGGAAGGAGGATCTCAAACTGTATGCATATTTTCTCCTTTGCAAGATAATGCTCTCAGCCACACTTTAAAGTCCTAGAGCCTGATATTAATTGTTCACGTACTTCACCTATCAACAGTATGTTGTAACCAATGAAATATACATATTTGTAAGTGGGATGACAAGGGTTGAAATTACCATAAAGCACCAGGAGCAAAAAATAAGCTAATTAGCCTTCACAGAATTTTAAACATGTGATCCCTTGCTCTACCAAGTAGAGGTGTTTTACATAAGATCCTATAACTGGCTCAGGTGGAGTTGAAAAGATGAAGGCAACCTAGTTCAACGTAGAACTTCTGAAACATGCTGTTTTCTAAATTATACTAATTAATGATATTTATTTATACCTTTATTAATATACTTGATAACAAAAGAATTCAAAATAGCTGATAAAGGGATCTACTATAAAGCAAAATAAAATACATAAAATGTAAGGAAAGGGGTCAAAGGAAAATAAAGTAGGGAAAAAGATGTGTTTAGATAATGTGACGTAATTCATGTTTTGAAGTCTTACATACTAGCAAGAGGCCAGCCACAAGTTTGCTTTCAAGCTTCCCACAGCCAGTTTCAGACCGAGACAGTTTTATGGTTTGCATTGTCCATAAGGTAAAAATAAATGAGTTATCCAGGAAAAGTTTCTAGGTGACAATACTGAATACTCCTAAGTGCCCTCTTAGGTAGAACACAGTAATATACGGATTCATATACTCAACAGCATCCTCCATCACTCACTGTAGAGAGGATACAATGGGGTGGAATGACCCATGGGGCAAGGAGTTTTTACCCCATGGGTAGGAGAAGGAGGATGCTCAGCAGTGCAGTGACCCTCCTTAATCTATTTTTGTCTTCCAGCTAGGATTAAAAAAATTTTTTTCTCCATGTCTGACACTGGAATAAAAAACTGCTTTTTACTAATGTAGCTCTTTGTTCATGAAGCTAGGTTACAAATAGTTTTCCTCTAGCCTCCAGGAGTGTGCTGAGAATCCTTTGTATTATACAGAGGGGAAGATGTGTTAGTGAATTATTGGTCAGGAAAGCCTCATAACACAGGTTAAAGAAATGAGCTATCCAAGGTGCTGGAGTCTATCACTATAGGAACAAAATGGAATTTTCATGCCCTACTCTCTTCACTTCAGTTCAATAGACGTTTATTGAAAACCTAATATGTGTTAGGAACTAGTCCCTGCTATCAGATAGGTTATAATCAGAGGAGGCAGAGAAGTAGACTCACTACCCAGGGCCAGTCAACTCTTAAGGATACATATGCTGACAGCGAAGTGGAGGGGCCTCTAACCCAGCCCAGAGAGATTAGAAACAGCAACCCAGAGAAGGAAATCTATGAACTGAGTCCTAAAGAATATTTCCATTACCCCTGCCCCCAATCCACAGGAGATAGTATGTGAAAAGTATATGAGCATTGTGTGCATGTACCTACAAGCAGCATTTAAGTGTTTGTGGAGTGCACGCTGGAGGAAGATGGTGTTGCAAACCCAGGAAAGAGCATATGCGAAAGCAAGCAAGCACGAAACCTCAAGAAAATTGGTATATTACTGAAACCTGTGGTTAGAGACAGAAGTTGCAAGAGCTTCATTTGGAGAAGCACCCAGAGGCCAAATGATGAAAGAAGCTTGGACTTTTTCTGTAAGCAGAAAGGATTTACTAAGGTGAACGTGACCATATTTGTATTCTATATCACCCTTGAAGTTCTGCGGAGGAAGGATTGGGGTTGGAAGCTGGTGGGGTGGGGGGAGAGTAAAGACCTGGAGACTGGCTAGGTTGTTTCAGTGGGCTATGAGAAAATATGGAGACCTGAAATAGGGCAATGATAATTGGAAAAAGGGGAAAGGGATGGTTTCAAGAATCCCTGAAGGAAACATTACCAGAACTTTGTAATCTATTGGAGGAGGGGGGAGGGGAAGAAGTCTAAGATATCTCTCCTATTTCTAAATGGCGATGATGCATCAGGGGGAGACAGGAAGAGAAGCTTATGCATATATGTGACCCTTCACCTGTAAATGAGCCACTTTATAGATAGATGTTAGCCCCTAATGCCCAATTCTATAATCACTCTCCATATCCTGGAGATATGCTGTAGGCTGGGATAGGAATTATTTTCCACTACATTAATCTCTAGTTTGAAGGCAGTATTATGAGTTGGAAGTGTTTGGAGATAAATGTCAGGAGTTCTTGGCCTCTCCTAAGCTATTGCCGAGTAACAATAATATTGGTCACCAACTCTCTGTGGCTCAGTTTTCTCATATGTACAATGGATGTGTGACAAGCCCTGCCTACCCATCTCACAGTCAATGTAAAAATGAAACACTGTACATTTGGCCCTTGAACAACACAAGAGCTGGGGGCGTCAATCCCCTCTGCGGTTGAAAATCCATTTGTAACTTCTGACTCCCTAAAAACTTATCTACTAATAACCTACAATTGATCAGAAGCTTTACAGATTACACAAATGGTTGATGAACACATATTTTGCATGGTATATCTATTAGATTCTATATGACAATAAAGTAAGCTAGAGAAAAAATGTTATTAAGAAAATCATAAGGAAAATAAAATGCATTTACAGTACTGTACTGCATTTATTGAGAGAAATCCAAGCATAAGTGGACCTGCACGGTTCAAACTCCTGTGATTCAAGGGTCAACTGCACTTTATTAGACAATGGTTTTAGAATACATATAAGATGCAAAGGTAAGATACTGCTGTTATTATTATACGAGGGGAAAACAGAGCCGAGGGTGGTAAGAAAGGATCTAGGAATGCAACAGCAGTTCTGCAGAGCCCAGAGAACTTTTTAATCATTTCCCTCCTTTTCATTTTCTTTTCAGTATGCAATGAAAAATACATACAAATATGGCCACAGAAGTGCTGCCAAATTCAATACTCATAATATCTATTCAATATTCAGCAATACACATGCAATATTGCAGATGGTTGTGGGATGTGATGGTCTCTTTCCAATAGTTCCAAAGGGGAAAACAAAATGTTATAAGACAACAGCCAGTCATTTGATGCATCCTGATTGTTTAAATGATATGAGAGTCAGCAATCATGTGCAAATTAAAACATAATTATGCACACAGACCACCCAGGATTAAGTAACATTTCACAGATGCATGCTAAATTACTAAACACCCTTTGAAATAAATTGTGACCATCATTTGCTATTTTCCCAAGAATGCTATTACTAAAAAAGTCAAAGTACAGAAATATGTATTGCCTTGAGAATTAATAGTATGCGTGTTATAAGAGATGGTTACCACAAATTGGGGTATGTGTTAGCAACAAAGTAGTCGCATTACTCCACAGGGTCAGTAAACAATTTATGTAAATGTGCACCAATAAGAATACATACATTGCCCAACAGCATGCCATTCCCCCCTTGACAATGCAGGCTATTAAGCTCTGAGGCATTTGGTCACAGTTTATTGCAGACCCAATCAGTGCCACCTCATCATAACCCCCAGATGCAAGCAAGTATGCACTCTCTAATTCTGGTGTGAGCCATATCACACCTCAGTCCAGCCAGATCATGGCTGCGGGCAGAAGGGTCAAGAACATGGTAGTATTGGACTTACCAGTCTAACAATTGGAAGATGAAGAAAGACCATGTGTTGGGAGGATACACATTATAAAGTAGACCACTGGTTGATTCCTCATTGTTACCATTCCTCTGCACCCCTCGCCCAGTTCCACAAAGCTGAGCAATTCCAACAGAAAGATAACCCTGACGGCAACACCCTGGGGCCATCTTGTGAATCATGGCCCTGAGATCTGTCTTCTTTTCTATGTAGCCCCTGAAACGAGGCTACTCTCCATCACCTCTGTCTTCCTCCACTTGTCATGGTGCCAGGCAGGTGGTAAACACTCAATACATGTTTGCAAAATACAGGAAATTTTTAGGCAAGCAGAAGCCATTTTCTGGTGTTCAAAAGTCCTTGCACATTAGGAATTCTTACTGAAATCCAGGAATCACTGAGTAAGTTACACTTCTACTTTCTGTGTCAGATGCCTATTCATTTAAAGAGGAGGAAGAAAGTATGTGAAACCTGTCTATTCGCCACTTCATATGTATGAATAAACTTCTATTCTTTACATGATTTATGCTTTTGTGATCCTTTCAGTGTCTTAGGAATGAGCTATTAGTCAATAGAAAAGTGAAAAAGTTAGCAAGTATTTGTTGAGCTCTAACTGGGTGTAAAGCTCTGCGTTAAGTATAATTGAAAGATTTCTTGAAAAATACAATTCCAGCTGAGAAGGTTAAAGAGGTACAAATGAAGTAATTTGGAAACAATAATAAAATGACATGTGTTTTTAAATGAGCATGAAATTTGAGAGTAATTTCTGTCCTGCTTACTTCCAAAACTATTTTAATCAACATATAATAAAACATGTGGGGGCGCCTGGGTGGTGCAGTCGGTTAAGCATCTGACTTCAGCCAGGTCACGATCTCGCGGTCCGTGAGTTCAAGCCCCGCGTCAGGCTCTGGGCTGATGGCTCAGAGCCTGGAGCCTGTTTCCGATTCTGTGTCTCCCTCTCTCTCTGCCCCTCCCCCGTTCATGCTCTGTCTCTCTCTGTCCCAAAATAAATAAACGTTGAAAAAAAAATTAAAAAAAAAAACATGTGTATGCAGAAAACAATTAAAAATAGGTCAACACCAAGAAAATGAAACAGAAAGATAATTGTGCTCCTGATTTGGAAACATGTGGTCGCTGCCACCAGCATGAAGGTAGGCTTTTAGGATTCCCAGCAGCCAAGGCAAAAATGGAAAGGGAGCATTATGGGGTCTAGAATCTTCATGACCACTTAAGAGGAGACATTCTCTTGAGCCAAGAGAAGCAAACATTTTCCTGGTATTAAATTCTAAGAGGAATTTATAATGTGGATCATTGTATCAGGAACATTGAACAACATAATGGACATATCTTCCACAACAGTTTTTAGAGAAAATGTGGAAATGTTCTTCATTTGGCTGATTCTTAAAATGGCCTTTCATAAAAGTCACGGGCATGATAACCAACACGATTCAGTGAAGATATTTCTGCAGGGAACGAAGTTAATGTAGTCCAGGAATAGAGCTTTCTGAACAACCCAACAAGAGTCAGGGAGAGAACTTAATAAACATTAAGCAATAAATGATTGGCATATACTTCTGTCTAACTTAAAATTTATCAGTTATTTCAGCTAAGCTTTTGTCTGGAACTAAAAAGCAGTTGCTTCACTGCTGAATACTTGGCAAATACTAGAATGCTGAATGAAGAGAGAGTCATATGCTTTAGATATCAGACCTGCAGACATGACAAAGCTGATGTTTTTGTTACAAAAGCTAAGAACCCTGACTACTCTTCTTGCCTGGACTAAAGGTCACAAGAAGGGCTTTGGACAAGGTCATGCCTGGGTGCCAAAGCAAGAAGGTGAGTTTTGGTAGTATATTAAATGGTGAGCGTGTTTGGGGCAAGGAAGTAAAATAAAGATGTTCTAGTTGCATACAATTATACGATCAAAGACTCACCTGCAGTTTCCCCCTTGTGCCTCATAACTCAGGCCTCTACAAACGTCCCACCCCATAGCCTCTAAAGGGGCTCCTTTCTGACTCAGGTAGTTATTTTGGCAAAATGTCACTCAAGACAGAAGGCCAGCTTTGCATGTGGATTTGACTATACTGACTGGGTCACTTTTTATGAGAAAGAAGTCACACAAATAGTGCTGGCTTTATGGGTAGGCAGAACACCAAGCTGCCAGGATGACATAATGTGGTAGAGGAACAGGTGCAGAACCAGGTAAAATTCTTACTGCAAGTAACTGTTCCAATGACTCATCATAAAGCTGCCAACTCCACCATTAGAGATTCACTTTTTGGGCTTCTCATCTTTAAGGGGTTGTGATTTTTTAAAATTTTTTTTAAGTTTATTTTTTTTCTTTTGAGACAGAGAGAGAGAGAGAGCAGGAAAGGGGCAGAGATAGAGGGAGGGAGAGAATCCCAAGCAAGCTCTGTGCTTTCAAAGCAGAGCTTGATGCAGGGCTCAATCCCACGAACTGTGAGATCATGACCCGAGCTGAAATCAAGAGTTGGGCACCCAAACAACTGAGCCACCCAGTACCCCAAGAGGTTGTGATTAAAATATGCAGTAGAGACAGTAGAACCTTAATCTTTGGCCAAACACTGATAGAACCAGATAGATAGATATAACCCTGGCCCAGAGATTACAATCTTTCCATCTTGCAGGCCAAATAGGCCTGCAGATATGTTTGCGTGGCTTGGAGAGTGGTTTGAAAAATGAAATTTTCGGGGCGCCTGGGTGGCGCAGTCGGTTAAGCATCCGGCTTCAGCCAGGTCACGATCTTGCGGTCCGTGAGTTCGAGCCCCGCGTCAGGCTCTGGGCTGATGGCTCAGAGCCTGGAGCCTGTTTCCAATTCTGTGTCTCCCTCTCTCTCTGCCCCTCCCCCATTCATGCTCTGTCTCTCTCTGTCCCAAAAATAAATAAACGTTAAAAAAAAAATTAAAAAAAAAAAAAGAAAAATGAAATTTTCAGGGGCGCCTGGGTGGCGCAGTTGGTTAAGCGTCCGACTTCAGCCAGGTCACGATCTCGCGGTCCGTGAGTTCGAGCCCCGCGTGGGGCTCTGGGCTGATGGCTCAGAGCCTGGAGCCTGTTTCCGATTCTGTGTCTCCCTCTCTCTCTCTGCCCCTCCCCCGTTCATGCTCTGTCTCTCTCTGTCCCAAAAATAAATAAAAAGTTGAAAAAAAAATTAAAAAAAAAGAAAAATGAAATTTTCACATAAAATTCACATTTTTTAGTTTTCTTAAAAAATTAGAAGTTCTGGCAACACCAGGCTCACACGACCTATGACAGCAACCCACTGAAGCAAAACAGTCTCGACCCTTCAGTCACAGTGGCCTTACCTACTTTGTTCCAGTCCCTACAACTCCCTCGTATTTTCTGCCAGGCCTGCTGCACCCATTTGCATGACCTGTCTTACCCCAAGGTCATTTAAATTTGTAATCCTTTGTGACTTAATACCCTCAATGTATGTCCCAAAGAGGGGAAGGGATTTGCTCAAGGCTGCACATCTAGTTAGTGTCTAAGCCAGAGGTGACCCCACCTTCCCAGGCTCCCAGTTCTCTCCACCGAAGATCTAAGCCCTCAGCAGGCAGGATGGGATGGGTGCCAGTGGAGGCCACCCCCTCATCGGGGAAGAGAAGTCAGGAAAGCACCAAACACAAGCTTTGCTCAGTTCACACTGTTTTGCCCCAGGCTGGCTCTGCCTGCAATAATATTTTTACAGCATCCTCCAGAAAAATCAATTTGTTTAAAATAGCAACTGATTTTGCCCTGGGTGAAAATGTTTGGCATATGCAAAAAAGGGAGCATTGTGTTTTCTTTAAAGCTCTTCCCAACCTATGAACAAGTGGAATTGTTCACCGCACACATAAAAAAAAAAATTGTTCAAGTGTATTTTCTTGGGAGAGAGACAGATTTAAAATTTAGGGATGTAGGTTTTTATCTAATTCTTTAAGAGTCTTTCTTTCAGCCACATAATGCCTTTCTTTGTTATAATATTCAGAAATATGCTTGTCACTATTTTGTGCTAAAAAAATAAAAAGTTCGTGGTCTAGAGCTCTCTTTAAGGAGAAAGAAGCAAAGTAAAGGGAGGAGGGGATGTTGGAATAAATGGTTTTGCCTAGATGGAAAAAAAAAATCACAGGCAGAACATTTCCAAGCTGCTAAACACCAGAAGGAGATAACAGGCAGTGTGTGAAATGCCAATTATGATGGTAACAATAATGAAAATGGTCCTAAAGCAGTCCCTACTGTGCTTCAGAAAGCCTCAAGCCCTGTGCAGACTTGAGTCCTCCAATGCCCAGATGTTCTCAGCAGGGGGACTTTCCTTACCTGGAAGCTGTGTGATCCCAGGGGTGGAGGGCAGGAATGAGAAGCCCCCGGGGTTGCCCTCAAGAGAAAGTGCCAAGTCCGTCAGTCCTTTTGCTCCTATGCTAGTAGCTTGGTTTCTTTTCCAAGGCAGAACCCATTTCCACTTCTGTACCCGGCAGACCCTCCCCCCCAGCTGTGTGCAGTGCAGATGGTGTGAGGAGTCAGTTTCTGCTCACCTGGTTCTCCCTTTCAGAATCCCCACCTTTAGCCAAAATTGAAGTAAGTCCTCTTCTCCTCCATGAGGCCATCTCTGGTCCATGGGGCCCTCCTCCACCCATCGGAATTTTATTTAAATTCCTCTCCTGCTAACTGTTGCTTGTAATTCCTTCCTCGTGTTTAAATTGTTCTGCCGGGTTTTACTGTCACCATCCCTAACTGGATTGTAAGTCCCCGGAGACCTGGAACAGTGACTTAGCTATGTTTGTACCCTCCTCCCTTAAGAGCGTCTACAGTAAGCCCTCAATAGATGTTTAATGAATACAGGGTTCCACTTTAAAAATAAATAAATAAATTAGCGGCTTTGCTGGGCAAGGTTGAGCTATGTGATCCCAGCGAGGCAGGATGTAGTGAGTCACAGGAGCACAGCGACTGTCACTCAGCCAGTGTCCCATAAGCCAAAGGGACCACCTGGCCTGCACACCAGCCCCTTACTCCACCATCACATGGCAGCAGATGGCTTGGCATCCTAAGAAGATGGAGATTGCCCAGTCTCGGTTCCCACCGTTGCAAATTGTACCCTTTTCTTTCTCTGTCTCTGAGAGGGGAGTGTCCCTGTCTCTGACAGCCTACCCTCTGTCCTGGCTCCCCCTCACCCATCAGCTGCCCTTCCCCCACACACCTGTTCAGCTTTCCCGGCCCCGTGGCCCTTCTCCTTGTGGCGCCAGCGACATCAGTCTTGGTCCACAGCAAAGCAACCTTCCCCATCCTTAAAGTCGCCATCCTCTTCCGCCCACCCCTTGCAGCTTGTCACACCCTTTGTCCCTCCCATCTCTGTAGACATGTCACCCGTCTACCCAGTCACTTGGCAAAAACCTTGCTTTCTCCCTTTCCTCTGAGCCCCCTGAAGGTCCCATGTGTGGCCATTCTTGTCAGCTCGGCTTGACACCTTGTCACCTTGCTCCTCCTCATCTCCTACCTGGGGCAGCAGCAGTTACTCCTACCCCATGACCTACATCCCACCCTATCGCCAGAGGGACCATATTCCTCACTCCTGGCCACTCCCCTCCCAGATTCCCAGTCACACCAGGACAAAGCTGGTCAGGCTGCACCTGCCTGCCCTGCCACTCCCTTCTCTCCTGCAGCTCTGCTCTCCTCACTTTCCCATGAGTGCACCCATCTCCTCTCATCTCCGGGCTTTTCCTTGCTGTGTCTTCTACCCCATAAGCTCTTTCTCATGCTTTCCTTCTCTGCCTTCAGGTCAGCCTGATCCAGATTGCACTTCTATTAACCACTTTTTAAAGATTGGTTTCAAAATGAGAAATACATCAATGGTACTGTAATAGCATAGCATACAGACATACAGTAGCTACACTTGCAGTGAGCACAGCGGGACGTACAGACTTGTCAACCACCAGGTCGCGCATCTGAAACTAATGTAACATAGTGTGTCAACTATACTTCAATTAAAAAGAAAAAGAGGGGGAGGAGCCAAGATGGCAGAATAGTATGGGAGATTTTTGTGTGTCTGGGGTCCATGAAATACAGCCAGACCGACACTAAACCATCCTGCAAACCTAGAAAAAGGATCTGAGGATTAACACAACACTCTGCACAACCTGAACCACAGAACTCAGCAGGTACGCGGTACAGAGAGGTGAACTGGGGGAGAGAGAACTGCAGAGGGCAGGGAGCTGCTTCTGCATGCAGACAAACCATGGAGATGGGGGGGAGGGGGGGAGGATACCAGAAAAGTATCCCCCCAAAAGCAGCTGGAGAGAAAGTAGAAAAGTGGAAACAGCCACAGGGACTGAACTAAAAAGGGATAAAGGAGAAAGGAGAAGGTTTAAATTCCATTAAGACTGTAAACGGGGGAGCACAGAGTCTGCAACTCCGCAGCTCAATATCTGGTGGGAAGGGTGAATCCCCAGGAGCAGAGTGGAGTCCGGGGGTCTTCAGGCCACAAGGGGAGAGGTGGTTCCCTTGCTGGGAGGAGATGTGGTAGAGGTTTTGTGGGTCCCCAAAGGCAAAGACCCCAGTGGACCTGGGAGAACAACCGGGTGCTGAACAAGGTCGCTGGGGTAAAGCCTGATGCCAGATGTGTGATGTGATTTTCCATATTCTCTGAAATGCTGCTGCTACTCTATCTCAAGAACTTTCTCTGGGGCGGGCTGGCACGTGGCCACAGTGTCTGGGCATCAGCAGCAGCATGGTCCCTCGAACATTCCTGGGTGTGCCCAACACCTGGCCACTGCTCAGTGAGACCCTCCTGCAGAGGGGCAGGATGGGTCAAAGCCTCAGTCCTTCAGAAGTAAGGGGTAGGCAAACACAGCCACATCTGAGACAAAAATCAGGAGGGAGGTGGTGCCTGGGGCTTGGTCACTGACAGTGTAAAAGCAGGGAGTGGGTGGAAGCCAGAGACAAAGGACAGGTGCGCGATTGCTGATCAGGGAGAACAGAGTTCCGATATTAGAGAGCGGGTAACTAGGTGACACCATTTTCACTGCTCCCCCACATGCGCATGCGTGTGCACACACACACCTACAAGCGCCACAATAATCCACCCCAGTAAGCTAAGCAGGACCATCTACTTGAGAACAGAACCATTACACTAAGCCCCACCAAACTGGGCCAACCTCGCTCTTCAGGAACACAAATCTCTTTGTCTGCTTAGTTTACAGACTATAAAGCGCTCCATAGTTTGACTTCTAGGGGAAAACGAAGTAATTTCAATCATATTTCAGTCTGTTTGCTGGCCCATCTATTCAATTTTCTTATCTCTTTTTCATTTCTTTTATTTTTCTTGAATACAGAAAGAAAAATTTATTTTTATTTTCAATTTTTATTAAAAATATTTTTCTTTAATTTTTTTCTACTATACTTTTTACTTTTGTGTAAACTTTTTCAAATTCTATTTTACTTCCATCATTTCATTTTATTCTATTTCAGTGTATTCATTTTTTTCAAATTTTCAAACAATTTCCTTTTTTTCCCCCCTTTTTTTCTCTAATCTATAAAGCACCTTTCAACACCCAGAACAAAACACACCTGGGATCTAGCATCATTTATTTGATTTTGTGTGTGGGTGTTGTTTTTAATTTTTTAATTTAATTTTTTTTATTTTAATTCTTTTTTACCTCATTAATTCCTTTTCTCCCTTCAAAATGATGAAACAAAGGAATTCACCCCAAAAGAAAGAGCAGGAAGAAACGACAGCCAGGGACTTAACCAACACAGATACAAGCAATATGTCTGAACCAGAATTTAGAATCACAATAATAAGAATACTAGCTGGGGTCAAAAATAGAGTAGAATCCCTTTCTGTGGAGATAAAGGAAGTAAAAGCTAGTCAGGATGAAATAAAAAATGCTATAACTGAGCTACAATCTCGAATAGATGCCACGGCGGCGAGGATGGATGAGGCAGAGCAGAGAATCAACAATATAGAGGACAAACTTATGGAGAATAATGAAGCAAAAAAAAAAAAAAATAGAGAGAGTAAGGCAAAAGAGCACAATTTAAGAATTAGAGAAATCAGTGACTCTTTAAAAAGGAACAACATCAGAAGCATAGGGGTCCCAGAAGATGAAGAGAGAGAAAAAGGGGTAGAAGGGTTATGTGAGCAAATCATAGCAGAAAACTTTCCTAACCTGGGAAAGACACAGACATCAAAATCCAGGAAGCACAGAGGACTCCCATTAGATTCAACAAAAACTGACCATCAACAAGGCATATCAGAGTCAAATTCACAAAATACTAAGGCAAGGAAAGAATCATGAAAGCAGCAAGGGAAAAAAAGTCCTTAGCATACAAGGAAAGACAGATCACGTTTGCAGCAGCCCTATCCACAGAAACTTGGCAGACCGGAAAGGAATGGTAGGATATATTCAGTGTGCTGAATCCGAAAAATATGCAGCCAAGAATTCTTTATCCAGCAAGGCTATCATTCAAAATAGGAGAGATTAAAAGTTTCCCAGACAAACAAAAATTAAAGGAGTTTGGGACCATTAAACCAGCCCTGCAAGAAATTTTAAGGGGGACTCTCTGAGGGGAGAAAAGAAAAAGAAAGAAAGAAAGAAAGAAAGAAAGAAAGAAAGAAAGAAAGAAAGAAAGACCAAAAGCAACAAAGACTAGAAAGGACCAGAGAGCACCACCAGAAACTCCAACTCTACAAGTAACATAATGGCAATAAATTTATATCTTTCAGTACTCACTCTAAACGTCAATGGACTAAATGCTCCAATAAAGAGATATAGGGTAACAGAATAGATAAGAAAACAAGATCCACCTATATGCTGGATAAGAGCCCGAATAGCCAAAGCAATCTTGAAAAAGAAAACCAAAGTAGGAGGCATCACAATCCCCGACTTCAAGCTATACTACAAAGCTGTAACCATCAATACAGTATGGTACTGGCACAAAATAGACACTCAGATCAATGGAACAGAATAGAGAACTCAGAAATGGATGGGTTCCATACACAAATGTATGGCCAACTAACCTTTGACAAAGCAGGGAAGAATATCCAATGGAATAAAGACAGTCTCTTCAGCAAGTGGGGCTGGGAAAACGGACAACAACAAGTAGAAGAATGAACCTGGACCACTTTCTTACACCATACACAAAAATAAACTCAAAATGGATAAAAGACCTAAATTTAAGGAAGGAGGCCATAAAAATCATCAAGGAGAAAGCAGGAAAAACCTCTTGATCTTGGCCACAGCAACTTCTTATTCAACCTGTCTCCACAGGCAAGGGAAACAAAAGCAAAAATGAACTACTGAGACCTCATCAAAATAAAAATCTTCTGCACAGTGAAGGTAACAATCAACAAAACTAAAAGGCACCTGACAGAATAGGAGAAGATAGTTGCAAATGACATATCAGATAAAGGGTTAGTATCCAAAATCTATAAAGAACTTATCAAACTCAGCACCCAAAAAACAAATAATCCAGTGAAGAAATGGGCAAAAGACATGAATAGACACTTCTCCAAAGATGACATCCAGACAGCTAAACAACACATGAAAAAATGATCAACATCACTATCATCAGGGAAATACAAATCAAAACCACAATGAGATACCACCTCATACCTGTCAGAATGGCTAACATTAACAACTCAAGGAACAACAGATGTTGGTGAGGATGCGGAGAAAGAAGATCTCTTTTGCACTGCTGCTGGGAATTCAAGCTGGTGCAGCCACTCTGGAAAACAGTATGGAGGTTCCTCAAAAAATGAAAGATAGAACTACCCTATGACCCAGCAATTGCACTACTAGGTATTTATCCAAGGGATATAGGTATGCTGTTTCGAAGGGGCACATGCACCCCAATGTTTATAGCAGCACTATCAACAATAGAGCCAAAGTATGGAAAGAGCCCAAATGTCCATCGATGGATGAATGGATAAAGAAGATGCGGTATATATATACAATGGAGTATTCTTCGGCAATCAAAAAGAATGAAATCTTGCCATTTGCAACTACGTGGATGGAACTAGAGGGTATTATGCTAACTGAAATTAGTCCGATAAAGACAAATATCATATGACTTCACTCCTATGAGGTTGTTAAGACACAGAACAGATGAACATAAGGGAAGGGAAACAAAAATAATATAAAAACAGGGAGGGAGACAAAACATGAGAGACTCTTAAATATGGAGAACAAACAGAGAGTTACTGAAAGGGTTGTGGGAGGAGGGATTGGCTAAATGGGTAAGGGGAATTAAGGAGTCTACTCTTGAAATCACTGCTGCACTGTATGCTAAATAACTTGGATGTAAATTAAAATAATAAAATTAATTAATTAATTAATTAATTTTTAAAAAGAAAAAGAAAAAATGATAAAGATTAATATCAGAATGAAAGCACAACATTTTTAAATTCTGTAGGTTTCTGTTGATCTCAGTTTGAGAAGCACTGTTTTGAAGGATTTCTGCTTGCCTGTATGCTTTGTTCTATTGATTTTTAATACAAATTTCTTATAATCTTAACACACGTAATTGAGGAAATCATAAAATCTGGATTATTGAGTTAGCGCCCTCATAAGAGGACTTTGATGGGACTGCAATGCCTGTGTTTATATTATTATTTACAATAACCTTGGCAACAAGCTGGGCTGGAATAATGGACAGAGGCTAATAAGAAACTGACAGTGGGGACAACAAAGCAACTACCCCTCCCCCATCTCATTACTGCCCCTCCCCACCTCATCACTAACCCCTACCCCACCTCATTACTAACTCCTCCTCCAGCACCACCTTCACAAGGACCAGGACTAGTCCTCCTGAAGCAAGAGCTTCTGGAAAAAATCCTTTCTCAGGCAGAGGGTTCAGCATATTCTCTGAGGGAGAGGGTCACTTTGGGGCGAAGGAAGAAATGAGTGGCAAACGTGGAGGGTCAGACCCAGAGAGGAAGATAGAGACTCTTTGCCCTAAACTGAATGAATGAATGAATGAATGAATGAAGTGAAGGAGGGAAATTCAGGCACAACCCAGAGTTCTTTAAAAACAATATAATAATATTATATTATATATAATATTATATATATATATATATATATATAATATTATATTATATTATATTGAGCCTGGGTGGCTCAGTCTGTTGAGCGTCTGACTTCAGCTCAGGTCATGATATCACACTTTGTGGGATCAAGCCCTGTGTTGGGCTCTGTGCTGACAGCTCAGAGCCTGGAGCCTGCTTCGAATTCTGTGTCTCCCTCTCTCTCTGCCCCTCCCCCACTCATGCTCTGTCTCTCTCTCTCTCTCTCTGTCAAAAATAAGTAAACATTAAAAAAATTTTAAAAATATATAATAATATTATGACTATGTTTTAATAAAATTGAAAGAACTACATAAAATGCATAAGCCTTAGAATACATAAAATACAATATTTATAACAGATATGGAAAAGGTAATTGAAGAACTCCTTCCAAAGAATCCCAGACCTGGTCATTTATACAGGCATATTCTGGTAAGTGTTCAAGCAACAGATAACCTTTACATTATATAAGTTGTTCCAGAAAATATAAAAGAAAAATGCCTAACTCATTTCACGAGGCTGATATGACCGCGAGCTTGGAACTGGATAAGGATAGTGCAAGAACAAAAGTCACAGGTTCATCTCACTTCTGCACATGGAAACAAAAATGTTAGATAAAAACTAACTCACTGAATACAATAGTGAATGGAAACAATTAAAAGATTATAGACAAGTAAGAGTTGTGCCAAGAAAGAAAAGGTAGTTTAACATCTGAAATTTATTACAAAACATTATATTCATATAGTGATGATATTACTATTTTATTATATTCAGAAAAGGTGTTTAATGAAGTACAACCTATCTAGAAATAATTCTCAAAAACTAAGGGTCAAAAAATTTTTTATGACAGTGGGGACAACAAACCACGAGATCATGACCTGAGCTGAAGTCAGACGCTCAACTGACTGAGCCAGGAATATAACTTTCTTAACTTGACAAAGGCTGTATTCTAAAAACTCAGAGCAAACCTCATACCTTTAAGCTTATAGATGACAAAATATGAGAATATAATTGTCATTTTGAGTTGGTAACATATTTTTTAAATAAGATTTAAGAAGCACAAACAACAAAGAAAAAATTAATAGGTTAACTACCACAAAATTAAATATTTCTATTCAGTGGTGACCACATAGGCAAAATTAACAAAGTTAATTAGATAGGTCACAAACTTGAAGGTGATGTCTCAAAGTATAAAACCAGTAAGAAATTAATATCTGTGATGTAAAAGAATCTTGCAAATCAATAAGAAAGGAAACCTATAGAAAAGTGGGCAAAAGCTATGGGTATAAACTTCATAGCAGAGAAAAACAAATTGGCTAACAAATACTTGAAGAGATAGTCAACTCACTTATTAACTGAAAAAAAATGCCAATTAAAACAGCGTATAGGACAATGGAATACTACTTGGCAATGAGAAAGAATGAAATATGGCCTTTGGTAGCAACGTGGATGGAACTGGAGAGTGTGATGCTAAGTGAAATAAGCCATACAGAGAAAGACAGATACCATATGGTTTCACTCTTATGTGGATCCTGAGAAACTTAACAGAAGACCATGGGGGAGGGAAAGGAAAAAAAAAGTTAGAAAGGGAGAAAGCCAAACCATAAGAAACTCTTAAAAACTGAGCATAAACTGAGGGTTGATGGGGGGAGGGGGGTGGGTGAGGGAGGGAGGGCATTGAGGAGGGCACCTGTTGGGATGAGCACTGGGTGTTGTATGGAAACCAATTTGACAATAAATTTCATATTTAAAAAAATAATAATAAAGAATAAAACAGTATATAGGGGCATCTAGGTAGCTCAGTCAGTTAAGCATCCTACTCTTTTTTTTTAATTTTTTAAAATCTTTATTTATTTTTGAGAGAGAGAGAGAGAGAGAGAGAGAGAGAGAGAGCATTAGCAGGGGAGGAACAGAGAGAGGAGGCACAGAATCCAAAGCAGGCTCCAGGCTCCGAACTGTCAGCACAGAGCCTGACGCGGGGCTCGAACCCACGAACTGCGAGATCATGACCTGAACCAAAGTCAGATGCCCAACCGACTGAGCCACCTAGGCGCCCCAAGCATCCTACTCTTGATCTCGGCTCAGGTCATGATCTCACAGTTTGTGGGATTGAGCCCCGCACCTGGGATTCTCTCTCTCCCTCTCTGTCTGCCCCTCCCCTGCTTGTACTCTCTCTCTTTTTCTCAAAATAAATAAAGAATTTTAAAAAATGTATAATATGTTACACCTATCAAAGTGCCAAACATGTTAAAGTCAGACACTATCAAGGCTTGGCAAGGAAGTGAGAAGAGGAAACCAAGATAGACTTGGGATGTAAACTGGCACAGTGACTCTGGAGAATAATCTTGTTAAGATTAAGTTATCTGTGTAGGAGTATTTCATAATCACGAGTCCCATTCTCAAAGACATGCCCTAGAGAAACTTTGACACAAATGGCTGAGGAGATTAGCACAGCGTTATTCATGGCAGCTGGCAATGTGAGGCAATGTAGGTGTGTTCACCCTAGGAAAGCAGCTGATGAAAATGTAGCTAACCCATAGCTTGACACTGTAGGCAGTTAGAAGCAATATTTAGAAATTCACTCAGCAACATGGGTCATTCGTAAAAATACAGCAACAAATGAAAAAGGTAAGAAACGGGATGAAGTCTATTGCTCAACGTCATTTGCAGAAATTAAAACCAAACCACAAAACAATACTACATTTTACAAACAAAAAACCAGATGTCCGAGGACACATATCACACACATTCAAGTGGGTGCTTATGGGTATCTAGGAAGGGGGGGGGGGTCGAGTCTGGGGAGGCAAAGAGTGAAAGAAAAGAATAAAATGGAACAATATACAAAAGGGGCCTCGTACTGACAAATTAGGAGAGCTTGCCATGACTTAAGTAACGTAATTAATTTAGCTTTCTGTGCTCGGGTTTACAGGAGAAAATAGACAGGTGGTGGAAACATTGGGTTATTTTATAACATATGCAGGTATCTGAAATTCAGAAGGATTGACCTTGTTACTCTGACTGACGTGGTGTTCACTTTATAAGCAGATATTTGTTCTGAGCAAAACAACAGCATGTCAGATGAAATTGATGGGATTAATTTGAAGGTGAGTTTGTAAATTTTTTATTTAATATATAAATGTATTTTAATTTTATAATGAATGTAAGATTTCCAAGTATTAAGGATATATACTTAGTTTCATGCCTCCATAAATTTAAATTTAAGTACCATTAGAATAAAAAATAATTTAACATTAGAGTGCTTGAGAATATTTTTCTCTACAAGAGAGTTTCTCTTTAGTATGTGAAACACCACTTAAGGGGTATGACGCTTTGCCACAAGAGACTTGAGTGTTATCTTAAGGCACAATGGTTTGATGCCCCAACACATCTAGATATTCTTTTTGCTCCTTTCCTAACTATTTTAGAGCATTTCTGTGAATTCCCCCAAATCTTTCTTGCTTACTGCCCTTCACATCCCTGAGGCCCTCAACTCCCCTTTGGCGTGTACATGTAAAAGATGTTTTGGGTTTTTTAAAAATTATTATTATTATAGAGAGAGAGAGAGCAGGGGAGAGGGGAAGAGAGAGGGAGAGAGAGAGAGAGAGAGAATCTTAAGCAGGCTCCATACTCAGCGTGGAGCCCAACACAGGGCTCGATCCCATGACCCTGGGCTCATGACCTAAGTGGAAATCAGGAGTCGGATGCTCAACCGAATGAGCCCCTCAGATGCCCCACATAAAAGATGTTTTAAAATGAGATTCTTCAAGAGCACAATGCTGATTTTAGCTACAGAAAGTCCTAGCTGTTTGGAAGGCTTCTCAAAGTGGATTTGCCATGGATAAAATGAAGACTGCACGAATGGAGAAAAAGGTGAACCCTACTCTATCTTGGAGAGAAGGGGATTAAGTGGCCTATAGAAACTAGATCAGACTGCTGCCTTCTGATACTGCGTTGGGAGGTCACTATGCTCTCTCCTATCCCATCTCTTTGTGGGGACCACAAGTTTCCAGCCACTGCAGTGAGGATCGACCATGACATGCTCTGTGTATCCCAGGATCTCACAACAAGTGGACATTTTCCCCCCTCCACATTTAGCGCCTCCGTCGAAGTTCTTTCCTCTTCTTGGCACGCTACCCCCTTCCCCAACCCAGCTTCCATCTGTCAACCCTTTTAAGATTGATCTCAATCTCTTTTGCCATTTCCAATAGACTATTTCTTCTTCTACTGAGTAGAAATGATCTCTCTCTCCTTCTGCCCCTGTGTTGACCCTGACGACTGATGTGGGGTTATTGTGCACTGGGATCGCTGGTTCTAAGACCCTGGAGGGCAGAGTGGTGGCTTCCCCACGGCTGTGCCCCCTGCACGCCATAGACCTGATAAGCAACATGTGCACCCCAAATGTTCCCTGAGATAAATCAGAAGCACAATTTACTATCTTCTAGAACTGCCCTATTACATCTCTGCTCCTTCCAGAAAATTAATTCCTTACTTGAGCTCCATAATTTTTATTAACTCACCCTCTGTCCAACCCCAGGACAACAAATGTGTGTGTGTGTGTGTGTGTGTGTGTGTGTGTGTTCAATTTTTGTTCAAGCCCCATATATATTCATATATATATTCATGTGTGTGTGTGTATATATATATATATATATATATATATATATATATATATATATTTCATTTAATTCTCCCAAAAAGCCTATAGGGCAGGTAGTATTATCCCATTTTGCAAATAAACTGAGGCTCAGAGAAGCTGTAAAACCGTCACTTTGGTAGTGATAGACTAGAGCTGGGATTCAAACTCGGGCCAGCCTGATTCTTAACTCCTTTTTCTTGCCTCCACGTTGGACTGCCCCTCAAAATAGATTGAGCCGCCGGGTGGAGCAGGAACCCCGATCATCACAGTTCCCTCAAGGAGGATTGGACGTGGGTGCACACATGCTTTGGAAACTGCAAGGAATTCTTTGCAATGTAACTGTTATAATGAATATTGTTGCCACTTTTCTCACTGCTGTTAGCAAAGAGCCAGCCGTGACCTTACATGAGTGAATTGCTCCAGCCATTTTCTGAGTTGGAGGGGGGAGTAAGCATCACACCTCAACAATGCCCTCACCACTGAGGGAAAAGGGACGGGGACATCTAGCAGAGGTTTGTCACCCTTTGGCTCTGAGCTGTCATTAAAAAGCACAATGAGAAAGCTCATCGGGGCTGGGTGGAGAGATGGTGGAGGGGTGCCTGCCTTCTCAGGGCTGCCGTGTGTGAGTATGAAATTTTTGTTTGAGCCCCAAGGATCGAGGGTGCTGGAATCCAGTCAGTGCTATGTGTCCTGTGCAGGCTGGTGACCTCCCAGAGAAAGAGAGAGAATCACCCTAAAGCATCAGTCCATCTGCCCAGACAGGGCATGTTTTTAAAAATCTGTCCGTGCAGGAGGAAGGAAGGAGGAGGGTTAGAGTGTGTGTGTGTGTGTGTGTGTGTGTGTGTGTGTTTCTAACTTGTCCCAGGCCTCTGTCAGCTTGCCAAGCTTTGTGCCAGCCCTGTACCCAACCTGAGGTACCACACAGACCAGCGATGACCTCGCCTACATAATGGGCCAGGCAGGAGACTCTCTGCCAGCTAATGGTGGCCATCAGCTGTCAGATAAAAATATTTTTCAGTTCCTGCTGGCTGGAGCTGGGTCTAAACCAGCGACCTCAGTAAAAATCTCCGAGCTCCATTAACTCGGCCACCGAGAGCCTGCCTCCTGGTTACGGTGGAGTCCTGACGTCAGAGCCGCTGGCTGGGGATCCTGTATTCACTGAGGTGCTCTGTTCGGGCATATACCTGAAGGGGCTCGAGCTGACTCACTCTTCTGCCTGCCTTCCTTCCTGGCCCAGTTAGCCCAGGCTGGAGGGGAGGGGGTGTCAGTGTCACTGGAGGAGGTGTGACACATGGCCATGCTGTGACAGCTTATCAGAGCAGACCTGGTCATGGCAGCCTTATGCCGGCAGAGGCAAGGAGGGGAGGACTCTGGGAACAGGGTGAACACCTGCGAGTGGAGGCTGTATTTGTGTGAGCCTGAAGTATGTGTGGTACATGCGGTTGTGTGTAAACGGATGTGCATGCGGTTATGCATTGGTATGATTGTAGGTGAGAATCCACGTGTGGTTGTGTGTTCGTTGCATGTCTGTTGTAGGAGGCTGTGTGTGCTGAGTGTGAAATGATACGAGACACAGAACATGTGAAGAAGGAGGGGAAAAAGAGGAGGACACAGAAGGTAAGGATGCACGTGGACGAGATGGAGTGATTAGGGGAGAAGAGACTGTCCTTTAGGGGTGGCTGGCTCTCAGAAGCAAAAGGCTGGAATGTTCTTTCCCAGATGGACATTCTGAAGCTCTTAAGAAGATGCCAGGTCAATGAGGGGTGGGAGAGAAGCAGAAGCCACAGCAAAGCAACGGTCCCCCCTCCGGTGCGCCGACATCAGGCAGACCTCCCACCCTCGAACTGTTCCCCCCTGGTGCCCCGACATCAGGCAGACCTCCCACCCTCGAACTATTCCCCCCCGGTGCCCCGACATCAGGCAGACCTCCCACCCTCGAACTGTCCCCCCCCGGTGCCCCGACATCAGGCAGACCTCCCACCCTCGAACTGTCCCCCCCCGGTGCCCCAACATCAGGCAGACCTCCCACCCTCGAACTGTTCCCCCCCCGTGCCCCGACATCAGGCAGACCTCCCACCCTCGAACTGTCCCCCTCCGGTGCCCCGACATCAGGCAGACCTCCCACCCTCGAACTGTCCCCCTCCGGTGCCCCGACATCAGGCAGATCGCCCACCCTTGATGACTGGGCCATGTCGCAAGCCCCAGCCCCCCACTGGCAGGTGATGCCCCTGCGCCTCCACATTTGGAGCCAAGGCTACTACACTCATGCCACCCAAACCATCAGGTCGAGAGCCCCCCAGGTGGGGGACTCCTGACAGCTGTCAGCTCCCGACAGCTTGCCTCTGCCCCTCCAGGCCCAGGGTCTCAGCTGTCATGGGGTCAGGGCCAAGGTGGCACAGCAGGGAGATACTACTTCCCTCTGCGCTGAGGGGGAGGAGAACTGAGGCACAGAGCAGTGAAGCGGGCTCACCAGAGGCCCTTCACTCCTCCGTCGTGGACAGGAGGGATGAGAGGGTCGGGATCTCGGGTTCTCAGCAGGGAAGCCAGCCCTGGGGGCAGTAAGTCAGGCCTGCGTGCTCCGTGTGGATGCCAGGCGGCCCAGGGGGACCTGTGCTGAGACAAAGTAAAGCGCATCCCCACCTGCCCCACCAGTGGCATATCTGCTGGATTATGTGCCGCAAACACTGGGGCAGGGACAGGACATTCACGAGGGGAGATGCTGGGCAACTGTCAGGAACCTTCTGCCACATAAACACAACATTCTCAAGTGGTCTCGGTGCCTGGAACTCTCGGCGAGCCAATGCTCCGGATCTGGCCATACCTCTTCCTTTTCCTCCTCCTCCGCTGGTTTATTTCTTGCAAACCCTGCTTACATCAGGCCAACTTTCTGCTAAACGCATTTCCATTGATTCCTTGAAAGCAGAGGCTCACAAAGAGGGAATTTTCTTTTCTCCAAAATCGATACTAGGAGACAGAATTTCTCCTTCATTCTTTTGCCAATCCTCGGAGGCTGTTTCAGGAAACAGCCCAGGCCAGAGGGGGAGAGGGAAGAAGCCCAGCACGTCTGAAGCACGGGCTATGCTCGAGACGCTGAGCTGCCCTGCTTTCACGTGGGTTTCCAGGCGCTCCTGAGCCAAGTGTGACCAGAGGAAGCTGGCCAGTGTTCAGTGAGGGTTTCTCAACCTAAGCCCTGCGACCGTGTTGGGAGAGGGGAGAAAAGGGCAGGGGGGTAGAAGACATCTCTGCCTCTGCCCTTCTCCCATTCCACTTTCAAAGAAGCCCAACATGGCCCCAGAAGTCCCAGCCCATCAGAAGACAAACCCAGTGGTTAGGGCCTCAGCTGGGCAGAGCTGGTTAGAGTCTGAGGTCAACCATCCCTGTTGGGTGAGCCAGTCTGGCAAAGGAACGTGGCTTCCCTCTGAAGCCTGGGGTTGTGGTGCACTCAGATGAATGGAGGGGACTAGGGCCAGGGACGGGAGAGTGAGTCAGAACCTACTGCAATAGACCCTCCCCGACTCACTGTGGATGGTGGGTAGCTGCCAAGGAGCAAGTCCACCAGGGAAAACCTCTTTGGAGACCCTGCGTGCCAGTGAGGGCAAGGAAACCAGGATGAGACCCTCTTCCAAGTGAGGCACTTGGGTGACCAGACAGGCTGCCCCACAGGCCCCCCTGCATTCCTCCCGGTTCACGCTAACTCACCAACACCTCCCTTCCCCATCCTCAAGCTGAGACCTCAAGCTTCGGACGGTCAAGCCCTGCAGTTTCCATCTCCCCGTCCATCAAGTGGGAGTGGTGGTCCCTGCCCGTCTCATGGCAGTCACGTGAGGACTGCTTGTGAGGAAGGGACCCTGTTATGATAAAGACCCAGATGCCACACAGAGACTGTAGCTGCAAAACCACACTGCTGGAGGTTCAGACCACTGAGTAATAACTCCAGGAGGTGACTGGTGGGGGCTTGACTAAAACCAAATAAATTTGGGGCACCTGGGTGGCTCAGTCGGTTAAGCTGACTTTTGATATCAGTTCAGGTCATGACCTCACCATTCATGAGATGGAGCCCCGTGTTGGACTCTGTGCTGACAGCACAGAGCTTGCTTGGGATTCTCTCTCCCTCTCTCTCTGCCCCTCCCCCAAGTACACACGCACTCCCTCTCTCTCTCTCAAAATGAATGAATAAACTTTTAAAAAAAGTTAAAAATTTTTTAAAAAGTAAGCTAGACTCATACATATAATCTTTTGGTAGCTTTTTTTGCCCCTTTCATTACTGCTGTTAATTTTTCTTTCATCGAATCTTTCTGAATTTAAGATTAGGGGTGGATCTGGGGTCCCTTCTTACTAAAAGAGGATGCTGACTGACACACACAACGTGTGCAGGAGACCTGGCTTCCCCCCCGACACCGATTCCAACAACCTGAGTGACTTTGAACCAGCCTTGTATCCTCTCTGGACTCGGTTTCCACACCTCTAAGATGAGGAGGTTGAACTAGCGGGAGGCTCTGATGAAGGGGTCATGACATGTGAATCAGGCCCCTTGACAGACAAGGCTTGTGAGGCAGCGCTAGCAGACAGGGACAGGGAGAGACCAATCAAGAGCCCTGCCACACGGTCACGAGGTGTTTAATCAGTTCCTCCAGCCAGCCCCGCCACGGGGAACAGCTCCAGAGGCCATCCCTGGCTTCGATCCCCTGGGGCCCTGTGGAGAGGACACCCACCCAACCATCCTAGAGAGAACATTACCAGGCATTTTTCCCCTTGATGGCACGGACGGGTCACATGACCCGGAGCAAGCGTTTTCCCCTTTCTGTGCACCTCTGTCTTTCTGGCACAATGCCTGCAGACGTCCCAGACTCGGGTTGAAGAGGGTCAAGTGGGGATGGTTATGAAAACCTTCAAAAGGCATACAACTTCCACATGGCAGGTGTCCGCTCATTCAGTATTTATAGGAATCTCGAAAATGCTCTGTATTATCACAGACATTGGGAAGGGAATTAGAAGCGGGTGAGAAAGAGCTCAGAGAACACAGCGCCTTGGGTTCCTGGGGCTCCTGTTAAGTTACAGCGGGGAAGGGCAACATTAGAAAGTTAGTGGGCAAGCCCTGGGGTGCCGAGCCACAGTGAGCTCCCAGAGGTGGAGGGGAGGGACTTCCTCCTTGGCTGACTCAGTGGAGGCTTCCAGAAGAAGCAGCACCCGTGGTGGGGCCTTAGGGACAGGGGAGGAGACTCCAGACGGTGTAGACCCTGGGTGCAAAGGGCATGTTCTCAGGAACACATCAATGCTTCCCACCCTGCAGCCTGCCCGGAAGACACCGAGCCATCTCCCTTCAAGCCTGGGATGCTCTGAGCCAGGGTGTGCGTGGACATTTTCACAAGGCTTGGAGTCCCCGGATTTGGGTGTTACCTCAAAACAACCAGCTTCCTCCCTTCCATTCTTTAGTCACACGGTCATTCTTCCAGCTTGTATGTCCTGCTCTCCTGTCATGGAGGAGATACAGAAGTCGGCTGTCAGGACGGCAGCCCCACATGTGGCCTGGTGAGGCTGTGCTCGTGGGGTGATGGCCTGCAAGTGAAGAAGCACCTTGTGCTTCCAGCCCCGGCTGACATCACCCGGGATGGAGGTGAGCCCGTCCCATCGTCCCTGTCTGAATTCCTGACCATGGGACTCATGAGAAATGATAAAGGAGTACCTGTTTTTAAGCTACCAAATTTTGGGGGCGCCTGCGTGGCTCAGTCGGTTGAGCTTCTGACTTCGGCTCAAGTCATGATCTTACGGTTTGTGAGTTCGAGCCCTGTGTGGGGCTCTGTGCTGACAGCTCAGAGCCTGGAGCCTACTTCAGATTCTGTGTCTCCCTCTCTCTCTGCCCCTCCCCTGCTTGCACTCCCTCCCTGTCTCTCTCTCTCTCTCTCTCTCAAAAATAAGTAAATGTTAAAAAATATTTTTTTAAACTACCAAATGTTGGTGTAACAGATCTTGACCAGGTGCTCAGGGCAGGGGATGGGAGCACTGGAGGAGCACCTTCTTTCAGGGACATGGGAGAGACTTCACTGGTGAAGGGGATTTGGGTCAGGCCTGGCGACAGGAGAAGGCTTCCAAGGCCTTCTCTTCATCCTGCTGCCCCTCCCCTACCCCCACGGTGGCGGGAGGAGGGGGGGGGGGGCGTCTGACAGCAGAGACCAGTATAGCAAATGTCTTCCCATAGTGAGGGATTTTGCTGCAAATCCTTAATCAATGAGGAAAAATTTAAAGAGATTAAGGTAGCTGCTGTGCTGAACGCATCTCCCTTTCCTCCTCCTGCTGGACCTTTCTTTCCTTTGACTGGACTTTCCTCTCTCTCTGTTCCCTCCCCTCTACATCCTCTCTCTCTCTCCCTCTTTCATCCTCCCCTCTTCCCTCCAGAATTCTCTCCCCTCTCTGAGCCTCTTTGCCCACAATTCTCTTTCTCCTGCTTCCCACTGCCCCTGCCAACCCGTGTCCTGCCCCCACATTCCATCTGAAGGGGGGCTCTTTCTCCACAGCGGCTCTCTGGCCTTGAAGGGATGCTTTCACTGTTTATAAGTTTAGGACCAGATGAAACTACTTTTTTGAGAGCCCACAGGGAGACGTTCCTGCTTCCATCCCCAGCCCCTGACGCTACCCAGCCCTACAGGCAAATGTCCTGAAGAACTTGGTCTCCTAAGATTTGCCCTCTCCAGGTTTTAGGAGGAAGAGACCAGGACTGAGGCATTACAACCAGAAACCACAGGTGAGAAAGGAGAGACGATGGATTCAGTCCCATGAACATTGTGACCGTTGTCAGAGACCCAGATTTGGGCAAGAATAACCCTGACCTGTCGTAGACCCATGAGATGTCATAGATGACATCTAATAACACTTTGGGCTTACTGCATAGCTCTTTCAGTGTTTTGAGCCACTCATATATGTCTTGTTTCCCTGTTCCTGTAGGATCTCCCCCTCCAATTCTCCAGCCTGCATCTCATAACCCACCCACCATGTGGACCCACTGTGAGTCCCAGTGCTCACACAAAATCTGGTGAACTAATTCCTACGGCACTGAGTATCCACCTCTCATAATTTGGCCCCTGATCATTTACTGTATTATCTCTTTCTCTTGCTGTTTCTGGTGTGTAAGTCTCATCCCCCAAGTAGGGCTCTTGCAGGCCCAGACCAGGCCTAACGCTTCTTCTATAACTGGCTCAGAGTCTGGCTCTGTACTGAGCATCTGGTAGTGGGTCAATAGTATGTGATCAAATGATCATACGTCTTGTGCAAGCCTGTGAGGAAGCAAGGGTGGACAGTCTTCTATCACTATGAAGTTGAAGAAGTTGGAGGGTATCTCTTACCTGTCCTCTGGATCGGGGAAGTCATTTATTCCATTAACCCTGGAAGACTTGCCACAGTCCGGATATAGGGGACAAGGGAGGGGAGCCAAGAGGTCCTAGGACACATCTCCTCCGGTATGCCTGTGCCCCTCAGGGTCTCACCTTGCCCAGCTGCTTGGAATACAGGTCATGTCCAGAGTGAACACTCTGTGTTCCAAGTAGAATGAGTAAGATTTGAAATTTGGCTTCACACAGAACTATGTTCAGATCCCAGTTAGACCAGCCATATCTTCAATCCCCACTTCTTTCATCTGTGAAGTGGGTTTAGTTTCTACCTCAGTGATTTGTTAAGTGGATTAAATGATGCAGTTTATGTAAAGCCATTAGCATTGTACCTGGCTCTTGGTAAGTGCTCAGAAAAATGACAGACACTGTTATTCCAGCCTTCTTCACTTGGTTGCATGCTGTCTGCCCTTACTGAGGGAGATGGTAGAATCCAGGAGTGGGAGAGGCCTCCTTCCACTCCCCAGGCAGCCACCCTGGCAGCAGATGTGCTCCACTGGGGCTCTGGCCCCTCACTCAGAGCGTTGCCCTCCCCCTCACCTCTCAGAGAATTGCAAGTCAGGCTCTGGTGCCGGTTCATAGCTGGGGTTTGTCCCATGAGGAGCATGAAGAAGAAGAGAAAACTCTACTTTGGGAGCAGGGGGCGGGAACCTACCAATGAAGCCTCTTGTAGTCTATGGGCAACTACTTTACTAGCAGTTCAAGAAAGGTGAAGCAAAGTGTTTAAGTCAAGGATGGGAGAGGAATGGCTTGTCACAGCACATACCAAAAGGACGTGAGAGTTTTTGTTGTCTTTAAGTTCACTATGAACCAACGATGTCATATGATGGCAGAGAGAAAGAGAGAGATGATAGATAGATGGATAGATAGATAGATAGATAGATAGATAGATAGATATAGAGATAGAGATAGGTATGGATATGGGTATGGATATAGATACAGATTTATAGATAATACAAAATAGCCTGTGGGCAGGGAAAATCTTGGTGAGTTCTAGATTGGATGTTAAATAGTGACCAGAAGAAAGGAAGTGACAGAGTAGTGTTGGATTGTGATTCTCGAGCCTGGATCCCACCCAGTAAATGGCACAGGACACAAGAAGTATGTTCAGAAAGGAGTGTCCGGGGTAGAGGACTAGGAACTGTTTCTCACAGGGCCAGCCGGAGGCGTAAAATGCTTTCAGTCTGAGGAACTGAGGACTCAGAGTCCAAGGGCATCTGTATTAAATCATCGAAGGGATGCCTTGAGAGAGGGATCTCACTCTTCTGTGGGATCTCAGATGATAAAGCTATTTGGGGTGGAGGGTGTCTAAATGGAGATAGACCCTTGTCCAAAATAAAGGTGAACTCACCAGTATTTAGAACCATCCAAGGATGTGAGCAGACGCTGGACCTCACTAAAGTGGGAGGGAGAGGTGGTCACTCCTCAGTTCAGAGGCTTGACTAGGCAGCTCTGCCTTAATCCTCGGTAGCTATCTGCTTAGAAGTTAATTCTTTAAACTGTTTTCTTCCTCAACCGGCTGCCTGGTCAGAGGCAACCAGCCAACCTGCCTCTGGCCGGAAACTTGGACCTAGACTTCCTACATGTGTGGTGTGGTCAGACAGGTGCTGTGGGAGGAGGCTGCCTTGGTTATCTGCCCTGGATGGAGTTCACTCCCTCCTGCCAGAAAGAAGCAGAGAGGGGGAGGCATGGTGTCTGGGAAGACACTGGAGGGGCCTCTCTGCCAAACACCTGCTGCATCAGCTGCATCAGGGATGACATCATGGATGGGAGGTCTGGGGTGGAAGGACAGAGCAGTAGGAGTGGCTGGTTGAACAGCTGATTTGAGCCTTTCTGAGATGGGGAGGTAGGGAGGGGGAAAGGTGAGGTGACTGAGGCAGAGTTTCTTTGATGTGTGGTCGGCGATGCTGAAGAAACCAGGGCGTTCAGAATTTCTTAGACTATCTAGAACCTTCGCGAGTCTTATTTTCTGCAATTACCAAGGCTCCCTACAATTGTGTGAACTTTTCCCAAACCATCTATTCTAATGAGCACAGAGCAGGGTGTCAACATTTTGATGAACAATCAATGGAAGATTCAGGTTAGACTAAGCCTGTATCCTCTGTTTCTAGCATTCAGAATATAAATTTTGTAAATGTGATTGGCACAAACCACCAAAAAGCAAAGACACAAGCAAGGAAGCCAGAGTGCGTGTTGACAGGTAACAATGCCCTAAAATATCAAAAATAAGAAAACACAACAGGAAGAAGAAAACTTCCAAGGATGGCCCCAAAATAACATACCTGAGTGCGTTTGGTTAGCGAAAGTAAACAAAACTTCCAGGCAGAAATAGAAAGCTGTCAAAGGTTGACTTTGAAGCAGGTGGGTAGATCTTCCTATGCATCTGAGAGAGTGAGTGACATAGCTAATAGTCATCCTAGCAGAAACATTAATGGCTTGATGTTAACATTAACCAGTTTGGTCTTCTAAGGACAGGACGTTGCTTTGAAATTAAGCAATGACAGTGGCCCCTGAATCTTCTCCCAAGAAGGCAGTTTGAAAGGTGTGGATCAGACCAGTGTTCTTCAAATGTGAATAATAATATAATCACATGGGGGCTCTTGTTAAAAATACAGCCATTCAGGGGCGCCTGGGTGGCGCAGTCGGTTAAGCGTCTGACTTCAGCCAGGTCACGATCTCGCGGTCCGTGAGTTCGAGCCCCGCATCGGGCTCTGGGCTGATGGCTCGGAGCCTGGAGCCTGTTTCCGATTCTGTGTCTCCCTCTCTCTCTGCCCCTCCCCTGTTCATGCTCTGTCTCTCTCTGTCCCAAAAATAAATAAACGTTGAAAAAAAAATTAAAAAAAAAATTACAGCCATTCAGAGACTGGCCTCCTGAGTCCCAGCATGCAATCCAGCCCCCAGATGATGTCACTGTCCCAGGACAGGGCGAAGGGGGAAAGAAGTCTTACTGTCAATCACAGATGCTGCCACCTGGCATCTCAGAAAGCCAGCATCTACACTGGACACGGCTGAAATAAGCATAATAATTGCATTTATTGAACATCTACCATGACTGGCACTGTGCTAACATTACACGTATTCTCGCTAATGATCTGGACATTTGTACAAAGAAAGTATCACCACCTCCTTTTTAAAAGTGAACAACTGAGGTTAAAAGAAGCAAGTCACAGACACAGGCTCATATAGATGGCAAGAGATAGGGTGGGAATTAGAACTCGGATCTCTTTACACTAAAGCTAGAGTTCCTTCCCCTGCCTAGCCTCCTTGGCCTGGTGCACAGAGCCTCCCTGGGATGACAGATCCGTGTGCTCAGTCCCCAAGTGTTGAGCCTCTGTAACAGAGGTGGCTCCCAGGACCGATGAGGCCTGAACTGGGGGCCAGCTGCTCCCAGGAGCTTGCCCAGCCACTCTCATGGCCCTTCCCCTTCATCACAAGCGGACACACCAGCTTCTACCTCAGTTTCCCCACATTTTCTCAGCAGGCGGCACTAGGTGATAATTATCTCACTAGGGGCTATGAGTGCTAAAGAGATAATGACAGTAAAGCACTTGAAAGATAAAATGCAGTAACCACTATAATTATTGCTTCAGCTGGAAGCCCCTCTACCCTGTAGTCGAGAGGAGGAAACGTTCTCTGGAAAGATCTGTTGCCAAGCACAGTGCCTGGCATTCAACATGGCTGCTAAATGAAAATCCCAAAACTTGTCTAACCCCACTCCTGGAAACCCCCCTCCCCTGAGATCTTTGATGTGGAGTCTTATATTGATGAAGCTTTGTGGTAGGCAAGAAAATAGGAGAATGGACTGGTTCTCCTACAACACAGCAATCTCAGGAATCTGGGTGGCTCAGTCGGTTAAGGGTCTGATTCCTGATTTTGGCTCAGGTCATGATCTCACGGTTCATGGGTTCAAGCCCTGCATCAGGCTCCTGGCTGGCAGTGCTGAGCCTGCCTGGGATTCTCTCTCTCTCTCTCTCTGTCTGTCTCTTTACCTCTGTTTCTCTCAAAATAAATAAATAAACTTAAAAAGAAATGGGAACACAGCAATCTGAGTTACTGGCTCAGAAAGGACCCATCATCTCTCATCTTCCCTGCATCCAAGCATCTGCTGCTCAGAGGCAGGGACTCTCCCAGCACCTGGCTTCTAGCACTTGGAGAGGGAGAATCTCAGGGGTAGGACTGGCCCCTGGTCTTCCAGCACTGAGTGTCACAGCACCATGCTTCCTGATCCTTCCAGCCCACCCTGCAGCCCTCCCCTCCCCCCAATTATCCCCTCCTCTCTCCTGGGCACAGTCAGCCAACAGTAACAGGCCTCTCAGTTTCGGGAGCATGGGGAAATGTCTGCATAGGCACCAGATTGAGGTCACGAAATTCATTTCATTTATACTGCGACCTCTGCCCCAGCAATATTTGCTATCTCCAGGGGCACAAAGCTAGATACTTCATTAACCCCTGAGAGCTATCAAAGCCCATTTGGGGATTCCAATAACATTAGGATCTAGCCATTCAGGGTCGGAAAGTCTCAAATCCAGAACATGAAGCCTGGTGTGAGATATCCGGTGAACTGTGGGTCCGCTGTCTCCCACTAAAGGGAGTCAAAAAAAGAGGGGAGGCAGGTTGCGTCTGAACAGAGGGAAAAGGAAGTGGTTTTAGCTTAGGCTGGCGTTTTGTGAACTCAGAGAGTTGGTAACTAAGTAAGTGTTCAGTCTCGTAGTTACCTACCCTTTACTTATTCAGTTACTATTTATTGAGCCCAACCACGTGCAGACAGCACAGTGCTCCCCACAGGAACAAACGGTCAAATACAACAGTGTGATCAGGGGTGGCTAAGCACGCTGCCGGGGGGCTGGGGAAACCCAGAGGAATTTCTACATAACCTCGGAGCCAGGGAAAGCCTCCTGAAAGAGCTGAATTTTGAAGGAAAGAGCATGATGTGTTTGGGAAAGTGCAGCAGTTTCAGATGGATAGAGAGAGGGACGTAGATGGAAGAGCACTGGGACGTGTGGAAAAGCGGTAAGTGGGGGACGAATCATCAAGGTTTGCATGCTAAGCTAAGGATCTCGATGCTCTTTTAATGGCGAGCCAGTGGCAATGTGGATGTGAGCAAGCACAGAATCGTGTTTACGTCTTGGAAAACCTGACCTGAGAGCTGGATGAGAAGGCACAGGAGTTAAAAGCCATACAGACAATTCGGGTGAGGGATGATGATGGCTGAACTCAGGCCCCGGCCTACGGGTGAGCAGAGAAGGACAGGATGGGGATGGAAAGAGGGGAGAAGACAGCACGTGGTTACTGAATATCTGGGTGAGTTCTAGAAAGAGAGAGTGGCCAAAGTCTAGCGTGTGTCAGCCCATTCATTCATGTAAGAAACCAGAGAAGTGGGAGTTTGAGGAAATGATGAGGGGTCAGTTTGGACATGTGAGTTTGCAGTCTGAGGAGTCCGTGGCCTTCCATGTGATGTGCCCACCAAGCTCCCCTTGGCGCCCCCCATGTTCGGCTCTCAGGAGCTGGGAGAAGCAGGAGCAGGGCCCATCTGGGGGCCAATACTGCACAGCCGGGCAGATCCATCATCTTGTGGGAACACTGGTCACGCTGAGAGGCAAGGACCACCCAAGACAGAGGGAATGGGGACCCCCCTCCGCCGGCTCCTCGGTTGGTAGAGGCTAGTTAGTACCCCTGGCATCTCCACCACGTGGCCTGGACCCCTGAGTGGATGTGGAGATGTTGTCCTGCATTCGGCATGGTGGCAGTGACAGGTGACCGGAGGTAAGGTTGCCAGGTGAAAAGACACCCACTTAGGATTAAAGAGCACACTTAGCATGATGAGCCCAGTGGGGGGGTGCATGGAAGTGTTGAATCACCACACCGAACACCTGAAACCAATGCAACACCGTATGTTCACTATACTGGAATTCAAATTAAAAACTTAATAAAAAAAAAAAAAAAGAAGAACAAGAAGAACCGACCATCATCAAGCTCAGGGGTCACTGAGTGTCCAGTGGCAGTGCAACATTTTCTCAGGGGCAGGGACACAGCTGGGACACTAGAGGCACACTGTCGGCATCTCCCTCCCTGACACCTCTTCCCCAAGGCCTATTTACTTATTGTTGGGGGTGGGGGGATGTTTAATTGTCTTAAATAGGAATTGTGACATTTGAATACTATTACATGAAAGCTCTCTTTGCTTTGGACACCTGTTGAATTTGAATCTCAGATAAACAACGCAATTTTTAGTATAGGTATACTCCAAATACTACATGGGATATACTTATACAAAACTTTTTTTTTTTTTAGTCATTTATCTGAACTTCAAATTTGTATTCTTATTTGCTAAATCTGGCAACCCTACAAGGGAGTTAAACAGGACCCACCTCCAGATCCTTATCCTGCTAGACCCAGAAATGTATACTTGTGCTGGTAGCAAAATGAGTACTCAGGTCCTGCCCAGATCTGTTGGCCCCATTTTGGGTTCTCCTTATTCAAAGAAGTCTTAGAGCTATATGTTTGTGTGTGTGTGACAGGAAATATTGATCTTCCACTAAAGGGCATCAGGGCAGTGGCCTAGCACAGTGGATGGCTCCTGCAGACCCTCAATAAATATTTGACCAGAGATGGATGGAACGATGCAGACTCCTGCTCCAGAAACAGAATGACCTTGGGCAAGTTACTTATCTTGCAGCTTCCATTTCCTCATTAGTCAAATGGAGATAATAGAACCTTCCCGCAGGGCTATTGTGATGAGCAGATGAAAGAAGTCAGGTAAAGGGTCCAGCACAGGCACTCAACGAATGCTCTGTGACGGCCCCGCCCCCCAGGTCTCCTGGTTCCCATCCCCCAGCCTTACATGAGTAGAAGGTGGGGCAATCCAAGTGTTGCTCTTCTGCCTGAGTGGAGATAAGCTGTCTTTGTCACTTAATAGCCACTGGCTGACAGCCGTCACTGCCCCTCCAAAGGCAGTCTCTGCATGCGTTCTTAGTGAGGCCAGCCTGTGCCCAAGCCAAAAGCTCGTGAATTCAGCTCTCTGAATTCTCACCAGGTCATAAGACATCACACAATTCCTTTTACTGGCAACACTTGAGAACTTTCCAAGCCTCTCCCTGTGCTAGGTGACCCTGGGCTCCCAGCTAGCTCAGGTCTGCGAAGAAGTAGGAAGCAGGTGCATCCTGCACGGTTTGGGTCTGATTTATCATTGTCATCAGCTTCCATTCATATTCCCTTTTCAATTCTGAAATGCCCTCTGAAATGCTGCTTCCCACTAGGCTAGTCTCCATTCTTTTCCCACAATCAACACACCTATTTCTGATTTTAAGTCTGCATATCTCGTGCTGTTCCCTCACCCTGGAAATGGCACCCTGCCCAGCAGCACCCAGGGCCTCCCACCTTCCAAGTTCCAGCTCAAGTCTGGCAATGTCCTCGGACCACTGGACCCACGGGTCCTCCCCTGTCTCTGGGTTCCTAAAGCACGTGTATCTGCGTCATTCTTTGGGGGCCCTTCATTCAAATCTGCCTTGATTGGTTACTTCACTATTTCTTCTGAATGTCTTGTCTCCTTGATCAGCTTGCAAGCTCTTGGAAGGAAAAGCAGAACGTGACACTTCTTTCCTGTCCCCCTCAAGCCCAAGTTGGTCCTAGCCTAGCCTAGTCTATGGAGAAAGAAGTCCATAGACAATTCGAGGCCAAATAAGAGAGAGAGTGAAGGGCCAGCACCAAGGACAGTCATCTGTCCATGGCTCCATGGGTCCTGCCCCTCCGGGATTTACAAGCTCAGGCAGAGTGTCTCACAGAGAATGGAGAAGCATTTGGAAGGATGCATGGGTGTTGATCAATAGTTAAATGTTTGCTTTATGTGGAAGCAAAGCATATTTAAGGCTGCGGAAGAGTCAAAAAGAGAGTTGTGAATGTGAACTCGTTCGTTTCCTCAGCCAGCAAGTGCCTTGCAGTGCCGCCTGTGAATCTCAGCTCCCCGCTGTGTGCTGAGGGCGCACCAAAGGAGACAAGCTTCCTGCCCACCTCACAACCGACTGAGCAAACACTTCTCTTCAGTCAGATAAACCCGGACAGCCCTCTTAGAAGGTTGGATATTAGGATGTGCTGGGCTGGGAGGGAAGAATGAGAAGGAAGTGAGAAGGAAAAGACCTTTGGGGCAGGCCATTCGTAAGAAGCAACAATTATATGGTTATCGCTACCTAACAGAGCCGCAGAAGATGCACCCAAAGAACAAGATACTCAGAAAACACATCAGGACGCTTGAAGCACAAGGCATGATTAAGCCTGGGGAGCGCTGGGGTGCACACCGCATTTACTGCGGCCATGCACGGGCCCACACTGATGCCCAAGGTTCCCCTTTCACTGTCTCGCCCTGGGGGCCACCTCTGCAGGAATAATGCTGTGTGACCCTCTCTTCTCCATCCTGGTGCCAAGTGGCAAGGGGAAACATGGTGTGCTGAGCTGGGAGGTGGAGAACCTAAAACCGGCCAGCCGTTCAACTCTCCAGCAGCAGGGAGACCTGTGTGTGTCCAGCCTGGCCAGGGAGGGGGTACAGGGAGGGCTCACGCCCCGGAAAAGGTGAAAGGAAGAGGAGAAAGGGCCAAGGAACTGCAGAAATGAAAGCTGGGGATCTAGGGATGAATGTGCATTTTCTTTTCCTTTTGCCAGAGATCACTCCCCTCCTGAGCGAATCTCTTTAAAAGGAAATAGACCCAGTTGTGAATGGCAGCTCTGGCCTAGAGCTGGACCCCTGGAAACTGCAGCCCAACTCCATCAAATTCCATTCTTTATACTTGAGCCAAAAAGCTTCCCACCAGGCTTAAGCTTCAATCTTGCCCCTCCCCACCCTAACACAGCTCAACCCTCATGCGTGTGTGCATGCAAACACACATACACAGCCCTCACTGGCTTTACCCGCCCCCCACCCCCCGGCCCTACTGGTCTAGGGGAAGCTGTGATGCTGGAGGCTAGTGACCAACCACCCCCTTTGAAACAATCTGGGACAGCTGGTCACCCCACAGTAGTCTGAGTGTTAGGGATGCTTGGACCTATGCATTAGGGATGCTTGGACTCCATGTGTTAGGGACGCACTGTGCTTTCCTTGCACCTGGCCAGGTGGCCTTCCCGAGCAACCCCTGCCTTCTGAGCCCACGTGCCACATTGGCCTCCTAGGCTCAGCTCCTCTTTCCTGTCCCCTGGCAGAGAGGAGAGCCCCAGGACCCTCAATCAATCTGCTGGGCCTCAGAGAACCTGTCCTGCTGTGATGGATTTTTTAATTGGATTGTGACAAACATTTAATACCTAATAGAGCTCTTACCAGCACAGTTAATTAAGAATGTGACTAATCTAATTCGGTGGCAGCTCAGAAAGAGAGAAAGTGGGGAGAGCTTCTAGCAGGGAGTGGGGTTTGGGGAGATGGGGTGGTTCGAGCTGGAAAAGGACTATCGGGCTTGTTTCTCGTCGGGGCAAGGGGATCCCAGACGTATGACATGGAGAGACTGCATCAAGGTCGAGAGGGAGGTGCAGGATGTCGACAAGTTGCAGAGCAGCCTGGTGGACAAGGACCTCGCGTCTCAGTCTGTCGCTCGGTCCCATTGTGCTCATCGGCTTGTCGCCGCTGGCTTGTTAGCAATGCCTGAGCGAACGGGGCTTTGTGGATCCTCCAAAGCTGTATAGATAACTGCTGAGGGTTACAAGCCTGTTTACTGAACCCGCCTCACGGACAGTAGCTCGGCGAGTCACTGCCAGCCCGGAGCCTGCGGTGCCTTCACCCTTCTGGACCCCAGGGTCCTGCGCACTTGACATGGAACACAAATATTGCATTCATAACCCCCCCCTCCGAGCACACAGGTACACCGCCAGAAGTACCATGTGAATGTGCTGCCTCCACGTGCTCTCCGCAAGGTTATGCGGGTACCGCCACGGGTCCACACAGCAGAAGTGAACTCCCGTGCACATAAGATGCGCACAGAGCCCGAATCACCAGTGCCAGTATGCAACATGGCACGTCCTGGGACACCCAAGGGAACACGGCTGGTCGGTGGGCGCCCTCCTGGCTGCGACTGAGGCTTGAATCCTACATATCCGAGCAGGGACATCCCACAGGCTTGCTGAGATGGGGCCCTAGTTGTTAGACAGCTGTCACTTTCACCTCCAGCAGGTGGCCCCACACATGGGAGTGGAGGGAGGGGTCTGGGGGAAGCCTGTGGACTGGGTTCTTGGGTGAGTGGTATCGACAACGAGGAAGGAAAAGTGCCCTGGAAACACCGGATGCCGTTGACATGGTAGCTGATTGTGGAAGGAGGCAAAAAGGAGGGCTCGGTGTCGGGGTTAACTTTCAAAGGGGGTGGTGTAGGGGGAATATTAATCCCTGATATGCACGGTGCCATAGTAACTGCCGGGAAGGAGAACTATTTCGAGTATGTCTCTGTTACAGCAAGAGGCAGGTACTGCACTGAGCTTTACAAATGTGCGGCTTTCATATTCTGATCTTTAATGGCAGGTGATGAGATTAGGGCAAGAAAGCTATGATTTAGCAGTTCTGAGCTACTTGATATCTCACCCAGGGCTCAGCCACCCTTTGTCTGCGCTAATCCCCACGGCAAACCAGAGGTGGGTGGGCGGGACTGAGCTACATTTGGACCCTCAGCTCATAGGAGGGCAGGACACAGCCCTCACGGCTTGCACAGAGCCCAGCAGCTGGAGGGCCGGTGGTGATTCACCGGCCACTGGTGGAGAAGCTGGTGCAGCTCCTGGCTAACCCGGGGGGGGGGGGGGGGGGGGGCGGGCAGCAGGACTGGCAAGGGGGGTGCGCCGTGCAGATCTGGCTATGTGCCCCGGGGTTGGGGCAGCTGACAGGGCCGCTCTCTTTGGGACTGAAACAAAGGACAGGTCTCCTGATGGGACTCAGAAGAGACACATGATGAACCTCACAGTTGGAAAGGCCAGAGGACACATGAGCCACGAACAAAAAAAGCTGGAAAGGAGGGAACGCAAGCAGAGAGGCAATCCTCTGGCTCTCTTCCTCACCTGCCTACCCCTAGTGCGTATGAATCATCCCTTAGGTCTGGATGGCATTTGCCATTCCCAGGACCTTGCACATACATGGAACTGTTGCACACTCGTGTCAGCGAAAACCTTGGGATTTTCTGCACAAGGGCTAGTGACAGGTGGGGGACCCAGATCTCTCAGATCCCAGACCAGCACCACCTGCTCGGCACACCATTTCACTGAAACCCACTGCGGCATCGCGAGGAGGCTACCGCTGTCCCCATTACACAGGTGAGGACACTGAGGCTCTGCGGGTGAGTGGCTGGCGGCAGGTGAGGCCACTCAGGTAATAGGTGACAGGGACGCGAACTGGGCTCCAGCCTGTGGATTCCCAGTGGCACGCCCTCCCACTCCCCTGTTCTCATCGGCACAGGAGGTGTGAGGGGAGCCCCAGAAAGAAGACTGGAAATGCACTCGGTTCCTGGAGCACCAGAGGGCACTCTGAGCTGGAATGTGAGGGTGGGGAGAGTTCCAGAAGTATGGCCAGAGTCCATCCAGTGAGGCTTTCTCGTGTGTATTCTACCTCCCCCTTTGGCTTCCAGGTGCCTTTCTTTGATTTCCCTCCATCGCCTGCTCCCAGGTGGGGGACAAAGTGGCCCCCTTTGAAATTGTGGTTTTTCTGTTGTAGCAGCAAGCCCTTGCTGGGACAGCACATCAGAGCACATTGCCCACCCTGGGCTCTGGGCCCCCCGGGCTCAGGCCCTCCCACCACCGTGTCTCAGTCCTTTCACTGCAGCAGAAAACCTCCCAACAGCCATTAGTCTGACAACTTGATCCGGTGAGGAAAAGCCAAGGCAGCGGGGTGGGAAAGGAGTCCCAGGGAAGGGACTGGAGGTGGCAGAGCCGTGGCAGTGGGTAGAGTCCTCAGCGAGGCCAACAAAGCGCGTGTTTCCTACGTGCTGCTGAAGTGACCTTAGTCCAGCTGTCGCGTACTTTTGAACTTCATCCATTAACTGGGAATTAAAAATCTCTGCACACCTTTCTGGCCGGGAAGAAATCACACATAGGAAAGAGGTTTGGAAGCTATAAAGGGCTACAGAAATGAAAGGTAAATGAAGGTATTTTTATTAAGTACAATGAGGAAGATCAAGAGAGGCAGAGAAGGAGGAGGGAAGAACCAGAAGGTTAGGAGTAAGTGCCCGCAGAAATGAATGCTTCCCCACAGCGAGATGCATTAGGCACCTTCTTTTCTAGAAGATCATAAAGGAAATCTGTTCCTAATGGGCATCAATTATAAGACTTAAGAGTCAGCTTGTGGCACCTGTGATTGGTAGGTACCATGGCGGTTCCTTCCATTATTTCCCCACCCCCAGTCTGGTACACAAAATCTGCTCCCTCTCACCCTCGGCCAGGCTCGAAAAGCTAATACTGAGGCTGAGGGGAGTGAACTTGAGGGAAGATCTGAGAAAAGAGAACTTTTGCCGGCGAATTCTGTATATTTTGCTATTGATACAGTGTACCCTAAAGGGTCGGGGTAAAATAAGGAGGGCTTTTTGCGGTCTTGCTTGAAGGGCGCCAGCCTGCACTGCTGGTGTCCAGGAGCAAAGCCACGGCACTGATGAGGCTGAGCTCCCCCTCTCCAACGCTTGCTAGACGTTATGCCTCCCCCATGAGCCGTGGGTCAGGGTGCCAGACCCAACAGCTAGGACGCTGGTGAGACATCTCCAAGTCTCCAGTCAGGGGCAGGCCCTCTGGACCATCAACCATCTTGAACCACCTGCACACCTACGGGGAGCTCACCGCTAGACTAGCTGCTGGAGGAGGGGAGGGACAACACGCATAGAAGACACGATCCCAGTTGTCAAAACACCTACAGTTCAATCGGGTCCAGTTCAAATGCCCCTTTGCAGTCCCTTCCCGCATAAGCGGCTGCCCTCCAGCCGTGAAGATGATGTCACAGACCGTGATCAACAAGGTGTAGACTAAAAACAAGGACTGCACAAGAGGCTACTGAGGAAAGGATTGGAGTGAGACTGGAAGATTCAAGGGTTTCTTGAAAAAGGCCAGGCACACGCAAGTGTGAGGATGGCTCCCTGCCAGCACAGCCCTGGACCGGAGGGCGGTGTGGACACACAGAAGCCCACCGCGGGGAGAGGAAGGCCTGCATCCTGCTTCCACCTCTGCTCTGGCTTAGGAGTTTCATCTGCAGGGGCGATGTGGGCACAGGTGATGTGATGTCCAGAGTCACTGCCCTCCGTGAAATCCGTAGGCCCCTCCACCACCGTGCTCTGTCTGCCTGAGGGCACCGAGTGTTTGGCCGTGACCAAAACACAGCTGGGTCTGAGCTCTGGGAGGAGGTCCTAGCCGAGGACCATGTAGGCCCCCAACCCAATCACCAGCCAGCTGCCCCATCTGTATGCAGGACCACTCCCCGGCCCCAAGGTTTATAAATAAACCAAGAGAAGTCATTTTGTCCCAAGAGACTGGGATGTCTCTTGAAATACAGAGATGCTCTGTCTTGTGCCTCCGTGGTTCCTGAGTTCATTGTTATTCTTTGGCGAGGAACAGAGCTTGGATTGAACCTGGTTCCCATCCGCAGCTGAGATTCTCAGCGAAGGCGGAGGGATGGAGTGGGGACAGAGACAAAGACACTCTTGGTTGTGCCCCTAAGTAATAAATGGGGCCACTAAATGAACAAGAGAGGGAGACAAGAGAGAAGCGTGGCAGAGAGGGAGCGGAGGGCGGAGGGTGTTGAGATGGGAAAGAGGCAGTTAAGAGAAAGAGATACTGACAGAGACATAGAGAAGAGATGCTGGCAGCTGAATGACAGCTGAAACATCCAGCCAGGACAAGGGAGACGGAGATGGGGAAATCAGATGGAGAGAAACACAAAGGCAGAGAGCTTGAGGCAAAGTGCCGGGGCCTTGGAAATTCGAGAGGGGCCCAGACAGAGAGCCACGTGGAGTCGGAGAGCACTCCCAGACAGAAGAGTTGCAGCAGGGGACAGAGGAGGAGGGGGGCTGGCACAGAGAGGCCGGGGGGGATAAAGGGACACTGTGAGCACGTGGGGCCTGAGCATGAGGACTAAAGACAAAAGAGCAGCCTTGTCTGCCTTGTGAGCATCCTTGTGTAAAGAAAGAGCAGGGACCCTGGAGGAAGACCGTCTGGGTTTGAATCCTGGTGCTGCCAGCTGCTAGTGGTGTGGCCTCCGGCAAGTTAAGGAACCAATCTGACCCATTTCCCCTCCTGGGCACGTGAGCATAATGTGAGTACTGCCTCCTGGGGTTGCCATGTCAGCGGAAGAGTTGTCTATAGACACTGCGTAGGCGCTCAGAGCAGTGCCTGTGCCGGGAGGACCTTGGCGGCTGCAGGTGTGGACAGGATGGTGGCAAAAGGGAGCGCCCACTTTTCACTTCACATTTATTATCTTCAGTTGAAACCCTTTTTGTGATGAGCCATGGGGCTGAGGAGGACAGAAGAACCCCCAGCGGTGGACCAGTCCAGCAGGCCAAGTGGAAGCCTGAGCCAAGAAGAAAGGAGGCTGGGGGTCAGGGTCCTAACACTCTAAAGAGGCAGGGAGGAGGCTGACCTTGAAGGTGGGGAGCCAGCAGGACCCAGAGGAACCTGAGCATGCCATCTCTCCCACCACATGCCCTCTCTCCTGCCACCCAGGAGACGGGCTTTTCCTACCTGAACTGATAGGAGACTTCAGAAATGACTTCCTCTGGAACTCATGTGTCCACCTGCACACCTGTGGCAAAGGTGACACACACTGCTAAGCCGGGTGCAGAAATGTCATGGGGACAGAATCACAGACTTGAATGACTTTTTCTGGACAGGGCGGCTGTGGGAGGGAGCGAGGGAGGGATATGAGGAGAAGGAGGGAAGGGACTAGAAGCTCATTTTGTTGCAACCCCCACCCACTGCCCTCCCAGGCTGGCTCCCGGGATCTCAGGGTGGGTCAAGGGCAGGAGGCCGAGGCTGACACTATTGTCCACCCACCCTCCCTGAACACAGTACTTCTCCTGCAAGGGACCCAGAAAACCTGAGCACAGTCCTTGCACTGAGTAGGTGCCACTCGCTGGATGCTATTTTGTCCCCAGAGATGGCTCCCAAATCACGTGAGGCTCCCAGCTGCCCAAGGTTGGTTTTAGTCCTCAGAAAAAGAATACAGGAATCCAGTATCTTTAATCCCCAGTTTGCTAAACCAGGCTCTTGGTGCTGGAATTGAGCCTGGAGCACCAAACATAAGGACACGCTGAAAAAGTTAAGACCTATTAATTACTGCCAAAGCTCACTCGGGGTTATGAGTATTATGATCACAGCTATCACTTACTGCAAGGCTCCCTAGGGCCCAGGTGCTTTTACTAATAAACCCCTAAATGCTCACAACTCTTCGGAGCAGGAATTGAGATTCCCCTGCTTCAGACAAGACAGAGGCTCAGAGAGGTGAGTACTGCCTACCCTCAGGTGGCCCCAGAGCCTCCACCCTTCCTCCACATCTAAATCTCCCTCGAGTTTCCTTCAGGAGCATGGATTTCCATTAATGTCAGATTCTCTAGAAGGCAGTGCCTGCCCACCCACTCCTGCCATCTTCCACATTTGGAGGGCAGAATGATGGGCTCTGTGAGACCGTCCTCATGAATCAGACACGATCTCGGAACTCTGGCTGAGAGGAATAGCTTCGTGGAGGCACCAACACAGACACCGACACAGACGCAGAGCCACTTGGGCTTCTGTAGGGAGCAGGGCCAGGCTAAGCAGGGAGCTTCCAGGCACCGGCACTCTTTGCCCCCAAGAGACCCCCACCCACTATATGGGGGTGATGGAATGTCATGGCTTCTGACTTCCAACTTTCTCAAAGTTTGAGATCTTACTGCCCCAGGACACAGTCCATGTGTAGCTAGAGCCATAGATAAAGTCCACAAAACAGTAGGGTCCCATTTCTCTGTTTGCAACAAGACTCAGGCTGCTCCAAACTACTGTTTCCAGAAACGATGGATGAGTTTAGGGGCAAAGGGTGAGCACCAGCTGGTCAGGGTTCATAGGTCTATGACAGCTAATTCTCCTTTTTTTCTCTGTCTACTGACGTGAGTAACTTCATACAATGCTCAAAGGATCGCCAAATAGGTGTCTTAGTGCATTCGGGCTGCTGTACTGGAGTACCGTAGACTGGGAGCCTTACAAACAACAGAAATTTATTCCTCACAGTTCTGGAGGCTGGGAAGTCCAAGATCAAGGCACTGACAGATCTAGTGTCTGATGAGGGCCTGCTTCTTGGTCCACAGATGCTCTCTACTTGCTGTGCCCTCACATGGGGTGAGAGAGGGAGCCCTGTGGGGTCTCTTTTATAAAGGCAGCTGTCCCATTCAGGAGGGCTCCCCTCTCCTGACCTAATCACCTCCCAAAGGCCCCACTTCCCAATATCACCACAATAAGAGTGAAGATTTAACACATGAATTTGGTAGCACACAAGTATTCACTCTTTATCAGACACACACCCACACACACATACACACACACACACAGCTTATTCCCTTAAGAGAGTAAGGAACCCACAGAGGTCTAATCAAGAAAGATAATAAAATCTTGTCCTAGAAAAATCAGGTTAATGCCCAGCTCCTTACAGGCAGTAAGTGGCAATGCGTTACCAATACTGATTGAATTTCGTCTGGATGTGACCAACCCCACAATCTCCAAGTCAAAGCTGCTTTTGCTGGAACGATTTTCCTCAAGGAGCGATTCTACTGCCACCACCCTCCTGCGGAAAAGACCCTGAAGACACCAAACTTGGCCAAGGGTGAGCTGGCAGATGGAGCTTCCGAGCTGCCTTCTCTGTCTGTCCCCCTCCAACATGAGGCGAGCAATGGCGCCCTGCCTCTGGATTTGGGTTGGAGCCCGTGCCGGTTCCGTGGTAGCACCTGTCTGGTTGTCTCCCACCTCAGCCCAAACCGCTACACTGAGAGCTCAGGAATGAGAGGTGACAGGGCGGCGGGGGCGGAGGAAGGAGCAAGGAAAGGACACGGGGAAGGAGGCAGGTGGCACTGGAGGAAAGGGGACCGCATGTAAGAGCGTGTGCTGGTGTGTGCTTGGGGAAACCCCAGGAGATCGGCTTCCAGCAGAGATTAATTTAGTGAGAGAAAATAGATTCTCACTGCCAGCCACCAAGTCTGCAGAAGCTGACAATGAAGAAGTCAGCGCCATGATCAGGCAGCTCCAGTCCTGTGTGAGAAGGCAATGTGTGAGTTCCACACTCTTGTGCCAATAGGCGAGTGATGGTGGGAGTCAGTCCCCCCAGTCCCCTGTGGGGAAGGAGCCACCCTGCTCCTGGAGAGGGAGGTGCTGAGTCTCGCCAGAGCCTGCCTCCCGCATCAGTGGGACTCGGGGACCCAGAGGTGCAAGGGTTCCGTGGGCACCCACGCCTGGCTGGCCCTGTGCGGGGGAAGGTGGCACGTCGGTGCTGGATGTGTGCAGGGCATTGACTCAGCGCTGGGGGAAGGCGGAAGGTCCAGTATAAGAACCGCATCTCCCATTCTGGCGGGCATGAGACAGTGGTTCATCACCCGTGAAGCCGCGCATTCATTCATTCCACAAAATGGATTGTGCCCCTGAGGTGTTTCCAGCCCTGTGTTAGGTGCTGTGGTGACAACAGTGCAGAGAAAATAAATGTAGACCCTGCCCTCCCTCGTGAGGGAGACAGGAAATTCAGTGATGAATGGATTTCACCAATTCATCCCATATATGCACATGATTCCAAATACTCAAAGGGAACCAACTAGAACGATAAAGCTTAAAGCGGGGTAAGACTTCAAAACCATCGAGCCCACCATTTCCTCGGACGTATGAGGAAACTGAAACCCAGAGAGGTTGTGTAACATGCCCAAAGTCACACAGGTAGTGGGCACCAAGGGCAAGGATTAGAATTTCCATTCCCTTTCTAAGACTTTTCCCGCCACCCCGCACTGCCACAATCCATAGAGACCCAGGGAGAATGAAGCACATTCAACATTTCCCGAAGTATGCTCTTTGAATGCCTGCTCTGTCAAATGCTCCATGAAAAAAAAAAAAGTGTTCTATTGTCAACTAAGTTGGGGCAATGCCAGCACTGTGTCTTCCTTATGGAGGTTGACAGTATACATGATCGTATTAAAGGCTCTGAGGTCTGTGGGAAACATCTCTGTTTATCACTGTCTAATGCAGAGTTTGTAGACCGCTCTGTCCATGGAAGCCCCTTGCTGTAACACATCTTAACACGCCGTGCTGCCACTGCTCAGAACTTTGGGAAATCCCAAGTCTGTTCAAGTTCTGTGAATTTTGGACACGGGCCCCTCCCTTGCTGGCTTTGCCTGTTTTCATTTTTGCTCAAGAAGTTTTGATTCCTCCCCTCTAAGCACATTGGATCTGAATCTTTACACTCTCAGACTCTCCACGTTTCTGGGAACCCCTTTTCCCTGGAGTTCTGGGGCCCCCTCCTCTCGTGATTTTCTTCACTTGGCTCCCTCTGAATCGCATCTGCAGACTTCTCATTTCTTTCTGTCCCTCGGTAATCGATCTTCAACTTACTTCAAGCTTGCTTTCTCCTAGGTGGTCAAAGAAAGGACTTGAAACTTCACCAGTCATGTTCTTACGCATAAATCACAAATCCAATAACTGACCTGTGGCCTTTCTCCACCATGATTTGCTTCTCCAGCTAACAGTTCATTCATCTATGTGAACAATACTTATTGAACACTGATGTACAGGTCACACTAAAGGCCACTTTCCCTGCAATCCCTGCCTAGTTAATTCCACTGGTTAGAGAACCATGGGAATAAGGTTAAGTTCATGGGTTTGACTTCTTGTGGGCCCTTGAGTTTCATTCTGCCCATGACCTTGAATCTTGGCCAATATTCTCTCAAATGTGTGCCCTTGGGCATGAAAGGGACAGAATAAGGGAATGTGTCTGGCTTGTCTTGGTATGACCAAGTGGGACCTCTGAAGGAAAAAAAATACTCAAAGTCCATGCCCTGCGATTGGCTACAACATCACCTTAAGTGTGGCCAGGTGATAACTTGTTCCTCCCCACATCGGCCACCCACCTGCTTCTCCCAGCTTCCCAACCGTCTTTGAAATCATCTCCCTCTGCAAAATTCCATAATTATTTATCAGGACATAGCTAACATTTGTCTTTGATTCCTTTTCATTCAAACAAACCTCATTTTTTTTTCTATTCATTGTCTATTTCTTTATTCCCCCTGGCACTGCGGTTCATATGTGTTGCTCAGAGATTTCATTTGGACCTGAAGAAATGAGAGAAATGGCCTTAAAAATGTCTATTCTTCAGCAGTAGAATTATCAGCAGTATGGTCCCTTTCGCAATAAGCTTACTGCCACCAGATATGTGACTTGGTCTGAATTTTCTCTCTCTCTCTCTCTGTCTCTCTCTCTCTCTCTCTCCCTCTCTCTCTCTCCCACCACCTCTCTCTCTCTCTCTCTCTCTCTCTCTCTCTCTCTCTCTCACACACACACACACACACACACTCACACACACACAGGTGTTTTTTCCACAGGAAGAAAACCCTCAGAAGTTGATTTTACCATCCACCTAAATCTTTTTGGAATCTTTTTTGGGGAATTATCTCCATGTAAAGTTGCTTACTATGCCTGCTCTCCCAAGACACCTAGGGATATCTAACATAGAAGACAAATAACACTTACCCCAGCGTCATTAAGAAGTGTCAGAAAAAACACTACCAAAATTTATACCAACCATTAATTTAAAAGACTGTACACAGACAGAGAGTCCTATCCAGCCTCAGTTCACACACTCACTCCCGGCACCTGCTGCCAACATTCTGGATTCTCCCCGCGCAGGTGCATGAGAGCTCGGAGTGCATGGCTCGGCCTTCTGCAGGCCTCCCTCTCCTCTCTGCCACAGTCTTGTCTTGTCTCCTACAGCCCCATTTGTAACCTGAGTCCCCCAAGAACCCCTCTGCCCACTATGGGCTCCCCCACCCTTCCTTCACCCCTGCATTACAGTCTTGTCACAAACACTCATCTTTACGAAAGCTCAGCCTGCATTAATGCTGTCAGCTCTTACACCAACGGAAATGAAGCTATGGTGCTATGGGCTACAAAGCTGTATGCTATGATACAAAGAACACAGATTCAAAATAAAACAATGTATTCTTTCCCTTCCTTTCTTTCTCCCAGGCAACTTCCAGCTTGCCTCATCACCCACCTCTGAACCTTTCTAGACACAGGCAGTTCGTGGTTAACTTCCAAATGAACCGCAGACGTGAGGTGCTGAGACCCCTCATCCCTGGGTATATCTCCCGTGGGGGATATGGAATGTTTTGTTTTGTTTTGTTTCCTTTTTGGAAGACAATGGTGGGGACTGAAGTCATGATCAAGTCCCCTCCTCCCCTGCATGGAGAAAATAGGAGCCACAGACAATGAGAGGCAGATGCTCTTATCGGGATCCCATGCTTCAAGCAAGACGCAACCCATATGGCTCAGGCTGAAGACTCCTTGCCCCTCCCCATCTTCTGATGCCAGTCCCCCACCACACACACACACACACACATACAACCCTCCCCTTGCCCAGAACACCCTCAAATCTTCCAACAAGTCGGGCGTGAACAACCAGCCATCTCAAACACCCAGGGATTTGGGGAAAGTGTTAGGAAGAAATGTAAACAATACATACTAATTGCTGCTGTGACATAAGTTATAAATTAAATTAGACGGGCCAGAGTGCTGAGCTCGCCTACTCTCCCAGCTCCTACCCTTAGCGTGACGGTAGAACAAAGTCAGGCATCTCCGAAGCAACTGACTCCCATGTGTGCCTTTCCATAGTTCAGTAACTAGGCCCTGGATGCTTTGTGCCACATCAGCCCTCAGCTCTGCTCTCCGCCGGGGTTCTAGGGCACTCCAGGCTGATGCAGAGGGAAGCCCTCGTCCCCAGGGTGGACCCCAGCAGACAAGCCCCCCTGTAGCTCACACGCTTTCCACTAGCCTTGGGGCATGAGCCTCAGATTCAGCCCTGCCCTGAGAAATGCCCCGGAGGAAAAGAGGAGGTGAGCTTTCCAGTGAACTCGGATGAGGCTTGCCCTTCCCTTCTGTGTGGCTGCTCGAGAGGGGACCCAAAGCAGAGCCGATGCTAAACGGACATTACTTGGGCAGATGAAGGAAGGAAGGAAGGAAGGAAGGAAGGAAGGAAGGAAGGAAGGAGTAAGAGAGTGACTGCAGCTGCTGGATGCTCCAAATGCCTCTTCTGTGTGCAGACCCAAGTTTTCTTTGGTTTTGTTCACCGAGCGGAGGGAGGTGGGAGGAAACGGCAGGTCCATTGGGTGGGCCCGGGAAGCCTTGCCTTGGCCATGGGCAGTGCTTAAAGCGGGCTGAACCGAGCAGAAGCCAGAGGCAGGACTGAGAGTTTGCAGTTGTGTGGTAAAGTCAGAGCAGGGTGGGGAACGGGCCCTAGGTTTCTCTTATTTTTTTCTGGTACCTCTCCACTCAAGTGCTAGCTCTGAGTCACTGGTATTCTCTCCTTTCTGTCCCCCTCAGAGACAGGTGTTTCCGTGCTCCAGGCCAAGGCTGCATCTTTTGCGATAGCAGCCAGAGACAACGTTGCCCAAGTCTGTACGGTCATTCGATGAACATCAGCAAGTAACCTCCGTGTGTGTGGCATTGTGGCATCGTGCTGGGCTCTTGGGAGCCTACGATGAATGAAACACAGCCGCTGGGCTCAAGGGGCACACGGTCTAGTAGGGACGTGGCAACCAAACAGCTATTTCTAGATCTGGGCGCCCTGCAGGCCTCACAGCCCGAGGCCTCCACGGCACCACACGGGGGACAATGCCACGAACAGTAAATGTGAAGCCCACAGAGGACCAGAGGCCTGATCTAGGTCCACAGCTCCTCAGGGACCTTCTCCTGGCTCCCGCCTGGGGCCCTTTGTCCTCCACCAGGGTATGCAGCCTGTTGGCCACCCAGGGTGACCCCAAGCAGTGCTCCCATGCCTCTCTGCTACCTCCCCTCCATCTAAAACATGCCACAAAGAGCTCCTGTTTCTACAGGGACACCAGAGAGTGTGGCCAAATATCTTTGCCCGCCTTGGTTTTCTTCCGTTGTTTTCATCAATATAAATCCAAGGTGCCAAAATACCTCTTAGATTGGAGGCCTGCAGGCTGCCAGGGAGGGAACCCACACTGGGAGTAGGGCCATTTGCATGCTTTCATTAAAGCAGACTCTTGCTAACCAAGCTGCCAGCTTCCCTGAATGCGTGTCCTCCTGGGGTGATAGAGAATCAATTGGCTTGATGCAACTTCTGGATCCTTGTTACAGTCCTGGCTTGGGTCCCGAGGAGGCCCTCAGACAGACATCAATAACCTTGCCTCTCATTGCCTTTATCAGCCTCGATCTGGCCCCATTAGAATGCGCCAATATTTATGTACGTTTTAACAGCGCACATGAGCACCGCCACAGTGTGGCCAGCCGGAGGGGAGGTGAGGGAGCTGGGTTTTCTCTCCCTCCTTCCCTCCCTCCCTCTGCTTTTGCTCAGTCCAGAGGCAGAAGGCTCCTCTCTCCTCAAGCCCCGATCTCCACTGGCTGAGGCCTCAGTAGCCATTGCCCCCCAGAGGTTCAATGTTAATAAAAATAAGTAGTATCTGTTGGGGATCCATATAGCCAAGGCATACTGTTATGTAGGCATTCATTATCTCATGCAACCATCTCAAAACTCAGCGAGACAAGTAATATTGTCATTTAACAGATGAATAGATCAAGGCTCAGAGTAGTTGGGAAGTGAGCTTAAGGTTGCACAGCTATAACCAGGGTTATGGGAAGGATAATAAGGTCACACAGGAAGAGCCAAGGTTTAAGCTTATGCCTAGATCCCAACGCCATGTACTTTTACTCAATTATACTACCTTGTGTGTGTGTGTGAGTGTGTGTTTTTTGCCTTGTGTTGTTTAAGTTAAATAAATGTAATAAATACTTATGGAGTACCTACTATGTTCTAGGTGCCACCGTAAGTGGAGGATACTGAAGTAACAGACAAGAACATTGTAAGACAATAAATACATCCACAGGAAAATCTGACCTGGTAATAAGTATGTGCAGAGAGTTAAAAGTGAATGACTGAGTGCCACTTTTAGATGGAGTGACAAGAAAGTCCCCTTGAGGGGATGACTTTCATACTGAGTCATGAATAGCAAGGAGGAGCCGGTCACATGACCCTCAGGAGACACAGCTGGCATTCCTGGTGTGGGAACAAGCTGGGTGGCTGTGAGGAAAGGAGGGAAGACCAGAGTGGTGGAAACATAGCAGGTGAGGGGGTAAGAGGTGGGAGACGTGAGAGGAGAGAGGGGACAGAGAGGGAGCCTCCTGCCTTGTGTGCCAGAGGAAGCCATTGTGTTTAACTTTCACTATGATAAGTCCCCAGACTCTATCTGATATAATTTCTTCAAGTTCCCTCTGGCTCTGTGTGGAGAAGTGTTGGAGAGAAACAAAAGGAGAACAAGGTGGACTTAGGAGGCCACTGTGATGGTCGCTTAGGGAGAACTGGAGTCACTGAAAGAAGGAGAGGGGAGATCATGTGTTGGATACTTTTAGGAAGTAGGGTAAATTGACTGGCTGGTGGACTGGAGATGAGGTGTAAGGGAGAGAGAAGAATTGAGAAAGTCTTCCAGGTTTTAGAGCTGGGAAATTTGGTGAATCATGGTGCCATTTGTTGGAATGGGGAGGGTTGGATGAAGAGTCAAGAGTTCTGTTTGGGCCATTTTTAAGTCTAGAGGGTAATTAAACATTCATGTAAGTAGTTGGCTATTACCATGGAGAATATATAGCTATAGATGGGAAAGGGTCTAGTTCTATCCCTGCCACACGTTAATATTCAGAGGTAGAACAGAGGAAGAGAAGGCTGAGGAAGAGAGGCCAGTAGGGTGGGAGGAAAACCTGGAGAATGCGGTATCTGAGAAGCAGAGAAACTTAAGCTTTTCAAAGTTGATGATGATGATGGTGATAATGATGGTGGTGATGACGATGATAGAAGGAGGAGGAGGGTGACACTGTTATTCTCCCCATTTTATAGGTGAGACAACTGAGGTTCAGAGAAACTACTTAAAAGTGTAATCACTGCTCTTTCTTCCTCTTGTGTTCATTGAATAAGCAGTGCCCGGTTCTTTCTTTCCGTGTCCTACAAATCAGCTTCTGTGCCTCAAACAAGTCCTGACTGAGTTCTCCAGAGGTCCTGTCCTTTTTCAGCCCTGAACTTGGTTTATTAATCTCTTTGTCGGTTTCAATGTTCAAATCAGGGAAAATCTGCTAGCTTAGCCGACAGACAAGCAGTCTGCAGCTGTGGAGGGCAATCAGGTTTCCTATTTTGCTCTATTCTCCAACTCAAACCTTTCTCCAGGCTCAGCCTTTCACCAGCTGCTAAACACATTGTATGGTAGTCAGGCCGCTCCTGCTCCGTTCCACCCAAAACTACTCTGCGTCCTTCCTCAACACCTCATCCGATTCCTGTCTCCTCTGAGGCAGTTGCCCTGAGACAGTTACCCATATTCATCTGTACAGTCCCTCAGAAATTATTCCATATATAATTAATTTTCATTCCTAATTAGGTTCAATTTTGCACTTCACATTGGCAAAGGAGTTGGGTTCCCGTGACATACTTCACAGTCAAAAACGTCATTACCAGAGGTGAAAATAACAATGAAGGGAGAGAAATGTGTCCCTGGGTGTCAGAAAAGGGACTAGTAGAGAAAAAAAAAATGATCTTAGATGCCAATTAACCTTGGGGAAGAGACATACAAGAGTAAGGGGCATCAGGAAGAGCCTGGATAAAGGGGTGAACATGGCTAGGGCGGGTCCCTCCGGGACCTAGGAAAGACCCCAGGTCTCTACCACTGGTGGAGCTTGGAACATGATCCTGTGCAGTTAGACATAGTCCTGGCCAGCACTCCAGAGAGTAGTAGGCGCCATCTGGGAAGTGAGCCCGACTGCAGCCTCCCTTCTGACCGGCTCTTGTCACATCCGTCTGAAATGGACCACATACATCTGTGCACGGAGCCTTCCCCAGCAATGGTAATCTAATTGAAGACTGTCCAAGTTCCCTTCACCAATCTTCCCATCTGCTTAGAGTATGCAATTTGTACACTTGAAGAAAAAAGCTTTGAATTTTGCCACCATAAACAAGTGGGCTCATTTCCATAAGCACAGTTGAGGGAGCTCAGTGGGGAAAGGTGAGTCACACCAAGGGGTAAGCAGGTGTAAGCCAGTGGAAGAAATGTGGAAGTGGCCAGATGAGATTCTGCTCTCAATGGGGGTCATAAGACAGGGAGGGGAGAGGAAGGCCTCATAGAAAGGGCAGCAGGAGGCGTGGGAAGAAGTGTCACGAACGCCACAAGCCCCAGGGATGGGCCCTCATTTCCTCCACTGTATGCAGACAAACAGGGTAAAGAAGGATTTGTCATTGCGCACTGCTCTGTGCACAGATGAGGCCCTGCAGAGCCATCAACACATGCGGGGAGACCCACATCGGTCCTGTTTCATGGAATTCTGAAGACTGTTCATTCATTCGCTCAACAAACATGACCTGGACATCTACTATATGCAGACACCACCCAAGGTGCTTGCAATAAATCACTGAACAAAACAGACACGGACCTCTGCACTTGCAGGGCTAGCATTCATGTGAGGACACTCACGGTAAGTTACAGACGTGATGAACAGTAAAGCATGTTGGATGTTAGAGGTAAGAGAGCAAAGTCTGTAAAAGACACTGTCTTCCCTTAAGTATGTGTCCTAAATACTACATAATCATGTACAATCCCACTCTGTTTTCTCTTATTAGAAGTTGTCACACTGCTCACTTCTCTCTTACTCCACCAAGTACCCTTCTCTGCCCATAACTAGCACTATGCACATATCAGACCCAGAGAAGGTGCTCAGTCACATGTGTGACGTTGAATTAGTCACCCTAGTTTGGGAGCACAAATTCTATCCACTGACAGAAATCTTCTTTAGAGATTATCTGTTTTCCCTAGAGTCCCTGTGTTCCCTATGACACAGGTGGGAAATGTGGTTACCCAAGATGAGTTGGTCTAATGTGGGAAGAAAAGAGAAAAATCATGTTCCTATCCTGACTGCTTTTCATTCCTCTCCTGCTTGGGTCTCCCAGGACCCCCGTCTCTACCTCTCCCCTACAGTGTCTGCCTCTCCTGGTTATTCCTGACCCAGAAGGAGAGATGGGGGTGAGGCAAACACTGCATCCTTACCTGTGTCTCACAGGTGACTGTCCTAAAATTCAGAGTAGGCTCTGATGTCATCTCCACTCTAGCCCACGTGCACACATGCATGAAATGTAGAAGTCAACATCCCACCACGTGCCCAGCCCTGGGGTGATGGGAAGAAACATTCTCAGATAATACCATGAACCATGCTGAAGTGTGTTTGGACTGCTCCCTTGCCTTGCACTTGTTCTCACATGTGTTATATCAAGTTCTGTAAAGACACGGTTAAGCCATACTTTCAGATTCAGTATATGTGGAAAGAAGAGGAGTGGGCTCAAAACTCCAGTGTGTGTATATGCCAGAGCTCTTTGAGGCTTGGCCCCAGGCCCCTTTCTCTTCTTGCTCATTCCTGGGTCCAGTCCAGTATCACACATGTACTCTTTCCAGATACCACCTCTCTGTTGATGACTCACAGACCTATATTTGCAATCCAGACCTCTCTGTGCCTTAGAATGGAGCATCTCACAGCATTCCAAGGGATGTCCCTACCTGGCTCACTATCAGATTTCTCCACACCATACAACCATTAAAAACTCCAAACCCTCCTACCGCCACCTCCAAGTCTGGACCTCTTCCATCATCAGCAATAGCTTCACCACCATCCAGGGTACAAGCTGGAAGTCCAAGCATCATCATTGACTCTCCCTTGTTCTCACTCTCATATTCAATTTATCTAAAGTCCTAACAAGTGTTCATCCTAAATGTCTCTTGAATCTATCAATTCCTGTTATCTCTGTGGCCACCACCTTCATCCCAACACCTATCCCATCTCGCTTGGGGTACTTAAGATCTCCAGTCAATCTTCACTCAGTTCCCTCTCTAAGCAGATCCCCACATTGCAACCTCAGAAATTACTAAATGCAAATCTGAGAGTGGTACCCCTCCCCAAGCTTAAGTTTACTTCAATAGTTTCCTGTTGCTCTAAGAATAAATGTTATGGGCTAAATTGTGACCCCCCCCAATTCATATGTTGAAGATGTACCCCACCTAGTACCTCAGAATGTGACTGTATTTAGACACGGTGTCTTTAAAGAGTTAATTCAGTTAAAATGAAGTCATTAGGGTGGGTTCTAATCGATATGATTGGTGTTCTTCTAAGGAGAGGGAATTGGTACACAGGCAGAGAGAAGACCATGTGATAAGTCAGGAAGAAGATGGCCATCTATAAGCCAAGGATAGGCTTCAGGAGAACTGAACCCTGCCAGCACCTTAATCTTGACTTCTGGCATCCAAAATTGTGAGAGAATAAATTTCTCTTGTTTAAGCCACACAGTTCATGGTTTTTGGTTATAGTGGTTATATATAGTGTGCCTATATATATAACCACTATATATATAGTGTGTCTATACATATAACCACTATAAATATAGTGGTTATAGCCCTAGAAAAATGACTTAATAGCACTCAACAGGTCTTAATAGGGCTACTGAGTCCTCCATGGCTTGTAGGGTGGTTTTATTTTTTTTTTTTAATTCTTTTTTAACGTTTATTTATTTTTGAGACAGAGAGAGACAGAGCATGAACGGGGGAGGATCAGAGAGAGGGAGACACAGAATCTGAAACAGGCTCCAGGCTCTGAGCTGTCAACACAGAGCCCGACGCGGGGCTCGAACTCACGGACCGAGAGATAATGACCTGAGCCAAAGTCGGCCGCTTAACCAACTGAGCCACCCAGGCGCCCCTGTAGGGTGGTTTTAAAATACATACACAAACCTTTGGCCATTCTCCCTTCAAAAAGTGGAGCCTAATTCTCTTCCCCTTGAATGTGGGCTAGTGGCTCGCCTCTAACACATAGAATGTCTAGAAGTGACAGGATGTGGCTTCCCAGATTAGGATTTAAAAGGTATTATGGCTTCCTTCTTGTTCTCTTTCTCTTGGATCATTGCCCCGGGGAAACCAACTGCCATGTCATGAAGATTCTTAAGGAGTTCTATGGAGGGGTCAATGTGGTAAGGACTAAGGCCCCTGCCAATAAGAGAGCTATCTTATAAGCAGACCCTGCTGTCCCTGACAGGCCTCCAGGTGACTGCAGCTCTCACCAGTGTCTTGCCTTATGATTTCATGAGAGACCCTGAGCCAGGATCACTCAACTAAGCTCCTTCTGAATTCCTTACCCACAGAAACTGTGAGACAATAAATGCATGTTGTTTTAAGATGCTAATTTGGGGGGCAATTTGTTATGCAGCAGTAGATAACTAGTGCAGCTTGACACGAACTTCTCTTCTAGGCTTGTGTCTTTCCACACTCTCTTACTCTGAGCTCCAGCCGCATTGGCTCTCTTGCCAGGCCTCAAACTCCCCATGTTCCCCAAGCCCGTATTTCTAGAATGCACCCCTCCATTCTTCCTTATTTGAGTCTTACTCATCCTTTGATTACATTTCAAGCACTAATTTCTTAGGGAAATCTTTCCTGAACCATAGTCAAGTGACATGCTCTCAATAAACCATGCTCCTTCTCTTTAGAACACTTTCCTCAGCTTATTATTTATTCTTTAGGGTGATTATTGGATTGATGTCCATCTTCCCCACTAGACTAGAAGCTACATGAGGCCAGAGATGGTGCTGTGTTTGCTCACCTCTATGTCCCCAGTACCTATACAATTTTGTCAGTCAATAAACAATTATCAGATAGATGGATGGATGGATGGATGGATGGATGGACAGATGGATGGATTTTAGCAGGAAATACCTGCTGATCCTTGTTCTTGAGAAATAAGTCTTACATTTCAGAAACGCCCTTCTGTTAAGTCTCCTAGTTACAGGGTCATCTGTGAACCTACAAACCCTTAGCCAATCTGTAGCTAAACATGAGTTAACTAGGGCTCTGAAATTTGTACAGTTTGCTTATACATATCACACCATTAAAAATCATTTTGCCTTTCTCTAGTATCTTTGTAAAATTTCTTTTAAAAATTCCACGAGGTATGGAACTGTTTACGAGTGAGGAGAGGAAAGGGATTCTCTTCCAAATCCCAAACAGGTAAAAAAAGGGTAATGCTCCAGAGGTGGATGGGGGCGGGGCAGCTGGAGAAATGGCCACTCCTTTTGCCGCTGTGGTTTGATGTGGGGGGAGCGGGCGCAAGGCCAGTAATTCTGGAGTAAAGTCACGGCAGCTATGTGGATGGTGCACTGCTGACAGCTTTGCCTTCATTGATGAGCCTTGAGAAAAGAAGGCCAAAGAGAAACATTGGTTCTGAACTGCATAATCCTTCCTAGTAGAGACAATAACATGGGTGGCTCAGCACCTGACAGATAGAGTGATCCTGGAGGAGAAAGCCCCAGCTCATTTTTTGAAGATAAATATCATAATTTTAAATAAAAATAGGTGCTTTTAAATCCAAGAGCTTTGTTAAATCAAACTATTTAGCTGCACTTAGCCCAGTTTGCCCTAGTTTGAATTTGTGTTGCCTGTAAGTGTAGTTTATGAATGACAATTCTTTAAAAGAAAAAAAAAAAACAACAACAACAGCACAACAACCAGAAAGCTGTTCATCCTGGGCCTCTTTATCTCGGGCTATTTTGCATGTATATGTATGTACATATATCTGTAATTTCTCTCTAGGACCAGGAAGGCCAGACTTGGGAAGAGCTTTTATTCATTATTTCATTTATTCATTATTCAAGGAAAGAGCCTTAACTCAAACAAGAGCAGGGGAGGGCGGGTGGGGCGGGGGAGCGCATCCAGGCTGGAGTGAAAGAGGCTGGGCGAGAGAGAGCATTTTTATAAACAGACTCTCAAGATAAAAACCTGAACAAAGAGCAACAAACGGCCCCTTTCTACATCTTTTTTTCTTTCTTTCTTCCTTGAAGCTCCTGACAGACTCAATTCCCTTCCTGCATAATCTCCTCTCATTTCTTTCTGGGGCGACGTCAGTGTTCTGAATACAGAAATACCTCACCAGTGGCTTCCCCTTCATCTGGGTTGGGGGGCACAGAGGAGGCGGGAGCCCAGCCCAGCCCCCAGTGGGCTGAGTGGTTCCAGATCCCGCCTCCACCTCCAGCCCAGGGCTGTCCCCTCACCTAAGGTGGTGTCTGTGACTTAATTAACTGTGCAAGCAGCAGATGGTGGCTGACATTCGGCCTCAGTCCCACTTGGGGTGAGACAGGGGCACCTGGGCCTGCCGACCCCTGTGAGCACCTGCCGTGGGCCAGGCCTCCTGCCAGCCCGTCTCACTCAGGCCTCGTGGGAACCCAGGAGGAGGTCACTCCCAGCCTCACTGTGCAGACAAGGGGCCTGAGTCTCAGGGAGACAGCTTCTCTGAGTCTCAGGGAGGAGCCCCGGCTTTGGAGTCAGCCCTGCCTTTCCACCACGATGAGCTCTCTGGGGCTCCTGCCTTTCCCCATCCAAGCGTTCTCCCAGAGAACATTCCTCTGTGGCCTAAGCTCCCCCACCACTGTTTGCTTCACTTAGCTTGCGTTAATTCATTAATTCAGCAGCTACTTCCTGAGTACCTTCTGCACAAAGCCTGGCATTACTCCCGGAGCTTACCTTCCAGTTAAGGAAGACAGGTAACGGACAACCAGGTGTCCAGGGCCCAGATAGTATAAGTGCTGAGGGAGGGGGAGAGACCGGGCAGGCACTAGGGACAGGGTGCGGGGTGGGGAGGGGGCTTCATGCCCTTCTATGTTGGGAGGTCAAGGAGGCCTCGCGAAAGGTGACACTTAAGAGCAGACCTGAAGGGGGGCGCTTGGGTGGCTCAGTCAGTTAGGCGTCTGCCTTTGGCTCGGGTGGTGATCTCATGGTCTGTGAGTTCGAGCCCTGCACCTGGCTCTCTGCTTTCAGCACAGAGCCTGCTCCAGATTCTGTCTCTGTCTCTCAAAAATAAATAAACATTTAAAAAATTTTAATAAAGTAATCAAAAAAAAAAAGAGCAGACCTGAAGGGGTGGAAGGATGTGGTCTGGGGAGAGGAGCAGGACGTGCAAAGGTGCTGGAGGCCTGGGTGTGCCTGAGGAACAGTGAGGAGGCCACGTGGCAGAGGGGAACAGTCAAGGATGCGTGATAGGTGAGGCCAGTGTGGAAGGGCAAAGTGGGCCCGGAGCAAGAGGGGAGGCCAGCGACACAGGGGATGCAGCACGAGGGCCTTCTGCCGTGGCATCTTCAGTGTCTACCTGAGCGAGTTCGAACGGTACCACAGGGCTGGCAGCAGAAGAGAATGCGGTCTAACGTGATCGCTCTGGTTACTGTGTCAAGAGCAGACCAGGGCGGGGAGGCAAGATCAGTCGCGGGAGGACCCATGAGGGGGCTCCGCGGTCATGCAGGCACAAGCTGGTGGCGACAGCGGAGGTGATGAGCGCGGTGAGAGTCTGGAGAGACCCAGAAAGTGGAGCCCACAGAGTCACCGCTGGGTTGGAGGTAGGACATGAGATGGAGAGGAATCAAGGCTGACTTCAGGGTTTGAGCCTGAGCAACTGGAAGATGGAGTTGCCATGAGAGAGAGAGAGAGAGAGAGAGAGAGAGAGAGAAGACCATGAGAGGAGGAGAATCAGGTGAGAACAGAGGGGGAGGCTTGAGAAAAGAGAAGGTGGGAGAGCTGTCCCTGGAGAGAAGGAGAATGGACAGAGTAGGGGAACACAGTAAGATTGCTCAGAAGAGCTGAGGGCTCCGTTGAAGTTTGTGGCCATGAAGGTAAAGTTACATCACGACCAGGTTTTGTTTGTTTCAGCTAGCCATTGTATTTGTACAAGTGTGGAGTGGGCGGGGAGCGGGGTCTCACCCAGGTTGGGGACATGCGGCCAGGGCACTGGAGGACCGACGAGGGGGCACCGAGTTTATGTATGGAGAGATGATGAAGAAGGTCAATGCTAACCACCTGAGCTGGACAGGAGGGGCGTGAGAAAAGAGGGCCGAGGACAGGGGCCAGTTGGCGAGCGGGATCAATGGCTTGTGCATCTTGGAAAGGCAGCACACCTGCTAGAGGAAGTGGGCCAGGAAGTCAGGCGGCGGTGGGGAGACGGAACGGGTGTGGAGGTCGGCTGTGGCAGGCTCAAGGGGAGGAATGGGAGGGAAGAACTGCAGGACCAGCTTCCCTGACATCTAGAGCTTGGGCTCCCTCCTGCTCTTCTGCTTGTTCTCCTAAGAATCCTTTCCCTTTCTGAAATTTATGTCATTGGTACACATCTGGCTCATTTCCCCTGTCCTGTTGGTCCCCACTTATGTTAGTCTGGGTCCTCTGAGAAGCAGGGGTCATGGGATTAAACACACAGGAATCTTACTGAGGGAAAAGTCTCTGAGAGGAAACGGAGACAGAGCTGGGTGAGGCGAGGAGAGCCGTCAGACCACCATGCAATCCCGACCCCAAGCAAAGGAGAGAAACAGACAGAGGAAAGAGAGGTAGAGACTGAAGGAAGAGAGAGAAAAGGGGAGTCGGGGGAAGGCTGGGTGGAAGCATCTAGCAAGCTATCTGGAAGCCCTCTGGCTAAAGGCGTCTGTCAGAGACCCTGTCCCCCAGGAAGGGGTCTGCCTTAGCCTCCCCGACATAGTCAGTCACGGCCTGGGAGCAGCCACGGCGAAGCAGGGGCTCGAGCTAGTCAGCAGCGGATTTCGGAGCGCATCAGCTGGGGCCCTTGGACAATGATTCTGCCCATACAGGGGTCTTGAGGTGCATTGTCACAGACACCCTATCACTCCAGCTGCAGGACCGAGCTCGGGAGTGGGGGCCCAGCTTTTAAACCCACTGTCCTGTACCCTATAGCTTCTTGCTAAGAATTGCGTACAAGCTGCACAAGAGAAGCATGTCAGCATGCCCTCCACACACAGTGGTGCTCCCCACAGGGTCCTCACCTCCGAGATGTTTCTGGGCCCTCAGGGAAGCTGCACTGTGTGTGCTGCCTGTGGAGCCCGTGTCCAGCTGCCGCTACTTAGATGGACTTTGCAGGAGCTGGACTCAGCATCAGGGCACAGGGACACAGAGGTGGAGCCGGAGCCTGCTTGGGCCCACTCGCTCCTCGCTGAGAGCAGCTGCCTCCCCATCCAGCGACAGGGCCGCTTTCTTCTACCCCTCTGGCATTCTTCATGTCCCGCCCGGTGCTCTGCCCCGTAAATCCTGCTCCTCCACCCCTGGAAACTCAGCCGTCAGAGGCTTTCCTTCGAGCCTCCGCTCCCCCCACCCCCGAGTCCTCAGGCCTCTCCCCAAAATAAATGTCACCTCCAGCCCCTGGCAGTCTGCACCTTCACCGTAACATGCGCCTGTGATATTTCCTTCCCTCCTCAATTCCTTTCACTTCGCATCCCTCGATGACCCCGGATGTGTCACCCGTGTGCTCTCACGTCTGTCCCTGCACCCCTCTGCCTGCTTCCTGCTCCAGGCGCCCTCCTCGCCAACACCACCCAGTGCCTCCTGCCTGTGCGGTTTCCTTTCCTGCCTTTCTCTTCTTTCCCGCCTTTTCCCATCCCCACACTCCTGTCTTCACCCTCAAAGCAGATCTCCACAATCCACGAAGGCCCCCACCGCTTCTCCCCACCCCCCTGCCCCCACCCTCAACAAGGCCCCGGTCCATACACCTCCAAACCGTCTACTCCTAAGACTGAAACTAAACCAAGTGCTCCTTCCAATAACGGGGTCACTCAGAGCTTCTCCTCGGCCCCCCCATCCCATCCCAGGTCCCCAGCCAACCAGCCAAGACCCCACTGGAGCACCCACAAAGGGCGGGGGTTTAGAGATGCAGTTGGACATAAGAGACTCTTAAATACAGAGAACAAACTGAGGGTGGATGGGGGATGGCGGGGAGGGGGAAATGGGTGATGGGCATTGAGGAGGGCACTTGCTGGGTTGAGCACTGGGTGTTGTATGGAAGCGATGAACCACAGGAATCTACCCCAAAAACCAAAAGCACACTTTACACACTGTATGTTAGCCAATTTGACAATAAATTATATTTTTAAAAAAAGAGAGAGAGAGAGATGGGGTTGAACTGGAGTCATAATATAGTTTGGAGCAAAGATTCTACAAGTGGTTTCCTCAAGGTCATCACTAATGAGGGCAGAGCTAGAACCCACGTAGAGTGACGCTCAGTCCAGTGTTCCTTCAATGGCATATTGAGTGTTGCCAGCTAAGAAGAAACCCCAGCCGAGCATGCTGCTGGTGGGGCAGCCGTGCAGGGCTTGGTAGAAACACAGAATCTTGGCCCCACTCACGCCTGGGGAGTCACCATGTGCACCCGCACAGTGACCCCTCCACACGTCAGGAGCACCGCGGCAGAGACCCTCGGCCATGCCTCCGCAGTCCACGGCCAACCTCACCAGCCAGATTAGAGGCTCCAGAACATGCTGTTTGGTGGGCGATTCATAGGGGAGTACAAAGAGCTCTCTGTAACACAACGGATGCTAAATCAATTTTATTTACCGACAGCCTGATTAAACAATCCTGTCCCTTAATTATTTTTGTCTTCCACAAATGGCAAGTTAAGTCAATCATTTTCCAGGGATAGTTTCAAAGGAAGATACTGTAAAGGTGACTCTGAGGGGACACCTGGTGACTATGGCATCTTCCATGTGAGCTAGATGGCCACACGCTGGGACCCCACTGCTCTGCTCCCAAGAGCGGACTTGGTGAAAAGCAAGGAAATGTAGGTGAATTACACACTGTCTCCTCAGCTCCACCCCACCCACTGAGACACAGCACCCCAAGCTACTGTCAGATTGACATGCCTCCCCTGGGCTCTCACCTAGCCAGCATTCTTTGTAATGTAAAGAACGACAATCCCTCAAAACATTGATTTGGGGACCCATGGGCACCTTCCTTCCCCCAGACTCACAGACAGGAAGAAAGGCATCCTTGGCAAGAGACCAGATGGCCTGCACTGAGCCTCTTGCTAGCTGAGGGCAGGGAAACTCGTAGGGACAAAGGAGCAGTGTCTGGTCATCTCCTGCCAAAATGAGGTCAAAGGTCAGAAACGCACTCTCCAAGATCCTACCCCTTAGGCACAGCAGATGTGCGAGCTCAGAGTGCTGACCAAAAATGAGCCTCGAGGAAGAAGTCGTTTCTGTCTGAATGGCAGTGTCTGCACCACATTTCAATGAGATGTTGGGTTTGATTTGGATGCACCTGCCCAATACACAAAGATAAACATCTGGAGCCGTGAAATGTTCTACATTTCGGGGCTGTTCTGGATCAATACCAAATGAGGATGTAGATTTCTTCTTTCTGCTCATGACAAAAATGTGCTTGAAACACACAAAAGTCCTTTGGATCTGCTTCCATTTAAAAAGCACAATTATTCCTGAAGTTTTCAGTTTGCTACCACAGACAGTTTCCTGCTCGGTGTAGTAATCCAAAATATCCATCCATAATGCTTAGCATCTGCTCTGGAAGAGCACCATATTTTCACATTCTAGGAAAAGTTTTTAAATGAAGGAAGGAAAGAAAGAAAGAAAAAGAGAAGGGAAGGAGGGAGGGAGGATTAAAATAGCCTGAGAGTAGTTTTCTCTCTGGAAGCCTCATAATAGATAAACTTTAAAAATATTTACATTGGCAGATTCTTATGTTGGTTAATTGATGGTCTACATATTTTTAGTAGAAGGCTGTTGGCAAAAGCAGGTGAAAACAATTAGTAATGATTTCATTATAGATCAATTCACTGTAAAGGTTAATAGCTCTTTGTTTTGAGTAAGATCTCTACTAACCCTTGTGTGATCTGTGATGCTCCTTTGCACAGTGCTTGGTTCAGAGATATCATCCAATTTTTAAAAGTTATTCGGTAAATGAATACTCATATTTATATGAAAATTTCGTGAATGTCTACAAGAAGATTTGAATTTCATGTATCCTACCTTCCACAGCTAGGGTAGGATCTAGACTCAGTTAACACTTGGCTGTGCTAATTATTTTAATTATGATACTTCACCAAAGAAGCCAGAACAGAATCATTTTTAAACTACAAATCAACAAACCACCCAATAGGAAAAAAAAGAAGAACAACAACAAAAGATGTGAACAGGCAATAACAAAAAAAAGAAAATACAGGTGGCTGGGGCGCCTGGGTGGCTCAGTCGGTTGAGCATCCAACTTCGGCTCAGGTCATGATCTCACATTTCAAGAGTTCCAGCCCTGCGTCAGACTCTGTGCTGACAGCTCGGAGCCTGGACCCTGCTTCAGATTCTGTGTCTCCCTCTCTCTCTGCCCCTCCTCTACTCTCTCTCTCTCTCTCTCAAAAATAAATAAACATTAAAAAATGTTTTAATTTTTTTTTTAACATTTATTTATTTTTGAGACAGAGAGAGACAGAGCATGAACAGGGGAGGGGCAGAGAGAGAGGGAGACACAGAATCCGAAACAGGCTCCAGACTCTGAGCTGTCAGCACAGAGCCCGACGAGGGGCTCGAACTTACAGACCGTGAGATCATGACCTGAGCCGAAGTCGGATGCTTAACCGACCGAGCCACCCAGGCACCCCTAAAAAATGTTTTAAAAATACAGGTGGCTGATAAGCCTAGGGAAAGATGCTTCCCCTAACTAGCAGTCATGGGAATGCAAATTAAAATACCCAAGAGAGGCACCTGCGTGGCTCAGTCTGTTAAGCATCCAACTTCAGCTCAGGTCATGAGCTTGCGGTTTGGGAGTTCAACCCCCGCATCAGGCTACAGAGCCTGCTTCAGATTCTGTGGCTCCCTCTCTCTCTGCCCCTCCCCTACTCACACTCTGTCTCTGTCTCTCAAAAATTAAAAATTTTAAAATTTTAAAAAAAGTACCCAAAAGACACCATGTTCAACCCATCAAATGGGCAGCAATTGGGTACAATGGCATGGTGGGTAAGGGCTCTGAAGTCAGGCTCACCTGGTCCAACTGCTGACTCTACTGTTTGCCAGTAAGTGCCCCAGGACAAGATTTTTAACTTCTCCAGGTCTATAAAGGGGTAATATTAATATATTACCTACCTTGTTGGCTCGTTGTGGGCATTAAATGATTTCATACACATAAAGTGTTTAGAACCACTCCTGGCAGAAAGTAAGCACTTGATAAATTCATCTATTTTTGGCATCAAGTGCTGAAGAATGTGGGGAAGCAGATACTTTTGTACACTCTCAGTTGGAGTATGAATTAGTAGAGATACTTTGGAAGGTAATCCAGCACAGTGGCTTCTGTCGGAATGAAAGCATATGTATCTCCTGTGACCACGCAGTGTTTCTGGGTACTCACTCTTAAGAAACACATTTATTTGTTTCATTCTCATGCTCCCTACAGCGGTATACATAATAAAAGATATCTGGAAACAATTACATAAGAGACTAGCTAATTATGGTATAATTATGAATATTATATAGCACTTAAAAATAGCAAGGTAGGGGTGCCTGGGTGGATCAGTCGGTTAAGCCTCCAACTCTTGGTTTCGGCCCAGGTCATGATCTCACTCTGTTCACGAATTCAAGCCCCATGTTGGGCTCTGCCCTGGCAGTGTGGAACCTACTTGGGATTCTCTCTCTCTGCCCCTACCCCATGCATTCTCTCCCCCCCCCCTCTCTCTCTCTCTCAAAATAAATAAATAAATTTAAAAAAAAATAACAAAGTAGATTTCTGAGCACTGATATGGAATGATCTCCAAGACCTACATCAAATAAAAACAGCAACAATCAGTACATGATATGATATTATTATAAATACCATTTATGATATTTGAAAAGATATGATATGTATCTATGTAGCGTTTGTGTAAACACTGCATACAAAACTTAATTTTATAGGGGTGCATGGGTGGCTCAGTTGCTTGAGTGTCCAACTTCAGCTCAGGTCATGACCTTGCGGTTCGTGGGTTTGAGCCCCGCCTCCGGGTCTGTGCTGACAGCTCAGAGCCTGGAGCCTACTTCAGATGCTGTCTCCCTCTCTCTCTACCCCTTGCCCGCTCACACTCTGTCTCTCTCTCTCTCTTTCTCTCTCAAAAATAAACATTAAAAAAATTTTTTTAACTTTATACACACACACAATATACATATGTCTGTGTAAGTGCAGTCAACTCTAAGGGAGGTGTGATAGTCAAAGAGAACTTTATTTGCATTATTTTATTTTTTATAATGCGTTCCTCTGCTACTCATATAATTAAAATTTAGGGAAGAAAGAATATGGAATTGTTGTTTAATGGGCACAGAGTTTCAGTTTGGGAAGATGAAAAGGCTCCAGAGATGGATGGTAGTGACAAACACACAACAGTGTGAATGGACTCAACGTCAGGGTACAGTATGGCTAAAAATGGTTAAAGTAGTAAATTTCACGTCAAGTCTATTTTACCACAATAAAAGTTTTAATTTACTTTTTATTTTTTTAATGTTTATTTAGTTTTGGCAGAGAGAGCACCCGCGCAAGTGTAAGTGGGGGAGGAGGGCAGAGAGAGGAAGAGAGAGAACCCCAAGCAGTCTCCACACTCAGCGCAGAGCTGGACATGGGGTTTGATCTCACGAACCGTGAGATCATGACCCGAGTGGAAATCAAGAGTCACACACTTAACAGGCTGAGGCACCTGGGCACCCCTAACTTAAAAATCCTTTATACGATATCATGAGATAACAGGATGACTCAGGTCAAGGTTTAGTCTGTGCCGCAGAGTACAGAGGTCGAGCCTTTAAAGGAGCCCGGGGGTTCTGGTGGAGGAGAGTCAGAACCACACGGCACTGAGGTCTGGAAAGGAGACGCAAAGGGGAGACCAGTCTGCCCAGGGAAGGAAAGTCTTGAGAAAAGATAGGAAACAAAATTAGACAGACATCCAGTGGAAAGGAAAACAGTGGCCATGTGACGGAACTTGGCCTTGATCTGCTGGAGAAGCAAGAATGTGGTTCCCCTAAGCCGTTCCCTCCCTCTCCAGTCAAAAACCCTGCAGAGATAAGTTCACAAATGGGAGGGGCTCAGGGGTGTGAAGAGAAGAAAGAAAAGAAAGGGTCATCAAAAGTAGAATCTCATAACCGCTTGTATTTTTGCTGCAGCGGCTTGTCTTTCAAAGAGCTTTCACGCACCTGGAGAGAACTTGATTCCTTTCTGAGAATATGCCTTTCAAGTAGATTAAAAACTATTTTCGTGAGTCGCGGCTGTTTACATGCAAACCTGTCATTCAGATGATGTGTGCCTCGCAAACGCCCACGGAGGCTTATCAACGGCTCCCTTCCTTTTTTTGGCTAATTTCCTTTAGGTTCCTGTGCAGTATGTCTGGGTAAGGGAGGAACTTGAGGGAACCAGAGGGAATTTTATTTCCTCAACAAAGTGAAAACAAAAATGGGAAGGGCATGACGGGGGTGGGGCTGCAGTAAAAGTCCAGCTTTTCTCCAGCTGGAATGACAGCAAGACGGTCTCAGAAGCTGAGCTCACCCAGTGCTTGAGAAAGACAAGGTCCACCCGAATGTATAGGTTTAACGACTTCCCATGGTCACTAACACCCAAGTTCCATGGCTTCTGCCACACATCCGTCAGTAAAGCCTAATACCCAGCCACACTCAAGGATAGAAAAAGGCTTTCTCTAGACAAGGACACATTGGCTTTGAGGGGTGGGAGCAGAATAAAGCCTTGGATTCAAATACAGTTGACCCTTAAGCAACAAGGATTTAAATTGCATGGGTTCATTTACAAGTGGATTTTTTCCAATAAATACAGTATGGTACTGTAAATGTATTGTCTCTTACTTATGATTTTTTTTATATGAAATTTATTGACAAATTGGTTTCCATACAACACCCAGTGCTCATCCCAAAAGGTGCCCTCCTCAATACCCATCACCCACCCTCCCCACCCTCCCACCCCCCGTCAACCCTCAGTTTGTTCTCAGTTTTTAACAGTCTCTTATGTTTTGGCTCTCTCCCACTCTAACCTCTTTTTTTTTTTTTTTCCTTCCCTTCCCCCATGGGTTTCTGTTAAGTTTCTTAGGATCCACATAAGAGTGAAACCATATGGTATCTGTCTTTCTCTGTATGGCTTATTTCACTTAGCATCACACTCTCCAGTTCTATCCACGTTGCTACAAAAGGCCATATTTCATTCTTTCTCATTGCCACGTAGTATTCCATTGTGTATATAAACCACAATTTCTTTATCCATTCATCAGTTGATGGACATTTAGGCTCTTTCCATAATTTGGCTATTGTTGAGAGTGCTGCTATAAACATTGGGGTCCAAGTGCCCCTATGCATCAGTACTCCTGTACCCCTTGGATAAATTCCTAGCAGTGCTATTGCTGGGTCATAGGGTAGGTCTATTTTTAATTTTCTGAGGAACCTCCACACTGCTTTCCAGAGCGGCTGCACCAATTTGCATTCCCACCAACAGTGCAAGAGGGTTCCCATTTCTCCACATCCTCGCCAGCATCTATAGTCTCCTGATTTGTTCATTTTGGCCACTCTGACTGGCGTGAGGTGATACCTTAGTGTGGTTTTGATTTGTATTTCCCTGATAAGGAGCGACGCTGAGCATCTTTTCATGTGCCTGTTGGCCATCCGGATGTCTTCTTTAGAGAAGTGTCTATTCATGTTTTCTGCCCATTTCTTCACTGGGTTATTTGTTTTTCGGGTGTGGAGTTTGGTGAGCTCTTTATAGATTTTGGATACTAGCCCTTTGTCCGATATGTCATTTGCGAATATCTTTTCCCATTCCGTTGGTTGCCGTTTAGTTTTGTTGGTTGTTTCCTTTGCTGTGCAGAAGCTTTTTATCTTCATAAGGTCCCAGTAATTCACTTTTGCTTTTAATTCCCTTGCCTTTGGGGATGTGTCGAGTAAGAGATTGCTACGGCTGAGGTCAGAGAGGTCTTTTCCTGCTTTCTCCTCTAAGGTTTTGATGGTTTCCTGTCTCACATTTAGGTCCTTTATCCATTTTGAGTTTATTTTTGTGAATGGTGTGAGAAAGTGGTCTAGTTTCAACCTTCTGCATGTTGCTGTCCAGTTCTCCCAGCACCATTTGTTAAAGAGACTGTCTTTTTTCCATTGGATGTTCTTTCCTGCTTTGTCAAAGATGAGTTGGCCATACGTTTGTGGGTCTAGTTCTGGGGTTTCTATTCTATTCCATTGGTCTATGTGTCTGTTTTTGTGCCAATACCATGCTGTCTTGATGATGACAGCTTTGTAGTAGAGGCTAAAGTCTGGGATTGTGATGCCTCCTGCTTTGGTCTTCTTCTTCAAAATTCCTTTGGCTATTTGGGGCCTTTTGTGGTTCCATATGAATTTTAGGATTGCTTGTTCTAGTTTCGAGAAGAATGCTGGTGCAATTTTGATTGGGATTGCATTGAATGTGTAGATAGCTTTGGGTAGTATTGACATTTTGACAATATTTATTTTTCCAATCCATGAGCAGGGAATGTCTTTCCATTTCTTTAAATCTTCTTCAATTACCTTCATAAGCTTTCTATAGTTTTCAGCATACAGATCCTTTACATCTTTGGTTAGATTTATTCCTAGGTATTTTATGCTTCTTGGTGCCATTGTGAATGGGATCAGTTTCTTTATTTGTCTTTCTGTTGCATCATTGTTAGTGTATAAGAATGCAACTGATTTCTGTACATTGATTTTGTATCCTGCAACTTTGCTGAATTCCTGTATCAGTTCTAGCAGACTTTTGGTGGAGTCTATCGGATTTTCCATGTATAATATCATGTCATCTGCAAAAAGCGAAAGCTTGACTTCATCTTTGCCAATTTTGATGCCTTTGATTTCCTTTTGTTGTCTGATTGCTGATGCTAGAACTTCCAGCACTATGTTAAACAACAGCGGTGAGAGTGGGCATTCCTGTCGTGTTCCTGATCTCAGGGAAAAAGCTCTCAGTTTTTCCCCGTTGAGGATGATGTTAGCTGTGGGCTTTTCATAAATGGCTTTTATGATCTTTAAGTATGTTCCCTCTATCCCGACTTTCTCAAGGGTTTTTATTAAGAAAGGGTGCTGGATTTTGTCAAAGGCCTTTTCTGCATCGATTGACAGGATCATATGGTTCTTCTCTCTTTTTTTGTTAATGTGATGTATCACGTTGATTGGTTTGCGAATGTTGAACCAGCCCTGCATCCCAGGAATGAATCCCACTTGATCATGGTGAATAATTCTTTTTATATGCCGTTGAATTCGATTTGCTAGTATCTTATTGAGAATTTTTGCATCCATATTCATCAGGGATATTGGCCTGTAGTTCTCTTTTTTTACTGGGTCTCTGTCTGGTTTAGGAATCAAAGTAATACTGGCTTCATAGAATGAGTCTGGAAGTTTTCCTTCCCTTTCTATTTCTTGGAATAGCTTGAGAAGGATAGGTATTATCTCTGCTTTAAATGTCTGGTAGAACTCCCCTGGGAAGCCATCTGGTCCTGGACTCTTATTTGTTGGGAGATTTTTGATAACCGATTCAATTTCTTCGCTGGTTATGGGTCTGTTCAAGCTTTCTATTTCCTCCTGATTGAGTTTTGGAAGTGTGTGGGTGTTCAGGAATTTGTCCATTTCTTCCAGGTTGTCCAATTTGTTGGCATATAATTTTTCATAGTATTCCCTGATAATTGTTTGTATCTCTGAGGGATTGGTTGTAATCATTCCATTTTCATTCATGATTTTATCTGTTTGGGTCATCTCCCTTTTATTTTTGAGAAGCCTGGCTAGAGATTTGTCAATTTTGTTTATTTTTTTCAAAAAACCAACTCTTGGTTTCGTTGATCTGCTCTACAGTTTTTTTAGATTCTATATTGTTTATTTCTGCTCTGATCTTTATTATTTCTCTTCTTCTGCTGGGTTTAGGCTGCCTTTGCTGTTCTGCTTCTAGTTCCTTTAGGTGTGCTGTTAGATTTTGTATTTGGGATTTTTCTTGTTTCTTGAGATAGGCCTGGATTGCAATGTATTTTCCTCTCAGGACTGCCTTCGCTGCGTCCCAAAGTGTTTGGATTGTTGTATTTTCATTTTCGTTTGTTTCCATATATTTTTTTAATTTCTTCTCTAATTGCCTGGTTGACCCACTCATTCGTTAGTAGGGTGTTCTTTAACCTCCATGCTTTTGGAGGTTTTCCAGACTTTTTTCTGTGGTTGATTTCAAGCTTCATAGCATTGTGGTCTGAAAGTATGCATGGTATAATTTCAATTCTTGTAAACTTATGAAGGGCTGTTTTGTGACCCAGTATATGATCTATCTTGGAGAACGTTCCATGTGCACTCGAGAAGAAAGTATATTCTGTTGCTTTGGGATGCAGAGTTCTAAATATATCTGTCAAGTCCATCTGATCCAATGTCTCATTCAGGGCCCTTGTTTCTTTATTGACCGTGTGTCTAGATGATCTATCCATTTCTGTAAGTGGGGTGTTAAAGTCCCCTGCAATTATCACAGTCTTATCAATAAGGTTGCTTATGTTTATGAGTAATTGTTTTATATATTTGGGGGCTCTGGTATTCGGTGCATAGACATTTATAATTGTTAGCTCTTCCTGATGGATAGACCCTGTAACTATTATATAGTGTCCTTCTTCATCTCTTGTTACAGCCTTTAATTTAAAGTCTAGTTTGTCTGATATAAGTATGGCTACTCCAGCTTTCTTTTGGCTTCCAGTCGCATGATAAATAGTTCTCCATCCCCTCACTCTCAATCTAAAGGTGTCCTCAGGTCTAAAATGAGTCTCTTGTAGACAGCAAATAGATGGGTCTTGTTTTTTTATCCATTCTGATACCCTATGTCTTTTGGTTGGCGCATTTAATCCATTTACATTCAGTGTTATTATAGAAAGATACGGGTTTAGAGTCATTGTGATGTCTGTATGTTTTATGCTTGTAGTGATGCCTCTGGTACTTTGTCTCACAGGGTCCCCCTTAGGATCTCTTGTAGGGCTGGTTTAGTGGTGACAAATTCCTTCAGTTTTTGTTTGTTTGGGAAGACCTTTATCTCTCCTTCTATTCTAAATGACAGACTTGCTGGATAAAGGATTCTCGGCTGCATATTTTTTCTGTCTAGCACCCTGAAAATCTCGTGCCAATTCTTTCTGGCCTGCCAAGTTTCAAAAGAGAGATCAGTCATGAGATTTATAGGTCTCCCTTTATATGTGAGGGCACCTTTACCCCTTGCTGCTTTCAGAATTTTCTCTTTATCCTTGTATTTTGCCAGTTTCACTATGATATGACGTGCAGAAGATCGATTCAAGTTACGTCTGAAGGGAGTTCTCTGTGCCTCTTGGATTTCAATGCCTTTTTCCTTCCCCAGTTCAGGGAAGTTCTCAGCTATTATTTCTTCAAGTACCCCTTCAGCACCTTTCCCTCTCTCTTCCTCCTCTGGGATACCAATTATGCGTATATTATTTCTTTTTAGTGTATCACTTAGTTCTCTACTTATGATTTTCTTAATTACATTTTCCTTTTTGTAAATTACTGTATTGTAAGAATACAGCATATGATACACATAACGTACAAAATATGTGTTAATAACATAATAGACTGTTTATGTTATTGGTAAGGCCCTTATATAAACAGTACGTTAGCAAAGTCTTGGGGGGAATCAAAAATTCTACATGTATTTTCGACTGTGTGTGGGGTCAGTGCCACTAACCTCCGTGTTGTTAAAGGTCAAGTGGAGCTCTAAATTCTCGAACAAAGTTTAAAACACATTCTGGGGGCGCCTGGGTGGCTCAGTCGGTTGAGCATCTGACTTCAGCTAAGGTCATGACTCAAGGTGTGGGTTTGAGCCACGAGTCAGACTTCACCCTGACGGTGCGGGGCCTGCTTGGGATTCTCTCTCTCCCTCTCTCTGCCCCTCCCCCATGTGTGCTCCCTCTCACTGGCTCTCTCTCTTTCAGATAAATAAAAATCTTTTTAAAAACTTTTTAAAAACATTCTGAATTGAATTTATGTTGTGGGGTGAGATTTTTTTTTTTGCCAGAAAAAAATTTTAAAGCAATCAGCAAACCACTTTGATCTAGATGCTACATTGTTCTCTAGAATTTATGACATTGAATATAAAAGTGTTCTCTACCCTGAAGATTGACCTAAATTCTGGAAGGATAAAGAGATGACTTGTGAACCTTTGGAAAGAAAAAGTTGATCCATTCAAGCCAACAGAAGACAAAAATAGATAACAAACCAACAGGTATGCGTGTGTGTGTGTGTGTTTGGCAGAAGAATCCTCAATATTTTTAATAATGTTTCAAGGGCAAAGCTGAAAAATATGGCCAGGATATTAACAAATATAGGTTGATTTTTTAACTGACCAAACAGCACTGCCCCAAGGTTATTAATTTGTAAATCTAGGCTTCTTCACGTATAAAGTAAAAAAGATGATTTAGAGATCCACTAAGATCTTCTCAGCTTCTTTATCCTGTGATCATTTTACCCGGAGGAAGGTCCCCTAGAGATATTTCCCAAGATTTGCCAAAGCCTGTCTTTTTTTTTTTTTTAAGTTTATTTATTTTTGAGACAGAGAGAGACAGAGCATTAACAGGGGAGGGGCAGAGAGAGCGGGAGACACAGAATGGGAAGCAGGCTCCACGCTCTGAGCCATCAGCCCGGAGCCCGCCGCGGGGCTCAAACTCACAAACCGCGAGATCATGACCTGAGCTGAGGTCAGACGCTTAATCGACTGAGCCACCCAGGCGGCCCTGCCAAAGCCTGTCTTAATTTGGATGAAAAGGTAGAAAACGTGCTTACAAAGCCAGAGGAGACACAAAAGGAGGAGCAATTATTGCCTTGAGGATAGAATCGGCATTCAGAGTTACCTACCCCCACTCTCCAGACAATAACATCATGGTTTGAAACTAAGGAGATAAAATGTAACCGTTCAAGGTTCTGATTTTTAAGAATCCATCCTATAAGGTCAGCATCTTGAAGATCAACCTCAGCGGTAGTCCAGATAAGGAAACTGCAGAGATTTGGTTGACTTGAAATTCAATATCAAACATCAGAATGGCATATTTCAGGTGTGGAGGCAAAGGAGGATTTGATATGGACTTAAACGACGGAAATTAAATATAGGGCCCAGACCAAAGGGCCTCATTGCTCTACTCGATATTCTGCCCTGAATTTGGAGTACCATGTTCAGCACCGGGCACTGTCCATTGAGAAGGATTTGAACAAGCTGAAAGTATTGAGGGGAAGAGGAAAAGATAGCCACAAGGCACATTCAAGGGTGTTGGACTACCACCCCCACCCTCGCCAGCGCCCCAGCAGACCTGGCTTAGCTCTTTCACCGCTCACTGCATGGTGGATGTATGTCCTTGCTTGGACCCGTGAGCAGGAGAGTGCACCACTGCCTGGTCTGTTAGAAACTTCTTCCTTACCTTGAATGAAAATCTCATTCTCTAAGCCTTCTCCACGCATCGTTCCAGGTTCTAGAACCCTGGGGCCACATAGGTCCACTTTAATCCCTCTTCTGCATAAACAGGCCTTCGATTAAGTCAAGATAAGGAATATTCACCCCAAGAAATCTTTCCAGGTAAAACTGGACTGATTTTAAAAATGGATCTTCAAGATCCTTTTTTGGCTAGCTGCCCCTAAGGGTTAGAAGTTTGTCTGTTCGAGAGGCGAAGGCCCCATGGTCATTCTTTCCTCCTTGCATCTCTCAGAAGCAACCAAAGGAGCTGCTGTTGGCTTGGCCCCACCAGTATTCTACCAGCCTGTCATCGGAGGCAAGAGATGTTTAAAAATTGGAGCAATGATCCCTGAACATGACTTTTCTGATCCTTAAGGGTATTTCTGGTTTACACAAAATTCTTAGAACACTCTTTTAGCTCACATTGATTTTAAAAATAAATATGTGCCTGAGAGCACTGTATGAACACCATCAAAATTCCAGGTCTCTATTCCAAACAAGTTGAACTCATTGGCTCAGTTAGCCATTTTCCTTCTATTTCCAAAATAATTATCTTGCCTTTTTTAAAAAGGCATTGATTGCTATTGATTCCTATCCCAGTCTGTATTGGACAGACACATGTTTTTTAATGCTGCTGCTGATACTGCTACATAGTTTCACTTATCTGCTATTTATTTGAGTGCCTACTATGTGCGTGACATCTTGAAGTACATGGCAAAAAAGAGCAAAACAAAACAAAACAAAAAAACCAAGGGTGAGCTGTTTGAATCGATATGCATAATTTACAAAGAAAAGCAGAGATACAGGGGAATTGGGGTAACTTGCCTTCAGAGGGGGACAAAAATGGAACCAACCCCCCCCCCCTTTTGCTCGCAGACCTGAAAAAAATCAAGAAGTGCTTCTGAGGTCTCTTCACTGATATTTCATAACCTCTTTTTAAAACTCAGCTTGTTCAAAGTAAATAAAATGTTGCTTGTGTAAGTAATTAATCAAGAATTACATGGGAGGTTTATTATGAGGCCAATAGCAAGCAGCCTCCTGAGGCGCTCAGCAAACTCTCTCTTTCAGTAAATAATTACTTAAGTTAAAATTATTTACTAAATTAAGTCATTCCTTTTGTGGTATCTGTAAGACTTAAAGTAATTGGCTGGGTTCGGTTCAGTTTGGTGTTTTATAAAGAAGAGAATAGTGCTACATAATGAATGAACGGTGCAATTAACTATAAATTTAGCACTTCAGAAACACATTTTTAATGACTAAGAACAGGTACAAAGAGCCCTGTGTGTTTTTTAATTTTTTTTTAAAACCTAGGTATAATTTTCCATCTTGTTTAATGCAGCAATGCTGGGAAAGTGTTAGCACAGCATAACATTATTTCCCATTTACGGACAGTCAGCAGCACAGAAAGCCCACTCCGGACCCACAGCAGCCACGGGCCCCATCCCTGGCCTCCCAGTGAGGACTGCTCTGGCCTCCAGGTGGGTCCAGCTCTTTCCTTTCTCTCGCCAGCTCCCACCAAAGCCCAGGCTGCTCTGGCAGGGCTGTCCCTGCACCCTCCTGGGGCTAGGGGGGAACAGTAATGATCTCACCCCTGACTCCCCTTCTCCAAACCATAACACCTCCCTCTTATAATTATGAGGAGAGAAATAAGGAAAAGCGTAACCTGGGTTAACTAACACCTTTAATTAACTATTTTTTGGTTGTGTTTTCAATTTTTAGGAGTAAAATGCAAATCAACAGCTTTCAAGAGCAGGAAAGAAAACTGAATTCCCCTCATTAAACAGCGGTACCCTGCAAAGGTCTATGCGATCACTTTACTTCTCCCCACGGTTCTGGGTTTCTAGCTCTGAAACAAGAAGTAGGCATCTACCACATGCCGGGCACCAGGCTGCAGGATCTTTCCAGCATGTCGTCTCATACGCTGCCCATGACAGCTCCGTGACATTACTGTGGCAAGTGGTAACTCACGGGGGAGAAAATGGACTTTTCAATGCTATGTAGCTTCTTTGTAACAGATCCAGAATAGGTCTCCCTCCCTCACCTTCACACACACACACAGACACAACACACACACACACACACACACACACACACACACACTCACACTCACACTCACGCGCACATGCTTATTCACACTCTCCAAGGAGAAATCAGGAATTAATTCAAAATGCCATCTAGGATGTGTCCTCTATTTTGCCTCCAACATAGATGACCAAAGCCCAAATGACTCTAGAACTCCAGAAAATGCTTCATTTATTAACCAGTTGGGTCTCTGTAGTTAGCACACTTTTTAAAGGCAGAAAGGTAAACACATTTGTTATAGAAAGAGAAACTTTTGCCAACAAGGGTTGGAAAAAAATTTACTTGGACTTCACCATAAGTAAACACACTAGTTATCCAGAGCACTCTCCCCTAATATGCCCAGTGAGTAAGGTCTCCTTGGCTCAGTGATGTCTCTTAGACCTTGTGCTGTGGTACATGGACTTGCTTTCTGCTCCCGTGTCAAGTCCAACGGCTTTTGCTCAGCCCTTATCTTCTGGACCTCTCTGTAGTGTTTGATCCTCCTGAACACCCTACTGCTTTGTTCAGTGATGCCTTTAACATCTCCTGTGGTGGTTGATTTTGGGTGCCGGCTAGACTGAGCTGAGGGATGCCCAGATAGCTGGCAAACCATGATTTCTGGGTACGTCTGAGATGATGCTTCCAGTAGACATTAGAATTTGTATTAATAGACTGAGTAAAGATCTCCCTCACCAATGTCTCTGGGTATCATCCAATCCATTGAAGGCCTGAACAGAACAAAAAAGTGGACGAGGGGTGAATTTTGTCTCTCTCTTGAGCTGAGACATCCATCCTCTACCCTCATGCATTGGCACTCCAGGTTCTCAGGCCTTTGGACTTAACAGAATCATACAACCAAGCTGGTTCCCCTGCTTGTAGACAGCAGACTGTGGGGCCATATATATATAGTGAGACACCAGGCGTCACTTTCAGGTGATACCAACACCATTGTAACTCACTCTAACACAAAGCAGATGGAGGTTGACATTGCAGTGGTAGGTCTTTGAAGCTGGATCATGGACTTAGCCAAATTATTCCAAGGACAAACGGAAGCTATTAGTATATTTTAGTAGAAAAAAGGTATGACTAGGTTTGCATTAGTCAGAGATCACTCAGGCTGCATTAAAAATAAGTAAAATTTCATTAGAGTGAATGGGTGGCAAGAATGGCCCCTGGAAGATCATGTAGCAAGTTACTGCTGTTGTCTGGGAAAGAGGGAACAGTCGCCGGGCCTGGAGTAGTGGCAGCAGAGAGGAAGTGGATAGATTCTGTAAGTAGATAAAGCATGACTGGAGGGACTTGGTGACTGAGTAGGGATGGGGAGGGAGGGATCTAGGATGGTTTCCTACTTCCTGACTGGACAGCAAAGCCTTTCCTAAGCCATGGCGGGTAGGAGGGGTGGAGATGGTCAATTCAGTCCTTTGCGTGCTGAGCATGAGGTCTCTGTGAGGTCCCTCATGGGGAGCTGCTTTAAGAAATGCCCATGAGTCAGGGAGGAATCAAAGCTGGAGTTAAATATGTGGGATTTGTGGCCATATGAGGGAACCCATGGGGGTGCTGAGATCACCCTGGAAGAGTGTGCATATAAATGAAGAGCCCTTTGTGCAGAGCCCCCCAGACAGCCCTCCTAAGACCCCGTAAGTGATTGTTTAGCTCTGGCAGGTCCCTCAACCTGCCATTCTTTGCTTTCCTTCTCCCCAAGTTCATGCTCTACTCACTTCTTAAAGACTACTGCAGTAGACTCGTCTCAGACTCTCTCCTTTCTATTTACCTTTCTTATCATTGCCAAACTAATTTGCCTAAAGCTCTGACCCCTGTCTTGTTACTTTTCTCTTCAAAAATCTTTGCTGTTTCCCATTCCCTGCCAAATAAAATGTAATGACTTCACCCTGGGACTCAAGGCCTTCCATAAGATGGCCTCCAACCAGAAAACCTAGACTTGCTGCAGCCCTCTATTTATTCTGCTCTCCATCCAAGGTGATATACATGCTCTGGCATAAAGTCACTTGTCCATCTCTTACATCCTGTGGGGAGGGGGGGACACCAAAGGGGTTTACTGCATTGAATAAGAGGATATGCCTCAGTGCTCAGAGAGAGATGCCTGGCTTCTGACACTGGTTTTCTCCAGGCTTCAAGATCTGCTCTTGTGATGCCAACAGACAAATGAACTGTGGACTTGGTGGGGAGTTTATGAGGGGGCACACTTCAGCCCTGAAGTGTGAAGGGAAACATTTCAGTTTCCAGCCAACTATTCCAGACAAATGGAAGCCTCATCCATTTTGAAGGAGGTTTATGAAGGAAAATTCTATTTGCATCTTTAATCATACAAGTTCCTTACAGCCAATGTATCAATAATATTTATACACAGATTTATCTAAGCTAGCACCATGAGCCAGCCCTAGAGGGGAAATGAAACTCACAGTCTTGTAGAGAAATAGATACAAATGAAGGTCCCAGTGTGCATGAAGGAAAGTTCCTTGGGGTAGAAACTGGTGCTGGAGGGTGGTATGAATGGCAAATGATTCAACAAGATTTGTTGAGTGTCTCCTGTGTGCTAGGCACTCTTCTATATGATGAATGAAACAGTGGGCAAATTAGACAAAAGTTAATGTTCTCATGGAACTTATACTCTAAAGAGAAGAGACAGACAAAAAACTTCGGTAGATAATATACGGTGTTAGAAGGTACTACGGTGCTGTGTGGAAAAGAGAACCAGGTAAAGGAGATGGGGACTGATGCAAGGGTTGCAGTTTTACGCTAAAGCCTGCAGGGCAGGAGTCACAGAGAAGATGTCACCTGAGCAAAAGACCTGAGAAGAGGGAGGGAGGCACTCTCCCTCTCAGGGAGTGTTCCCTCTCCTGGAACTCTCAGGAAAGATTGTTTCAGGAAGAGGGAAGAACAGCCAGTGCAAAAGCCCCAGGCAGAAGTTTGCTTGACTCATTCAAGAAAGAGGAAAGAGACTCCTTTGGCTGGAGCAGAGGGAGCAGGTCCAGGGCAGCAGGAGATGAAGTCAGAGACTCACAGAAGGTAGAGGATGAGATGGTGACGTGCCTTGAAATGGCACCACTGGACCCTTGGGGGCAGAGGAGTGATTCCACTTCTGTGGTGAAAGCAGCCCTCCCACCCCACTGAGGAGAATACATCATTGGGGGTAAGGACAGGAGCAGGAAGCCTGGGGAGGAGGCCACTGCAGGAATCCAGGGAGGAAGGCAGTGGCTGGTACTGGGTGCAAGCCTCGCAAGTGGCAGGAAGGGCTGGACTCTAGCAGATTCTGCGGATCTGGACGACAGGATTTACGGAGGGGTCGGGTACGGAGGATGAGTGAAATAGAGCAGCCAGAGTGTTTGCTCTGAGCTATGGGAAGGAAGGAAAGGTCATTTGCTCAGTTGTGCAACACAGGGTAGGATGTGGATGAGAGGTAAAACATAAGGAGTTTGGTTTGGAACCTGTTATATGTGTGATGTCCATTAGACACGCAATTGAAAAGTGCCATGTGGCCAGTTACACATACACACAAATCTGGAGTTCAGGGGGAAAGTCGAAGCTTCAAATACAAATTTGGACCCAGATCATAAAGACTTTCCTCTATAACAATAATAAAACCCACCTCCTCTTCCTCCTCCTCTGTTACTACCATCGGCTCCTCCCGCCATTGATCATTTCCATGTGTCAGGCTTGTGCTAAGCATTTGACTCACATCACCTCATTTGCTTCTCACATTGTCTCCGTGAAGCAACCATTTCAGTCCCCATTCTACAGGTGAGGCATCTGAGGCACAGAGAAATTGCATAACTTGCTCAAGCTCACACAGCTGGGAAGAACTTCATTCTACAGGGAGCAGGGAGCCACTGAAAACGGAGAACAACACTGTCAGGCGTTCATGTTGGGTAAATGGCTCCGAGGACAGCACAGAAGTCAGGACGGGATGGTGTAGGACTGGTGAGGAGACCATTCCGTCGCAGTAACCCAAGAGAAGAGATGATGTGGGACCGAATTCAAGCTGGGGTTGCAGAGACAGGAAGGAAGGAACTGGGTCCAAATGTACAGGTAGCATGACAAGGTTTGGTGGCCCAGTGAAGTGGGGACATGAAAGAACAATCCATGAGGTCTACGGACTTCAGGGGGAGCTGGGTGAAGGGTGGTACCACTAGCTGAGGTAGGGAACGCAGGAGAAAGGTTGGTGTCAAGGGCCGCATGAGGAAGCGAGGCTGGGGGCTGTTGCAGGCATAGGCTGGGATCAGCCAGGGAAGGCCTTTCCTGCGAGGCTCAGGAGTTTAACTTTGCTCTGACTAGGAAGCCATTTGAGCTTTGAGCCAGATGAATGTGGCCACACATAAGAATCCAGTCCTGTGGTCCTTTGCGCTTTGCGAGAGCAGGATCTGGGTTTCTGTGTGCATTGCCCTGTGCCCATCAACACACAACAGCTACTTAACACAATAAACAACGCTTTCACCTCCCCCTCTTCTTGCCATTTATTGGGCATACTTGCAGAAGACTTTTTTCAGAGGCAGGCACATTGTGCAATCGGGTTGAATAACCTGAATAAATCCATTCAGCATTTCTATAGCATATTTTAAAATCCAACTTATAACAAGTAACAGCCCCCTTACTTCTCCACAACCCACTCCTCCCCACCACCCCAATTGTCTGCCCTGACTGGGATAATAGGTAATTGTGTTCCAACATGCATTATGCTAAAATGCTTCTCTTTGCCCGGCTTCCATCATTATCAAAACCCAGATCCTAATCTAACTTCATCATCATTAAGCAGCCAAACCAGCTGCAGCAGTGAAAACGGGCAAAAGGAAAAGGCTTAGAAGAGCGACATTCCTCTGAGAAACAAAAGAATCATCTCTGATCAAGTGACCCAGCATGAGGGAAGGAAGAGAGAGCTCGGGGAGCTGATGAAACCGAAATTGCTGGTTAGGCCTTCTTCTCATTAGTTTTTCTTTCACACTTCACATTAGCTCAGTGAAAGGGAGATGAATTAAGAGTTAAATGCACCAAAATAACTTAAGCGATCTTTAAATAAGACTTAAATGTGCTTTGTGTTTCCACCAAAACCCCCCTTCCTATTTTGTTTGCCTTTCTCTCCCTCACAGCGACCTCGGGTCCTTTCTTTCTCCCTCCTCTTTGCCTCTTGTCTCCCTTGATGCTCTGCCCTGTCCTTGGCTTGCTGGCTTGCACACTGTCTTCCCTCCAAGGCCTCGCCCTCCCTTTGAGACTCCTCCCATATGCCCTCATCAGCCTCCAGAACCCTCTTTGGATCCCTTCTCTTTCCAGCTCCCTCTACTTGCCCTCAGCCCTTCTCCTTCTATAACCTCCCGCTCCCCATCATGCCCCCACTCTCAAGCCCACACTTTCTGGTGTCTGGCCTTAGATGCCACCAGAAGCCAAATTTCTAGCGACAGAGAGCCCATTGTTGCCCAATGAAGGCAGATGATATAAAGGAGGCAATTGCTTCAATTCATAATTAACATCAGCTAAACAAAGCAGCAAAACAAGACAGATTAATGGTTTGGAGATCTCAGGACGAACTCTTTGCAGGAGGCACTATGCCCCAGAAGCATATCGACCAGCTGATCAATTCTCAAATTCTAGATAGATGGGTCGGTGATAAATGATTACCCCACAACCCCTCCCCGGTTACTCCCAGGCCCAGCTCACACACACTGAACAATCCCGTTACAAAACACCTTGCCCAGATTGTTTCTCTCTCTCCCCTCCCCACTTTTGTTTCCAGCTACAGGGAACTCCTAAGTAGAAAATCAATAGGCGCTTTAATTACTGGCCCCCAATTCATCAGGGCCTCAACTGTAATTACTCTGCCTGAGTCGGGAGCCTTGGGAGCCAATAAAGTGAGACAGCCAGGCACTGGGTAATGTGCATGATGACAAGAGGCTGGAGTCTGTGGCTCAGCCTGGGAGGAGCGTTCTGAGACTGGCATCCTCTCTGCTTGGGCCCTTTGCCCTGCTCGGCAGTGAGGGAGGTGGTCCCAGAAGGGATCCCAGGACAGAGCCAGTGGGGATGTGGCTGAACATAAGGCCAACCCTTCTGGGCTCTCCTAGCTTTTATTCAGTCAAAGGTCCCTAGAACCTTGCTACTCGAAGTGGAGTCCACTGACCAGTGGCTTCCTCATCCACTGAGGAACTGTTAGAAACACAGAAGCTCAAGCCCCGACAGATGTATGGAATCAGATTCTGTGCTTAACAAGAGATCCAGGAGAACTGCTTTAAAGTCATGCTGCTGTGTGTTTGTTTTGCCGGGGCTGGAAGGAAGGTGGGACAGCGTTCTCTGTACCATTCCCATGGCCGGGATTTATGCTGCCCACAAAGGCTTTCCAAAATTCTTTTCAGTTAGGGCACAAGGGGCCCATCGATGCTAAAGTGTGCTTTCTCCCTCCGTGGCATCTTTACTCTTTTCCTGCCACTTCCTCAGCCCTTCCCAAAGGCAGGTAGACTATCTGAAAGTTGATTGTCCACCCAGAAACTTTTTCTCCCCATCCTCCATGATGAAGTCTGACTGGCCATCTGCCTAGGCTCAGGGGTCCTGTTCCCATGCCTGAGCCCCCTAAATTCTCCTGACTATCGCCCTCCTCATCTCTGCTTTCAGAGATCATGCATCTTGGGAACCCTAAAGGAAGGATCCAAAGGGAAATCCTCAGTCCCCCTTAGAGACTAAGTTGGTCCCCTAGGATGATGCTGGGATGTCACAAGAAAGGCTCTCATGAGATCCCCTTCAAACAGCAAGGGCTGATTGAATCGTCTCCCCCAGGAAAACAGGAATTCATCTTTGAGACATCTCAAAATAAAGAACTTCTTTGTGGTGGGTAAATTCATAACCTGTGGTAGGCCTGGAGTCCATTCTTCCTTCCTGCTATGGGGCTCCGAGGCGGGGGAGAGTAGCAAAGTGAGCTCAGCTGCTCTACCAGATGCCCAAGCAGGCTGTGCTTCCGGTGAGGGAGAGCCAGGCTGCACCTGCCCTATGCCCTGCACGTACATCAGCCTGGGCTTCGAGTCCAAGCACGGAGCTATTGACTCAGCTGATCAATTTCCGAGTCACAGGCAGCCAGGCCCATGAAAAATGACTCTGTTGCCCATCACCCCGCCCCATCTGGGCATGGCTAATGCAAATGCAACAATTTTCCATTTAGAGATTGCTCCTAAGCTTCTCTTTGTCCTTCTGCCTCCCAAACGTAGGCGTTCCCACATTAACCCTCTGCTCTTCTCTCTCCCTCTCTTTGCTTCCTCTCAGAGCCCAGGCACTCCCTCAGCCTCAACTCCCGCTTCTACAGAGATGAATTCTCAAGATTCCCCATTCCTGGGTCTCCACCCAAGCTGTACACTCAAATGATTCTAGCTGGGCATTCCTGCCTGATGGCCCGGTAATTATTACCCTTAAACTTGAGATGGCTAAAAGCAAACCATCCTCTTCCTACGTACTCCCTCTACCCCCAACCGTGTTGTCTTCCACGCTGTAGATCTCATTCTTGAGACTGGCTCCCAGGCCCTAACGGTCATCACTTACACACTACTGGGACAAATCAGTCCTGGAGGCCTTGCCTTTCAAAGAATTCCTGTCCTTCTCTCACTTTCTGTTCCCAGTGTCACCACCTTTATTCAGACCCTGTTTCTATGAAACTGGGTACTTATGGTAGCCTCAGTTTGGGACACATCAGTCCTTGCCCAGGGCCAGTGGGTCTCAGTCCAAGCTGCACAATGGAATCACTCAGGTGCTGGTCATCTGAAAGGCTACTCAGGTGATTCTAACACACATCCAGGGTCGAAGATGGCTGCTCCAGCCAAGCTCTACTGTTCGCCAGGTGGCATACCCTCTGTCCACTCCGTCCCCTGTGATTGGGCCCCTCGTCTTCCTTCTGCCTAAGGTGACCTCCGCTTTTCTCTCCAACTACGGAAATGCTCTTTATTTTTCCAGGCCTGGCCCAAATCTCATCTCCTGTTTGGAACTTTCTGGATCCCTCCCCAAAACTCCTGAGGCACTTACCCATAGTACACTCATAATATACATCTTGCCCTTCCTTGTGTGGTGGTCTGCGATCTTGTTATGTCCCCTTTATCTACTGTCCCCTCCTTGAAAGACCAAAGCCACTGTTTGGACCACCTGACTGGGAGCCAGAAGAACTAACTTTGCATTCTGACACCTCATGAATAAAATTCTGGCTATGAAACGTTGGGTAGGGTATTTAAAATCTCAGTGTTCTGTTCTGCAAAATGGGAATATGACTCCTAACTATTTCATAGAAGTACTGCTAATAATTATCGCTAGTCTAACAATTTTTGCCTTTCATGTTGCTTAACGATAGCTTGGACCCATTAACGACTTAATAAGTGGATGTTGAATACAGGAACGAATATATTTGAATTTTTATCTTAGACTTTTTTACTCCTCCTAAAAATAATTCCAAATTAGAAAATCAATCCACTACAGTGTGACACCTGGGGTCATGGGCCCAGTAACTTCCTACAGTGTAGTCAAGCGTGAAGACATCTGCTTTCCTAACCACCCTTGGCACAGGCCCTTGCTGTGACATCTAAACCATGTCCTTTTTGTCAGGTGTCAAAGCCAAGAGCAGGATGTTATAGTTTCAGAGTCTCCATGCAGGTTGGCCTCATGGCTGAATGCAGGCACACGCGCGTAGACACACATGTGCACGCACACACACACACACACACACACAGTTAATAAATCGTGCTGCCCTCTCATGGCTACCTGCATAATCAAGAAAGCCAGCTTCCCTAGCAAACATTCTCAGAGCGGGTACGCCAGGGACAAAGCCTGAGCCTGGAGATCCTTGTCCACACCCATCTGTAACACATGTTGAAGGGCTCTAAGTACCAAAGATTCCTACTGTCAATGGATAGCAGCCATTCTTTTGCGGGACAGCCACCTAATGAGTTAACAAAATGTATTTTTCAAGAGAAGGCCATTGGGCTGGGGGAATTCTGGAGCAAAGAAAGTTCAAGCTCAAAGAAGCTGAGATCACAGGTCAGACAAAATATCATGTAGAGCAGGGGGCATCTGCCAAGCAACCCCCCAGTGCTCTGCCCCAGCCCCTCCCCAGCCACCTCTTGGTTGTGGCCTTCCCTGGCCTGCATTCCCCAGCCTCTGTGCTCATTTAAATGCTCATTTATGTTTCTGGATGAATAATCCCTGAAAGCAACTAGATTAACAGAGTCCTTTATCCTGACTCACAGCACTTGCGCTCCAAGGAGCACTAAGTAATTAGAAAACATTATCCTATTCATCCCATAAAACCCAGGAGAAGAAGGCAGGCGGCAAGGACTACCACTGCCCCCTCGAAGCAGAGGAACTAGAGGCCTGGATGGGAAGTGAGGTGGCCACAGTCACACTCAGGCAAAAGCAAGGGGCAGAGTGGGCAGAACCCACCGTGCTAGTCACTTGGGGGTGTCAAGGCTGGGCGGCATAGTAAGATGAGCTGGCCTGGGGGCGGAGCAAAGCCAGGGATACTTTCCTTCACCCCTTGATGAGCCCATTAACGCTTTCATTCTATCCTGAATAACTCCAGTACCCCAAGGGGTCAGACAAACCCAGCCCCTTATGAGAGTTGCTTAGCAGAGGTCCTTAGGCTCTGTCCACTGCGCTCCCACGGGAAGGTGCACAGGACAGCGGAGCCCACAACCCTGAGGTGGCATGGGGCAGCAGTTAGGGTCTTGCCTGCAAAGTTCACATTTGAGGTCTACAGCCGTCACTGCCAGCTGTGAGAATGTAGGCAGATGACTTCACTTCCTTTAGTTTTTCCATCAAAATAAAGCAACCAACAAGAGGATCCCCTAAGCTAATACATGGAAAGCACTTAGAATAGTCCTGTGATGAGGTGAACATTCAAAACACATGTTCATTCATTTTACTGTTCCTGCCTGGCCCCGGCTGCTCACCTGGAATGACTACAGTCTCAAAGCAAAGCTGCCCGAGCCCCAGCATCTCTCGCTGGAAGAGCTGATGTGATGAATGGCCCCAGAAGCCCTGCTGGGAAGAGACCAGTTTCTCCTGTGTTTCCCTCTTGCCATCCCTCTCCTCCCACCCCTCCCCATTATCAAAACCAGTGTTCAGACAAGGATATGGTTCTCCTTATTTGCCCTGTGGTGGGTCCTGATGCAGCTGAGTGTGTTTTCCTCCTAAGCCTTCCCATTTCCACGTGGTCATAGGGAAAAACCACTGCTGAAAAAGCCCCAGCCCGGACAGAAAGCAGGGCCTGCCTGGCAGGTGATTTCCCTGCAGTCTTTCCAGGATCACCCCACTAACTGACACGTTTCTGCCCCAAAAGGGGAATCAGACTAGTGTTCTTCTAAGAGGAAGAGACGCCAGAGTTCTCTCTCTTCCCCACCATGAGAGCACACAGCAAGCCAGGAAGAGAGTCCTCGCTAGGAATTGAATCAGCCATCACCTTGATGTTGGACACCGAGCCTCCAAAAACTGTGAGAGCCAAATTCCTGTTGGTTAAGTCTCCTGGTCTTCGGTATTTTGTTATGGCAGCCTGAGCAGACTATCACGCCTCTGCATCTACCATTCATTCATCCTACAACCTCCTCCGGGACACCTGCCCCAGCCTGGCAGTGTGCTCAGGGCTCAGACGCTAACAAGGCACTGACAAATAAATAAAGGAAGTAGATGCATAAATAGATTGGTATGTTCATTAAGTATTTGAAAAGACATAATGCAATAAGGGGCCAAATAGAGCTATTTTGCAATAGGAACAGGATGCAATAGGTTTTAGTTTCAACAAAGCTTCCAGAGGTAGTGGGGTCTGGGCCCGGGGTGCCTTGTAGGACAAAGTTCCCTGCCTGGAGCAGGACAGAGGACCATGTCTCAATCAGGGAGAAAGTAGATATCCTTCTTTTGCTCTCATTGCAGATTCTTAGAAGACTGTAGCTTTGACGCTGGTTTAAATGACATCGCTAGCACTTTGAGGATCTTTCCTCAGCATCCAGGTCGATTCCCACATCTTCCGTGGAGACTTCCAGAGACCACGTGCCACACCAAGCAGGACTTGGCCATCGGCTAACTCAACCCTCTCATTTTACAGATTGAGGAAACCGGTTCAGCAAGGATTCGTGACCTGGATTTCAAGCTGTCTTCTCGGTCGTAGCTGCCTTCACTGCACTTGCTTTATGCCTCCCGGATGTGCAACAAGGCAGTCTCCACCTCATCTCCCGGGGCTCAACTCAAATGTCACCTCAGCAGGGAGGCCTCTCCTGACCACCCTGGCTAAAGCAGCCCCCCCCGCATCTCCCAACATACCAGTTAGACGCTAACACACTGTCCTATTTCCTTGTTTTCATAGCACTTTTCAGTATGTAAAATAATCTTATTTGACTCTCTCTTTATTTCCTCTTTCCTTGAGTTAGAATGTAAGCTGCTTGAGGGCAGAGTGGCACGTAGTGAGTGCTCAATAAACACTTGTGGACACACCGAGCTGTGATCGTAGCAGCTCGTAGCCAGACACACCCTGGCTGTGTTTCCCGCCCACCCCCCCACCCCTGCCAGAGACTTTACACCAGATGGATGTGCCCACGTGCCACCTGGCTGCCTCTCTTCTGACTCTCACTTGAAGCAACTTGACTGTAGTGCTCTCCTAAAGATACCTTGGCTGCTGTCCATTCTGCTTTTGCATTCACTGGCTCCAATGTCCAGCTTCACCTTCCCCTCCAGGTCTCTTTTTTTTTTTTTTAATCTTTATTTTTGAGAAAGAGAGAGACAGAGACAGAGTCTGAGTGGGGGAGGGTCAGAGAGAGAGGGAGACACAGAATCCGAAGCTCCAGGCTCTGAGCTGTCAGCACAGAGCCTGATTCGGGGCTTGGACTCACGAACTGCAAGATCGTGACCTGAGCCGAAGTCGGAGGCTTAACCGACTGAGCCACCCAGGTGCTCCTTCCCCTCCAGGTCTCTTACAACAGCCGCATCCCACCTCAGCGCCAGCCCGAATCTGTTTTCTACACTGAGGAGCAAGCCTCGTCTTTCCTCCTTAGCTCCCCACGCTCCTCCTACACACGCCATCTGAGGGCAGACCTCTCTACCCCTCTCCAGCCCCACTCTCAGACCCACCAGCTGCCACTCCAGTCGGATGTGCCTTTCCCCTCTTTTGTAATCACAGAATAACAGTGGACGTGGCATCAAGATTTATCTTTAAACTCAATTATGAGCACTGACCTGCTGCACCTACCATATGAACCTGGCTTCCAGAGGTAGGACCACTCCTTTTATTCACTGGCCCCAGAACCATAGAGCCAGCCTCGCTCCCACCACATGATCTTGGCTCACCTGCCAAGGGACGGGTTGATTCTCCTCCCCTGTCACTTCTGGTTTCAGTCTTCGTGCTGGGCTGCTCTCGCTCCCAGCCTCCCGGGCCTCTCCCTGGCCGTGGAGAGCTTCATTTTCTCAATGTGTGTTTCCTGGTCATTCCCTCCTCCTCTTTCCCTTTACCTGGTTTGAACTGTGAATAATTCATGTGTTTCCATGATCCTGCCACGTTTTATTTTTTCTCCCTCATGAATCAAATCCCTGAGACAGTTTATTTTCTCAACATCTTCTGGTCTGGGATGCTGACAGGGGCAGGGTTTATTCCTGTAGGTCATGAGTGGAGGCCAACACTTCAGCCTGCTTATGAACCAGTGATCATTTTTCCTATTCTGCTCTTCTCGTGTATTTTAAGAGGTATGTTTTTGTATACTATCGCATGGTTGGATAGGTAGATGAACAAATTGATAGTTACATAAATAAATAGATGCACAAATAGACATAATTATTTCCCCATTGAGTTTGCTCAATCACCTTTCTTATTTGTTTCAAGTTTCTGGGAGGAAAGTGGTGGGTGCTTTTTTGACTGTGTTCCTCATACACAGTGGATGCCTTACCCCAATTTGTAACCCCTCTTCTGAAGAGTAATCCCCATAAGGACCCTCAAAATATCTCAGCTCTTATCTAGAGTCTATCAGGGTGTCATCTCCATTCACTTAGCATCTAAATATGTACTGAGGGCTTCCTATGCACGAGGGACTGGGCAGGACCCTTGGAACACAACAGGAACAAAATAAATTCTATCCCTGATCTTTTGGAGCTTACCCTACTATCCCACACTACTGGGAAACTGGACACTAATTAAGCCTATGTGTGTACATATATATATACGTGGGTATGTGTACATGTGTAAAAATATGTATATTTTATACATATAATATACATCTATTTCTCAACTGATAAATTTGATGTTTATAAAAAATTAATATTTTATTTTTAATATTTTGGTCACATTTGATAAAAATGTATTAGATGTATAAAGTGTATACTTTATATATATACTTTATACATATATATATACTTTATACATATATATATATATACTTTATACATATATATATATATATAAATATATATATATATAAAGCTGATAAATTCTAAACCTGCTAAAAATAAGGAAATTGTGACCATAAAGTCAAGGAAGCAGTTGAAGCAGTTATCTCTGGTGGAGGGAAGGGTTTATGATCAGGAAGAGACACACAGGGTGTCCTTGTAGTTTTAGTGATGTTCTATTGCTCGACCTGGAGGGTGGTTACAGGGAACTTGAATAATTGTTACTGATTAAATTTTATGTTTAGGTTTTATGTACACTTCTGTGTATATGTTACATTTTACAACTTGAAAACTCTAAATGATAAAGAGAAACTTACAAGTTTCCACAAGAACACCTGGCCCGCTCTGGGGACCCAGAAATGGCTGCCGGGAGGAAGGGGTATCTGAATTGAGATTTGCAGATGAAGATGAGCCAGGCCGTCAACAAAACTTGGCAACGGCTTGGCTGCATGTCTCCCCTAGAATGCATGTTTCATGAGCTCAGGGGTCTTTGTCACTGCGTGATATTCAGAAGCAAGGACAGTTCCCAGAACATTGATGCCTCTTACCTGAGCACTCTTCGATGCGTTTGTTTCTGCATTCCAGATGCATCACGGACATGGAAGTGGAATGAGGGAAGAAAGCATCTGAGGTGCCAAGTACATAAAAAATGCAATGAGGACAAAAAGCTTAGAGTGTTTAGAAGCCACCCTGAGGATCCCAGCACTTCTGTCATAGAATGGCCAAGGAAATGAAGCAGAAAATGGGTTATTTAAATGATAGTAAATATGATGAAAGAAAACATATAAAAAGTTACTAGTGCTATCGGGCATGCTAAAACACCAATCTTCAAAAATTACCCAGGAATAAATGGCCAAACCAATGCCAGCCAACTAATCTTTACTCAAACAGGATAATATGAGCTTTTAAAGCACAGAGGAAAATGTGAAATTATAACAAAGCCTGGCCATTTTTTAAAATATTCTTATTTTTCCAAAATAATTTAGATGATAGCGTGATGTGAAATCCTTCAAAGCTATAGCTGTTTTTCAGTGAAGTAAATCTGATACACAAACAACCCTTGATTATAGGCAAATCAACAGAGAGGTGGAGGAAGGCAGGCCTGAGGAAATCGGCTTGAATGGGCCCCAATGTGGCATGTAAGAAGTGACAGCCAAGCAAAAATAAGGGCATGAAGAGGCCACAGATCTACACTACATTGAAATGAAGATCCTTTCCCCCACACAAATCAAAGATAACTCTAGAGGAAGGGACCAGGTCATGATAAGGGACCTGCTTAAAGAATGACAAAGGAACTCTAAAGATATCTTGACCCTATTGTCTACTAACCAGTCCATATGGGGTCAAGATATGGTGAATTTTTTTTTCCAGGGAGTCATATATTGCCCAGAAATTTTGGATCTATGAGATTTTTGGTAAAAATCCCAAATCTCTGCATAGTAGCTTCCAATGAGTACAATTTTCACAACAGTATTTAGAGTTAGCCACGTGCACCTGGTTAAAATCACAACAGAGACTAAACCAAATCTATGTTTTTACTGAGGTGAAGGTTTCTACAACTCACAAGATGAGACAGTGATGAAGCATTCAGAGGGCAGCGATGACCCAGCACATCCTAATGGAAAGAAATCTGGCTCGTCCTGGCTTTACCACTAATTTGCTATGAGTCTTCTTTACTCTGGCCTCAGTCTTTTTGTTGATAAAATAAGAAAGTTGAATTAGATGCTTTCTAAGATTTCTCTAAATTCTAGGTAACAGATATCACAAAAGTCCCGAGGTGATGAGTCTGGCATTTTTGATTAATCAGTATGAGTGGCACAGAGTAAATAGTAAAGGGAGATATAAAACGGAGATCAAAAAGATAACTAAGATTTTGTTGATCATGGTAAAACATTTTAATTTTATTTTAAGTGTGAAGGAGATCAACGGAGGATTTTAAGACAGGGAGAAAAACCATCTGATTTAAATTTTCAATAGGTCACTTTAGTTTTGGGTACAGACTGGCTCCAGGAGAAGAGTGGACACAGGAATACCAGCTGGGGGTTTTGCAGTGGTCCAAGTGAGAGCATTTGTAGTAAAGGAAGGATTTGAAAAATTCCTTAGAGATAGAGTCAACAGCACTTGCTGATGGATTGAATATGGAGTGGTGAGTGAGGACACAGGGGAATGAATGATGACTTAAGAGTTTTGTCACTCGAGCTAGTAGCTAGGTATAGTGCCTTTGGCTGAGAACAGAGACACCAGAAGAGACATCAATGAATCAAGAATTCTCTTTGCACATATTAAGATAGAGGGCTTTATAAAGTATCAAAGTAGAGATACCAGGTAGACTTCTGGGTTCTCTAAGCTGGGTTCCAGAAAAATGTCAGAGCTAAAGGCATAGATTTGGTTAGCCATTGGTGTACAAGTGGTATAACTCATACCAATGAGTTACACCTGAGGTGAAAGTGGGGCCAGAGAATAGAGGCCCATGGCTGAACGCTACAGCTCTCTACATTCAGAGATTGAGTACAGAAAGAGAAGCCAGCAAAGGCCCTTTGAAACAGAGGGAAAACCTAAGAAGTGCAAGTCCCCAAAGCCAAGGGAAGATCATGGTTTAAGGAAAGGAATAATTGCCCAATGATGCTGAGAGGTCAAGTACAAAGTAACAGACATGATGATGAGCTCTGACAACATAAGGTCACTGTGCCTTCCACCTCTCAGGAGTTGTGGGGGTGGAAGCCTGACTGGATGAAGAGAGAATAGAGGTGAGAATTGAGAGCAGCAAGGCTTTTGGTAAGTTTTGCTGTCAATGAGAGCTGAATAATAGAGCAGAAACCGGAAGGAGAGTAGAATCAGGAGGAGCTTCATGTTTTTTAAGGTCGGAGATAACAGAGCACATTTACATGCTTATTGGAAAATGAAGTAGTGAGGGAGAAACTGGAGATTCAAGAAAGAGGCAGTGATAACGGCAGGAACAAAGTCTTCAGGAAGCATGAGGCGATGAGGTCCAGAACACAGAGGGGGCCGGCCTTTGCACAGAGCAGGGGCACTGCACCCAGGAATGAGGAGGGGAGACCGAGAGGATGGCCACAGTGACAGCAAAAGGTATGGTCAGTGGCAGGAAGGTGAGGGAGTTCCTGGCTGCAAAATACCAGTAAGGTCATCATCTGGAAGAAATTAAAAAGGGAGTAGGCAGTCTTTGGAGAAAGGAGATGTAAACTTGTCATTTGGGACAGTGGAAAGTAAGCACACTAGGAAAGAGTCGTGGAACTGCCAGACTGTCTTCCATATTCCCTTGAGATCTACCGTCATAACTGTGAAGCAACAACAGTCCACGCAACTATTTTTCTTCAACGTGTAAGCATGACCAGTAGGTGAGTTTAACCAGTTTGGAGTTTTGTTGGGACACAGAGTCCAGAAACGTTTTTGCAAGAGACTAAGGACAAAGACACAGGACCGCATCTAAGCCTGGTAACATGAGGCAATGGATAGTGAAAAAAGAGGCAGGGCCAGGGGCTTGGAGATGTCAATGCAATTCTGTAATTGCTGTGTCTGGAGCATGAGAGCAAAAGAAAGAGATGAGTGGCCAGAGTCAGGAAGCTTGAGAGCAGGACTGCGGAGAAAGTGCAGGTAATGGCACTGTCAAGGGCAAGGACACGGTTGTGTAAGTGGGTGGGCATCTGACTCCGTCATCAAAGTTAGAGAGAGCCACTCCCTGCTCTCCTGACTTGTGTATCGCCTATCCTTACAAATGACCAGAGAGGTAGCTTCCTAACGGCATGATTGAAAGGACACTGCAGGAGCCCCATCGCCCAAAATATCCCTACAGAGGCATGTAGCTGGCTTCTGACATTCTGCTATTAAAGCTTCCTTAATTCCTTTCCTTCTGCTTTCCATAAGTGCCACCACCTAACCTATTAATTCATTATCAATCATTTATGCATAGGTGTGATTTAGTGGCTCAGAGCCTTTCAAGTAAGACAGCAGCTGGTTGCAATCAGATTTTAATAGGCTGTAGGGCATGGCTTTTAAGAAAGAATTTGAATAGGAGCTCTACAAAGGGAGAAGGGGGTTTGGATACAAGTGTCTGTGGAGTACCTACTATGCGCTCAGCTCTGCTCCAAGAGTTTTGCCTATGTGGTATTTGAGATGCCATTGTCTCCTCCTATTTACGCAATAGGAGGGCTTAGAGAGAAATCTCTGTCATTTGCCCAAGCCCCACCGCTAATGAGTGTTGAAGGCAGTGTCTGAAGTCAGAGCTGCAGAGCCCGGGAAGGGTGTTCGGACAGGAGGGAGAGGCATTTAAAAGGAGAAAGGCAAGGGCCCTGACATACATCTTGGCAATCCTCACAGCCCTAGTCTCCCAGCCCCCTTCCTAAGGACCTTGAACTGTGTGTGGCTGTTGTTTAACTTCCCATATGAGGTTATTCCTTGATGAGTTTTTCCTCCCTTCCGGATTTTTTAAATAATAACTTACATTTTTATCAGGTGCTCAGCCACAGTATAAATAACCCCATTTGAATTGCTGACACACAAATCAATAGGGAAGACCTTTCCCGGACTGGAGCCCCGGAATGGGAGCCTTCCAGCCACATCCTCTTTCCAGAAGAGAAGGAGTTGATGAAACAGAACAGACAATTTTCTTAAACAAGCCACAGCTAAAGGAAACAGAATGAGCATTCAAGGTTTCTGGTCTCAGGACTTTTCTTTCTTTCATTCTCTAGTCCTCATTCTCACTCAACAATCTCGCCTTCAGCCTCTGTATTAGCAACCGGAATGGTGTCATTTCTACGGGAGGAAGTGCAGAAAGCAGCATGGACGGCTGAGAGTCTGGCCTCATGTTTCTAAAATGAGAGCAGTACGGCATCCCCCAATTCTGTCAGTGATGAGGGGTCTAGCAGCCCCATCCACCCACCCACCCCCAAGTCCCCACCATCGCTCTCTGCCCTGGAGAGCTTGTAGGAAAGGATATGGTTATTAGAAAAGAACGTCACAATGGCAAATAAAATTTGGTTAGGCTGTGCCTTTAGATATCTGATGAAAGAAGCAACAAGCTTGCATCCTCCAACGTGGCTTAAAAGGTCAGACCTAGAGCACCTACGCAGCTGGCCGTTCTCCCCATGGATATCCTGAGAGGAGCCCCAAATCCCAATCTCCTTCTTCAGTAGCATCTCCCACTGCGCCAGCACAACGATCCAGTGATCCTGTGTTCCAGCTACATCCCACTTCTCAGTTACCTCCTGACATGCCCTTTCTCTGACCTCAGCCTTAGCATATGCTGTTCGTTCTCTGGTTAATGGGGTACCCCAAGCAATGCCTCCGCCCCATCCCCTCACCCTCATAATCACTAACAAGACACTATGTTCTGAGGTAGTTACCTGTCTTTGTGACTTCCCCTCCACCCTGACCAGATTGAGATGTTCTCAGAGACAGGGAGCCACATCTCTTTCAATTCCAGCCATTAAGGAAATGCCTATCTCAGAGTAGGTCTTTAGTAATGGCTTGCAGAAACAGAGAATACTGGATGAAAACCCATTCATTCATTCATTTAACCAACTTAGTAAACACAGTGTTCCAGGCTTGGAACCCAACTGTGAATAAGACAAAGTTCTTATTCTCACAGAGTATGCATTCTATTGGAAGGAGACAAAAAGCAAGAAAATAATCAAGTATTATGCTGGCTGGTGATAAGCATGATAAATAGAAACAAAATGGTAGAGTGACAAGGAGAGCTATTTTCTTTCTTTATTTTTTAACCTCTCCCTAGTTTCCCTACCTCCCAGCCATTGGCAATCACTTTGCTACTCCCTGTTTCTATGAGTTCAACGTTTTTTGAGTTGGGGTTGTTTTTTTGTTTTTTTGTTTTTTTTTTAGATTTCATAAATAAGTGATACTATGCACTATTTGTCTTTCCCTGTCTGGCTTATTTCACTTAGCATAATATCCTCCAGGTTCATCCATGTTGTCACAAATGACAGGATTTTCTTCTTCTTTAAGGCTGAATAATATTCCTGTGTGTGTGTGTGTGTGTGTGTGTATTTCTTCTTTATCCTTTCATCTATCAACAGATGCCTAGGTTGTTTCCATACCTTGGGTATTGTAAATAATGCTGCTGTGAACATGAGTGTGTGGATATCTCTTTGAGATACCGATTTCATTTCCTCTGGATATATACCTAGAAGTAGAATTGCTGGCTCATATGGTAATTCTATTTTTAATTCCTTAAGGAACCTCCATACTGTTTTCCATAATGGCTGCACCAAGTTACAGTCCCACCAACAGTGCACAGGGCTCCCTTTTCTCCACTCCTCACCAGCACTCGCTGCCTCTTATCTTTCTGATGATAGCCATTATAACAGGTGTGAGGTGATATCTCCTTGTAGTTTCGATTTGCATTTCCCTGATGATGAGTGATGTTGAGCATCTTTTATGTACGTGTTAGCCATCTGTATGTCTTCCTGAAAAAAATGTCTGTTTAGGTCCTTGGCCCATTTTTAATTGGGTTATTTCTTTTTCTGCTATTGCGCTGTAGGAGTTCCCTGAGTATTTTGGATATTAACCCCGTACTGAATGTATGGTTTGCGATAATTTGATCCTATTCCATAGATTGCCACTTCATGTCGTTGATGGTTTCCTTTGCTCTGCAAAGCTTTTCAGTTTTTTGTAATCCCACTTGTTTTTTTTGCTTTTGTTGCCTTTGCTTTTGGTGTCAAGGAGGGCTATTTTAGATACAATTATTAGTGCGGGCTTCTCTGTGGAGGTAACATTCAAGGCTACTTGCCTGGTGGACACAGGCTCTATGTTCTTTTGCTGGTGGGAGCTGGTCCCCGCAGTGGCTGTCATGAGTGACTCAGGTTCCCAAGATGGCTGGCTGGTGGAGGCAGGAGAGCCAAGATGATCTGGTACACAGACAGGAAACTTGGCTGGCACAGCATTAAGCATTAATCTACCGAGGGAGTTATTCCAGAACACATTTGAGAACTGAAAGGACTTGAGAACCTGGTGCCAAAGCCTTTAAGGGATACCCCAAGCCCTGTCCAGTTCCCATGAGATGCCTCAGAGCTCATGGAAGATGATTTTTCTCCTCTGGGCATCTGGGCAGAGGATCTTCTCGATCTTTGTGATTTCAATTACCAGCCCAATCACAGCACAACAGAGAGGGCTATAAAATGATTAAACCCAAAGTGTAAGATTCAGGATCTCAATTCTGTCATTTACCACCTGTGCTATATTGGGCAAGCCACTGAAACTCTGTAGTAATTTCCCCATCTGTAAAATGGGAGTAATGAATAAGAGTCATTGTGTCGACCTTCACAAAGGGTTGTGCAGACCAAATATATTAGTATATCATAGTCCTATGAAAATTATGAAGCACAACTACAGTGTAAGAAATTATTGCTACTGGGGAGAGGTAATCAACATTTACTGAATACTTATAAAGTATACTCTAGATGTTACCTTATTCAATTTTCACAAAAATTCCTAAGAGGTGTTATCTTCCTTACATTAGAGTCAAGGAAATAGAGGCTCAGATAAGTTAAGTGCCTTCTCTAAGGGGGCAGAGCTAGGCAGAGCCAGAGTCTAAGCTCAGGTCCACTATCTTCAGAACAGATACCCTTTTGGGGTGCCTGGGGGACTCAGTCAGTTAAGCATCCGACTCTTGGTTTCAGCTCAGGTCATGATCTCAACAGTTTGTGAGATCGAGCCCCGTGTCCGCCTCTGTGCTGACAGAGCTGCCCCTCCCTACGCAAGCAATCTCTCTCTCTCCTCTCTCTCATAAACAAGTGAATAAACATTAAAAAAAAGAACTGATACCCACTGATACCCTTTCTCCCTCACTCTGTGTCTTCCTGCCTATGGATGGTTGGCCCAAGCTCGGGATAGAGTCTCGGCCCTGAATCACCTCACCCAAAGCTGGGATGTGCACTCGCCCCAAGTTCTGGCTCAGCCTCAATGTGAGACCTAAACGCCAGCCTCTAACCAAGCCCACATCGGGGTGCTCAGGCCTCCCCTGTCCCCAGTGCTTCTGTTCCAGAATGAACCTGCCTCTTGGCTCAGTCTGCCACAGGCTCCGGCACATTTCGGGTGTGGGGGAGGCTCTTAAGCACCTCACAGCCCACCCACCCCTTGGGCCAACATTCTTCCACCATGCCCACCTCTGACTACAGAGCAGAGATCTAGCTGGGCGACACCGAGCTGCCCTATGCCCCTGGCCAACACTACCTGCCTCCCCTGTAACCCTCGGTGGTCCTGGCCGCCACTGGTGTTCAGTCTGCATCCCCACAGCTGAATAAGAAGGCTCGACAGGAACAGATCGGGCTTTGTTGCATCGGCCTGCCGTACTCCCTCCCAGCTGGACCGATCGTTCAAGAATCCATTACAGGAGTTTCATCCTGTACAGTGGCAGCACAGAGCTGAAAGAAGTAGCCCACAAGTGAATGGGTAGTTACAACTGTGGCCCAGATAATCCCCAAAGTGGAGAAACCACAAAGTGAATGAGGCTTTTGTGGATAGATGAGAATTGACACCACCTTCCCCACCTTGTGAGATCGGATGAAGGAAAATGCATTTAAGAAAACTCACTTGCCTTGAAGCTGGATTCTTTTCTCATCCTGAAGGAGTTAGATGAGGCTTTGTTGAAAAAACAGAATGACTCCCCAAAGGAGGGGGAGTAGACGAAGTGACAACACCAAGCCCCCGAGAGAAATAGTGACTGCTTTGGTCTTATTTTTAAACCAACCTTTGTGATTCAGACCAAGCTTGTGAGGACTATGATTCTCCAGTTTTTCGCATCTGTCTCTGGCAGCGGGGAACCCAGGCGGTGTCTGAGTGACGCCCAGCACAGCATGGTAATTAAGTGCACAGAGCTCTTGGGTTCAAATCCTGGCGCGGCCATTTATTGCAGGTCTCCGGGCAAATTAAACAATCTCTCTGTGCCTTAGTTTTTCCATCTGTAAAAGGGGGATAATAATAGTACCTCACTCAAAAAGTGACTGTCCAGATTTAGAAAGTTCCTACATGTGAAGGACTTAAATCTTTGCCCTGCGGTCGTTTTTATCGTGTAGGTGTTAGCAACTATTACGCTACTGAAAAATCGACAGGGAGCATTTTTTGGATCCAGCTGGTGATTTATGAACCCAGGAGATCCTGGAAGCAGATCTTGGGTAACCGCTCCCCACAATTCCTACCTCATCACCTGCAAAGTCTGCTCAAGCCAACTGCTGAGTATAACTCTGGGGTAAGACATAAACGTTCAGAAATGAAAAGGCTCTTTCCCTTCCTAGCAGCCTTTCGCCATGGGCAAATAATCCCGTTAGCAACATTTGACCTTAAGAACTCAAAAGGAAAAGGGCAAACATTTCAAGGAGCAGGAGTGGGGTCTCCTCCCAGGTTTTCTCCCCTCCCCCCGTGGCAGAACTGGGATGTCAGGTGGATCCCTGGCCTGTCAAATGTGGTCTCCACGGGCCCAGAGAGAGAGAGAGAGAGAGAGAGAGAGAGAGCACTCCGTTACTGTTCACTGTCTCCTGGGCTCCAGCCACAGAGAAGTGCTGCAGGAGGCTGGGAGGGGACCCTGGTGGAGTCAGAGGGAGGAGGCTGCCAGGGAAGCCATGCAAGGCCCTCTCTGGTGACTTGACTGTTTTTTCCCTCCCAGTCTCCAAGGATGGCTGCCTGAGCCTTTCATTCTCATGAAATTAAGCTGATAAAACACAACTGAAAAGGGGGCGGGGGTGGGGAGGAGAGTATGGCATCCTCTTACTCTGCATTTTAATAACTCTTGCATGGCCTCAGACCATTTTTAATAAGAGATTGACAGATATCGGTCTCCTCCCCACCCCCACTCAGAACACATCAGGGTCCGGATCAATGGCACCCTTTCATCTCCTCCAGAATATTCCATTTGGTCCCTCCCTTGGATGGAGGGTGACCCAGGAATGAAACCCACGCTGTTGGCATGATTTGCTGACCTCGTGAGGGTCAAGTGTGGAAAGGCACCCCTAGGAACCCAAAGATACTCCCTGGGGAGCTATACTCCACGTGGGCAGCATGTCTGTCTCTGAGCTTTCCAGGAAGCTAGTCATAGGAACACAGACAGGCCCCACTCCAGGGGCGATGTATTCGGTCAGTCAACCTGCCCCTGAGCGGCTGCCTCGGGCACTCGGGCCCAGGGGCCTGTGCAAGACTGAGGAGAGCTGGTAACGAGATGAAAAGAGGGAAGCGTTCAAGTCACTGCCCGTCTTCCCACTGCACTTGTTGTACAACCAAGTGTCAGCCACCTCCCCTGCCCCCTGGGGAGAATATATGTCAAAGTAGCCGCATGACCCCTGCCGTCTACCCTCAAAACACACCTTTTCTGCCATAGACACTCCATCAAGAGAGAACTGTATGGGCTGAAGCCCCTCGATGTGCTAAGGGCCATTAGGAGCCTTCATGTAGAAAATGACATCTCCTTTAACCCACACAGAAATTCTCAGAGGTAGGAACCTTTGTCCCATTTCATGGGTTTGAGGAAAGTAAGGCTCAGAGAAGTCAAGTGACTTCCCCAAGGCCACACAGCCAGATTCAAATGCTTGTTTGTCAGGGTTTCACTGAACATTTCTGCCAGCCCAGAGTGGGCAGTGATGCCATGCATGCAAGGCGGGCATGGGGGGGGGGGGCGGGGAGGGGCAGCGACACACCAGGTGGGGGGCAGGGCAGCACCGGCTTTGCAGTCTCATCGCTGTATCCCACCTGGAGCTCCGAGGAGCAGAAACCTGGCAGTTTCCGAGGTGGATGAAAAGCCAACCTTCCTCAAATTGTTTTATTTAAAAGCCAGACTCCTGACTGTTTGAAGCCGCTTGATTTTGGCAGTGCTTTTTCCTTTTCTTCTTTTTTTCTCGCTGCTTTTACACAGCCCTCAGAGATAAGGGAAGGCGCAGTTGCTGGGGGCCTCGCTGGCGGGTGCCAGAGGACCTGCCTCTCCCGCCCCGCAGGAGGCCCACACAGGGGAGAGTGGGTGCGCGCACCGCGCTGCCCTCAGCGGGAGAGAGGCAGCGGGCCCCGAACTGCTCTGCACCTGAAGTATAGATACAGATGAAGTCTTTTGCTTTTATAGTGAGTTTCACCGGCATTAAACTTCATTTATATCTCTATAAATATATACAGCTTTGAACGGGAGGCTTTATGGCTAGGTTTATAAGTTCTAGCTCCCTGTGGCACAGGCTAGGTCACCGTGAGGAGACAACCCCTTTATGGACAGCATGGCCTCTGCCCTTTGTGACATGACCATTCGCAGGGTCCTCATCTAGTATTCGGGGCCCTGCCCCTTCTGCCTGCAGGCGCTCTGCTCTGGGGCCGCCCTCTCCCCATCTGCACGTACCCACCGCCCCCCACCCCCGCCACAGCTGGTCAGGTGGAGGGGTCTGGGGCTGTGGGCCCATTTCCTCTCCGCACCTGTCCTTTTGGCCCGGACTCCACTGCTGACCTAAGTGTAGGCTGGACAGGCTGGCAAAACCCCATTTATTAAGGTATGTGTTTTACAGAAATCCATTTAGATAAACAGACCGTCCACGCAGGTGCAGGCGCTCGGTGGCTACGGGGTTTACGATACTTCATGTGGCAGGCAGCGGCTTCTCTCCCGATACACTCACGGAGATAAATTCAAGGTAATCTATATAAACGCAAGCCTTTGAAATTGCACACCGTCAAAAAATTCAAACAATTACTCTACCCCAGCCAGGAGGTGGCTGTTGGATGTTCTTCTTATGGAAAACAGAATTATAAGGGAAGGGAAAATGTTTCATAAATAAAACTCAGAATGGCAGAAGAATCCGGAGGGAGGGAAAGGCAAGAGAAAAGGAATCCAAATGTTCGCGGTCCCCAGCAGAGTGAGGAATGGGGCTCAAAAATCCAGTGTCTCCTTAAGGCTCAAATTAATTTAATCCAGGACAACTTCCAGGTAATTAATTAATTGGCGAAAGGCATCTTTCAGATATTTATAAATATCAGCCTGCCAAGCTGGTGGTGCTAAAGCAGAAGAAAAAATGGCCAACATGTGCTCTTAAAATCAAGGTGATAAAAACAAGGGCCAGCCCAGACCATTAGCGCTTGAGGAGAATGTAAAATCCAGGTCAGCCCCGATCATTGTTAGCTTGTTGAAACACAGGTACCCCAGGCTGCACCCAGGCCCCAGACCTCAGGAATTAGCAAGTGGCTCAATCATTCATGCTCTGTGCCAGGTGCTGTCCTGGGCACCATACGTCTGTCCCATTTACTTTTCATAAGAACTCCTTAAAGATGAGATGATGATTTCTATAAGCTTTTTTTAGGGTGGGAGGATGGAAGAGAGGCTTTTGATGAGGAACCTCAGATTAAGACAGGTTAAGTGATGGCCCAAGAGCACAAGGTCAGACGTGGTGGAGCACGAATTTGAAGCCAAGTTTCCTGGTAATAACGCTCAGGACTTGCTTCTCGCAGAACATGTGGCCCAGGTGGAGGGGGAGGGTGTGGCGGGGGGGTGGGGTGGGATATGGCTAAACTAGAAGCTGCAGACAACAGGGGAAGAACTTGGGCTCCGTTTCAAAAAGATTGGGTTCAAAACCAGTCCTGCCACCGTCTAGCTGTGTGTCCTCAGGCAAGCTATTTAGCCTCTCTGAAGTTAGATTTGTTGCCCTCATCTGCGTGCTCTGTCCGCTATTTCAAGTCAAGTTGTACAACGACCAGGGTCTCCCTTTATCCCTGGCTGGAGGAGGTTTGCCTTGACCACCTTCCCCCTGGGTTATTGTGAGGATTAGATGAGAGAAGGTATGTATGGCATCCGGCACAGAGCCCTTCACACAGTGACCCCCATTTCTTCCCATTGTTGTGAGAATCAAGTGAGCTACTGTATTGCACAGCCTGGTAGAGTGCCTGTTCCACTGTGAACACCCCATAATAGTAATTATTTATTATTATTATTATTATTATTATTATTATTATTATTATTATTAAACTAGAGAAACGAGCATGGGAACTCCTGTATTTAGGTTGAGCTGAACCAACAGCAAGTGAGAAAGGGTTTTATTGAGTTTTGCTATGTGCCTGGTCCTGTGCTGGGCTCTCCTAGCCCTCAGAGAATCAGTAGTCTAGGTGGAGAGGCACCTAGATTTTTACATATAAAGATTAGCAATAGGTGGAGAAGCATATGACAATAGCCCTGTTCTTAACTCATTAAAACTACACTGTATATAAAAAAAAAGATTAGCAATAATGCAAGATGCTTAAGAGGAATCACAATGAAGACATCATTAATTGCCAAATGAATGATAGAAGCAACACAAGAAAGTGGTTAAGGCACAGGCTTTGAACCAGCTCTATCACTTCCTAGCTGTAAAAAGTTGAGCAAGTCACCATGCCTCAGTTTCCTCATCTGTAAAATGGGGATAATAGTATACATCACAGTGTTTTAGCCACTAAATGACACGAAGCATTTGAAGTGTTTATTATTAGTAATAACAGCAAACATTTATTAAGGGTTTTCTCTGTGCCGTGCACTTGGTTGAAGCTCATAGGAAACACTCACTCAATGTTGGCTGGTGTTGTCATTAAGCAATAGAAAGATCCAAGCTGCCAGGGCCCAGAAATGCGAATTTTTAGGTGAAGTAAAATCAAAGACTAAATTCTAGCCCAAAGATGTTGCTAAGCCATTGTCAAACATTAGCCATTCTGGATTGATACTGTCCTGGGACCAATGGTCTAGGCTTTTCCTTCTTTGTCTCTTTCATACCATACAGTATGATAAAGACACATCCAAATTGGAAGAACCATAAATTCCTCATGAGTCCTGGTAATAACCTTTTACTGAGTCATAGTTAAAGCATAAGATGTTATTATAAGAGGCAAGTGGAGGTGAGCTTGGCAGTGCCCTGCTCTGAGGGCAGAGGTCCCCTAGAAGATCAGAGCTAAGATCCTTGAGGAAACTGCAATGAGTCTGTTGGCCCATTTGTCGCTGACCCCAGAACTCCTCATCTCATTTTGGAGTCTCACCTTGTAATGCATAAGCTGGGGAGAACCCAGAAATGTGTCCACCAGGGGTGAGGGATATGTCTCTCACTGTCTCCCGGTATCTTTCTGGGGTAAGATTGGGGCCTTCCGGAGGGGGTATAGAGGAGAGTTTAGGATGCCAGTCTACTTGAACTGCTTCTGTTGTGCACTTAACAATGAGGACCAGAGTACAGGAACCAGACCCAAATGAAAAGGGCGGGGTGAGGGGGGAGTGCACCAACCCCCCCCCCCCCGTTATCCTCCTTGATTTGCCTCAAAGAAGCCATCTGAGTGGTCCTCATAAGGGAAGAATTTCAACCCCCGTGGGAGTTACGACCGGACAGTCTCCCTTTCTCATTTGGCTGGAGAGTAAAGCAGGGGCCAGACTTAAAGAAGCATAAAAGGAAGCAACCCAATGTCCATCGATGGCTGAATGGATAAACAAAATGCGGTACATACACACAATGGAATATGATTCAGCTTTAAAAAGGAATGGAGCCTGACACAAGCTACAACATGAATGGACGCTGAAAACATTATGCTAAGTGTTATAAGCCAGTTACGTAAGGACAAATATGGTATAATTCCACTCATAGGAGGTGCCAAAAGTAGTCCAATTAATGAGGACAGAAAGTAGAGTGGTGGCTGCCAGGGGCTGGGGGTGAGGGGGGTGAAGAGTTATTGTATAATGGGTATAGAGTTTCAGTTTGGGAAGATGGAAACATTCCGGAGATGAACAGTGGTGACGGTTGTGCAATAATGTAAATGTACTTGATGCCACTGAAGTGTACATTCAGAAATGGCTAAAATGGTAAGTTTTATGTCATGTATACTTTATCACAAGGAACAAAAAAGGGAAAGAGAAGAGGGTAAGGCTCTTTAAACTCCCTTTGCCAACTGACATACTGGGTACTTGCTGTGTTCTAAATAGATCAATACAGGTCTAGTCCAAAGTCATATTTCAAGGTAAAGATGTAGTGATTCTTATATACAGTTGGAAATAGCTTTAAAAACCTATTCCAATTTCCCCTTCCCACTGAACTTGCTCTTATGATGAAATTCCATTGAGGCGGGGAATCTCATCTGATCTTTTTTTAACACAGCCTATAGTTAACCAGGCAAAGGTGCATCTTTACACTTCTCCCAAATCGTCTACTGGAATTGGCTTTGTGGAAATCATTCGGATTCTGAATTTCTGCACGAACTTCTACCTGCACGTTAAGAAATCCTCACTGTGACTCTCTTCTAACTTGCCATGGCCCAGCGGGTTAGCAACCTACACTTACTTCGCCCTGAGGGATCCTGCCTGGGAGAGCCAACTTGGGAAGGACCCTTTCCATAAATGAGCCAGCTAGGTGTATTCTCTGAGGTAGGCAATCCCAGAAAGCAGCAGACCTTGGAAAGAAGGTGCTCAGTTAAGTCTCTCAGTGAAGGCGGGCAGAGTCTATATTTGCCCACTGTACGTGTAAACTGCTCTACCACCTACTTAGACAAATTTTGAGGCCCACTGGAGACTGATTTCCTGGTTGATCTGCCAGAAACTCTGATCTGTTAGTTGAGGACCTCATACTCAAAGTGTGCACAAAATGCCTCATCTCTGTCCAACATTCCCTGAACATAGAGCTTCTACAGATACAGAGTAGGAGAAAACTAGACAGGCAAGGTGTCAAGACTAATTACATAGGGTGTGTGTGTGTGTGTGTGTGTGTGTGTGTGTGTGTATTTTTTCCCCACCAAAGTCATCAAAATCTTATAACTTCATTGCTTCTTCATGGCAAAAATAGACGAGAGTCTCTTCATCCTGGCCTATAACCACGGATGGGAGTAGGATGGACATCCCTGGATGAAGCTAGGAGGGTATCGTGGTACATGAGTCACCCCAGTATCTTCTGGTTATAAAGCCACTCTTAAATAAGGAGAAATAGCAACCTTCTCAGCCAAGACCTTTGTGGATGGAGCTGAATTTCATGGCGTAAGCACTATCACAGTGAATTTCTCTCCATTTCCCTAGTGAGCTCACACAGGTACTCTTTCCTCACCTCACCCCCAGCCCCTGGGGGTGCCAAATGGGATGACTCATGACCAGCCACCTGAATGCTAAATTCAAAGTTTTTAATAGAGATTTCAATATCATCTCCATGCACTGTACCATCAAATAAGTGAGGTCAGCTCTGAGGGAGGGAACTGCAGAGGTTTCCAGGGTTCCTATTTGGACTTGATTGTGGCTTGCACACACACACACACACACACACACACACACACACACTCACACACACACTCACACACACACACTCACACACTGGAAATGACCACTTGACTTCCTAAAACCACAACTATAAACTTGGATGAAGAATGCACCCCTCTCCCCACTCTCTCAGCCACCTACCCAGTAACAACAGACTCAAACCTCTGAAATGTTCTTGTAAAACTCTACTATAATCTACATGACACATCTATTAAATATCACATTAAGCAATGTATTTCCACAGCAAAAAGTAGCAGTGAAAATCATGGTGAAATAAGTCAGAAAGTGATGGGGCTGGGGGATGGAAAGATTGATCAGAAAGAAGCACAAGAGAAAGCTTGCATACCTTGTTTGGGGTAGTGGCTAAATGGATGTATTCAATTGTCAAAACTAATATGAATACTTAAGATCAGTACATTTTATTATATGCAAGCTATACCTGAACTAAAAAAAATACATATCAGTGGCACTCTCCAGGTAAAAGATAGCAACATACAGTTGTGGAAAATAGGGCAGGATGCCAACCTTTTCTTTCCCTTCACCTTTCTTGGTATCTTCTATCTCCCCCAGATCTCAGGGGCAAACCAGCAGAGTCTCCCCTCCTCCATGAATGAGGGCCGAATATGAGAATGCAGCAGCTTTCTCCCCCAAATGCTGGCCAGATGTGAGGGCTGCAGCTGCCAGGGGAGCAGAGGTTTTGTATGTGTGGTGGACTTGTGTCCAGTCACCTACTCTCTTAGAGTTTCTGTAGGTGCTCAGAACCCATCCCTCTCCTGTTCTCTAGTCATCCTCCCCACATTGTGAGCCACAGAGGACTCAGTGTAGCTGCTCCCAGAGAAGGCTGAGGGAAAATCATTAGACATCTGAAACCAAAACATCCACGACAATGTGCCCTGGAAGGGTCCCTTTAACTGGGATTTCTGGGGCAACGTGAGTGTGGCAATCAGTTTCATGACCTCAGTCCAGCCTAGGGGCCACCAGCCTAGAATTCTCTTTCTACAGTAAGTCCAGGGAGCTCTTCACCTGGCTCCTGGCCATCTTCTTGGCTGAGAACCTAAGTACAGAAACACCTTGGGACTCCTGGCTGATTCTCATTCTTCACCAGGGAGAAGCCACTGCTCCACACGGAGTTCACTAAAAGGTCTCAGCTGCAAATCTGTCCACTGGAGAGCAATACATCCCTGCTCTCCCTCACATGAGCATTTCTGCATTTCTCAGGTGATGAAATACTAGGAGACCAGAAGTTCTAGTTCCGCTTTTGCTACCCTCTAGCTTAGCACTTTAACTGCCTATGTCTCCCCATTTATTAAATGGGCCCAGTAATGACACTGAGCACTTCTTTCAGAGAGAATTTAAGGGCATTAATGACATAATGACCACTAAGTATGGTGACTTCAGTAATAAATGGTGGCTTTGGATAGGGTCCACTGCAAGGGCATGAATTTCTTTTAAACCTTCAGAGATATGTCATGTAGAAATCTATCCACTTTCTTGTTCAAACTGGAAGATTTCAAGGTTGGCAGGAGTTGGGAGAGTTGAAATATCAATGAGTCAGTGTTGGTTTCTGATGCTTTGCTTTATCTATTTCAATCTCTTCTCCCTGCCATTAAAACCTCTGACTTCACTATTTTTCTCACTGCCTTCCACTTCCTACCAATCTAGGGAGATGCTGGGGTTTCTGGATTCAATGGCAAGCATAGTAAAAAAAAAAAAGAACAAAAAACAAAAAACAGTGGTGCCATTTTACTCGGGACTATGTCTCTCGCCCAGAAGATTCACCAGCCAGAGGCAGAGAGTATTTTCTTTGGTTTGGAGAAGGGGCCCAGAATGCTGAATTAAAAGCAAAACACAGAGTCACCACCCTAGAGTTCACTGGGTGTTGGGAGGAGTGAAACCACCCCCCACTGACTCTCTCATCTTGAAGAAAGTGACCAAAAGGTTAGATAATTAAAGGACAGTTCAAGGCAAGGTTTGCTCTTACCAGAGCCACATCTCTTTAAAATTCCCCTTGGGATGCTGGTTTCATGGAGACATAGATGGCTGAAAGAACTCCCCAACACCACTTGTTGGATGGCCCCACCCAAGCAGCTGTGGGTAAGACTGAAGGACAGCGGATGCAGGCAGATAGTGTCACCAAGGCAAAACCAAGGCAGATGCAGGGACTTGATTGAACATATTTCTGAGGGACAGGAAGTGGAAGAGACAGAGCAGTACCTTCCCCCAAAAAAAGTAGCAGTGAAGTTAGAGTAATGATGAGCCCGTTTGTGGAACCTCTCAGTACTGGAGGACATGGCACTACTTCAAGCCTATTTACATCAGGACAGGTCTACCTTCACTTCTGCTTCCCCAGACATAAGGAGACAAACCTTTCTCCTGAGCAATCTTTCACTGGCAGAAAACAGGACAGAACAGACTTTGTCCTCTTTCCAACCACACATAGTCAAAGATGACCAAAAAAAAAAAAAAAAAAAGTGGAGAGTACATCCTGCCTCCTTGTAAGTGTAGTATAATCCACACTGGCCAACCTCTGTAAAGCTCAAGACACTGACACTTGCCTACCACCACGAAGACAGGGGGATCCCAGCCCTCAAAACCACCCCAACCTGATGCTCACCTGTTGCACCTGCCCACTTGCCATGGATTCACACCAGGAGAGAAAGTAAAAGGTCAGAGTGGGCTCTCTCCACAGCAACAGCCTGGAGATCCTAGGGAAACTGACATTTAAAATGCCACCTCTTCCAAGCTCTCACAGAGGAGCATAACTTTTAACTCTACCCCTACTCTTAACCCCCTCAGGCTTCCTTTGCAACACTTTCCCTCTGTGGTTTGTCTGGAAAGAGTTAAAGAAGGTGCATGGCTAATTCCCCAAACCCTCCCTCTTATCTACATAGAAAAAGAGCAGCCCTACACGGAGACGCGCAGAAACCCACTGGCAATTTAGCTCAGACCTCACCTATCTTATGCAACAGCACACACACACACACACACACACACACACACACACACCGAAGGCCAGAGTCCACATCCCCCTTTAATTCAGTAGACACAGTTTTGTGCCTTTCTTTTCCCTACGCAGAACCCGGCTCGACTGGCAGCAGAGAGATAGATGTAACCTTAGTGCCAAGCTCCTTGCAGGAACACAGAGACACACAGGAACCAAAATGCATCTCATAGCTCTCCGTGGTGCTGAAATCACGCTAGCAAGGAAATCGAAGGAGCAAGTGAGCTGGACTTACCCGGCTGAGGGTGGGCGGCAGGGGAGCGAGAGGAGCTTCCTGCGAAGAGAATTCTTGTCTGTGCGAGCTGGAACCAGCTGATGCGCTCACCTAGAGAACCCACCTCTCTCCCTTTTCTTCCCTTCCTCCTTTTCTGGGAGGAAGAGAGGAGGCTCCACGAAAGAAATGAAACCCAGGCTGACAGGGCTAGAGTGGAGGGAGAAAGAGGAGGCAACAAAAATAAGATTAAAAAGTCAGGTGGCTTTACTCCACTGGTGGTAATTCCTTGGGTCAGGGGGGACCCCTCTTCTCTCGCTCTCTGTGTCTGTGCCTTTCTTGGTCTCTGCGTGTTGAGCCAACAGCCTTAGCACAGTAGGTTCCTGCCTCTGACGTGAGAGACAAGGAAGCCTGGGACTGCTTTGCTGTCTCTCTCTCACGCGCTCTCTCTTTTCCCCTCTTGCTGAAATTTCAGCAGCATGATATATTTTTTTTAAGCCTTCGTTTTTTCCATCCCCCTACAAGCAGCCCCCTAGTGGACAGAAAAGAAAAACATCTTGACTCCTTTTGAACAGTCCAGATTCAGAAACAGGAGCAATCTCGTACTCACAAACTCTTGGGAGCTGCTTCTGCACAGATAGGGTCCTGTATAGCCAGAGTCTTCCTTCTGGCCAACCCAGATGGGAAGAGAGAGGGAGGCAGAGGAAGAGGGAGAAGACAGAAGCTTTTGCAGATTCTTTGTCCACAATTGCAGAAGTAAAGGGTGGAATGGGGTGGGGGAAAGTGGTTGGGGAGAGAATGTTTTGAAAGATGAGTTGGGGGGCAGGGGTTCTCAAATGCTTTAAGGTCTAACTCAGCAGAAAGTCACCCTTTGAAGAGTCAGAGTCTGCAGCCAGGTGAGCTGTGTCTATACTTAGGACAACCCAGAATTTGACAGCTTAAAGAGGCAGGGAATATAGGCAACCAAGCAGAAGGTATCTAGTCACCACCTCATCTAATACCCTCATATGGCTTTTTTGAAAGCTGGTGAAAGAAATATATGGGCAGCTGCAGCCTGAGAGCATTTCAGAGATGGAGAGAGAAGCGACCTCTTTGAGCATCCATGGAGAACTGCAGCAGAGAAGAGTCATCAAGGGGTCACTTCTCACAGGCTCCTAAGGGATGTCTTATATTCTTTTTTAAGCGTATAGTCTCACGACCTCCTGGAAAGAGTCCTGGTACTTACATCTACAAAGTTGAGCTCTGGTTTCAGACTGCCACTCGCTTACTGGACATTTTGCTTCTTATGGCTCAATTTCACTGTTTGTAAAATGTGGGTAATGCTGCCCCCTCCCTACTGAATAGAAATGCTGAGGGACTGGAATGGTATAGAGACATAGAACTGTAGAATTGGCAGGGAATTTAAAGATAATGATAGCAAAAACACTTTACTTATGTTTATTCCTAGCAAATAATAATAGCTAGCATTTATAGAATATTTCACAGGTACTGTTACAAGCCCTCACATGCATTAGCTCATTTAATATATATAATTAGCATGCAGATGCTACTATTGCCGTTTTATAGACCAGAAAACTGAGGCACGGAGGAAAATAATGATTTGCCCAAGATCACACAGTGAATAACAGAGGAGGGGCTAAAATACAGACCATCTGACCCTGGATCTTATGTTATTAACCTCTATCTACAATAAATGTACACTTTGGAAGTGACAGCATCTGAAATTAATAGAAGAAAGAAGCACAGCTACCATTATTTTTGTTTATGATAAAGTGTCTAGATTGGTGTAATAAATTTATATGCGGTTGAGTTTTTAAAATAAATTATTTACAACTACGGGTGCCAAACAAACTGTGGAAATTGCTATACTGATGAGAATTCTCTAAGAAAACTAATCCTCTTGGTGATTTGGGTAGTTTCACATACACAAAACTGGCTGTAAATCTCATGAAGTTGGAAACCACTGGGCTTTAAAATCAGTTCAGAAGACACATCACTTGATTTCTGTACCAAAAACAGATTGTTGCCTAGTGCCTAACACAGTACTGGGATGGAGCTGGCAATTTGATGATCTGAATTGTTGCAAAGCATTCAGCTAATAAGCATGCAGTGAGCTGTTGACATTTTCTTCAGACTTTCAGAATTGTGAATTCCTTACCTAACGTGGCTTACTTCTTCCTCACTTTCTTTGGATCAAAAGTGAATGGAGTAGGACAAAGATGGGATGTGAGTGTTAACAAATGATGGTCCTAATGGAGTTTCCAGCTCCTCAAAGTGGGAGAGGGGCAAGGAAGACCACTCAGTTCAGGGTTTGTACATGCTGAGACATGGTCAAATGCAATGTAACAAATGAGCACATAGAGAAAATAGCCAACCTGATCTTTGAGGACAAGGGTACCTCCTGAGAAGTGGGGCATCTAAGCTGAAGCCTGAAGAATGAGAATTTACCTCAGCAAAGAGTGGGGAAGAGAGTTAAACAGAAGGCACAGCATGTGCCTTTCAAGGTAAACATTACCCTTCTATTTATAAATGGGAAAACTGAGGCTCGAAAGTTAAGTGGCTTGATCAAGGTCACACATCTAGTTAAGTGTAGAGCCCAAATTAAATGCACATCTATTTGACTCTAAAGTCATCCTCTTTATGAAGCACCACATTGTCTCCTCTCATCCTTGGGAAGTGCACACAGGATTTCATAAGGTGATTCAATAAAATGTACACAGTAACTGAGTACTGACGTGATATCTACACAAAGCTGGAAGTGTGATCTGTTAGATGAGAAGGCCACAAGAAGGCAGTAGTCAGTACAAAAAAAAAAGGAGGAACTCATAATGGCAGAATTGTTTTAGGTGAATGTGTAATTACTCAATGTACTGAGATGTAGGACTATTTCAGAAGTGCAAAGACATTAGAGACTCCTATTTGAAAGAGGGAACGAATACAGAAAGGGCTAAAAGGAAGATTCAGATTAAGTGCTGTGGGAGCCCAGAGAAGAGTGGCTTTTCCTCTGGACCTTAAATAATGGGGGCTCAGGAAACTAGCCAAATTATGCACTCCATGGCACTCAGGAAGTTCATACATAGAAAAAAGAAGATCCAAGTTGTCATGAAAAATAGTGGGACACAGGAAGAGTCAAAGATCACTGTAGGCAGAAGGGTGTCAAACTTTGGAAGATGGACAGCTTTGGGATGATGAAAGGGAAGTGAGGTTGATAGATGAATTTGGTTTTGGACATATCCGACTGGGATCATAAAGGTGTCTAAATAGTGGTCGGAGTGTGTCTTTGGAGCTCAGATTAGAGACTTGTGGTTGGTGATATAGATCTGGAGACATTTGCATGGACCTGATAGTTGCTGGATGGAGGCCATCAATGGGGGACAAAACTAGGAAGAGTAAAGAAAGAATCCTAAATCTATTTCATTGGTCCCTGGATCAAGTTTTATACTTCCTTAGTCCTTGTGGCTAAAGTGCTTGGTATCCAGTAGATATCCACAAAATACTTGTTGATTGGCTCATAACAGCTCAAATCATGTGTTAATTGAAGATAATATCAGGAATGAGATCAGTTGTTCGTTCCTTAGCTTCCAATCTATGTTGAGAGAGAAGGCCCCTCTGTCACAGCCTCCTCCCTGGAAGCTGCTAATCATTGGCCCTGGTTTTAATTTTTTACCTAGCACCCCAGCCCCCAGGTCCTTCTCTGGATTGGTATTAACTCTCCATCCATGTTTCTAGACCAAATTAAGCCTATCCTCAAGCACTGAGCTGTCTCCAGAGAATCAGGTGGTTAAGCACCATGCTGTAATTTCCCAAAGAAAAACTACACCATGGTCAGCCCATAGAATTCACCCTTCCAGAACTTGAGGTTTGGATATGGGGACTTAGGAAGTGCAGGTGTGGCTTTTTGACAGAAAAGGGAAGGGAATCTAGTATTCTTCTTTGGGACTTGACAAGTCCAGAATAGCCATGGGGAGTCCCCTCTTCCCAACCAAGGCCAACATGTATGCAGTGAGCAAAGAAAGGAAAGAAGTTTGGTGTAAACACCAATAAGATGTGTGATGGACTTGGGGCTCTGTCCAAGGAGGATACAGAGAGAAGAGGAGCAATGTGAAAGATCTAGATTCTTAATCACCACCCCTGAAGCCCATCTAATCCAGGTAACTTGTCCTGAGCAAGTCTTCCTATTTCCCAACCCATCCGTTTTACATAATTTCTGACCCTGCCCTCTCTCCTTTCCCAAAGTCTGTTTCCGTGGCCACCCAGTTATGTAGAATTATACATTATTGCCCTTTCCTCCTTCAGGAAGTATCTGACAAGACCAAGGGGGTTCTTCTAAGATCCACTAAGCCTGCTAGGTTGAGGAAGAGAGTAGAGTGCACAGAATAAAGGTTCTTCCAGTTAAGAGACACTATTTGGGAAGAAAATGGCCTCTTTTATCTTTCTCATCCCCAATTTTTTCCCCATAGCAAAGGTGAGAACATTGGGCACTTCATGTTGTCTTATTGTGACTCTACCCTCCCCTGGGCAGAAAAGCCCGCCTATGAGCTATGTATCCTCATACATAATTTTAAAAGACCATTCACTGCCACATTCTATAGGTAGAGGGTCCAAGAGTGACAATCTGTGAGTAGGGGGTACAGGAATGTTAGGCACAGCAGCCCTGGCAATAACTGGCTCCCCTGAAGCAAAGCAGCTCAACCCAGTCAGAAAGTCCCAACACTGGAGAAGGGAGGACAAGAGTATTTGGAAAATGTCCCACAGACTCCCATGGAGCCTTGTGCCCCCTCCTATAGCACATCCCCTGACCATAGGGAGTTCACAAATCAGGAAACAAATATTCAGACCATCCTGAAGAAACTACCTTGGGGAATGACTTTCAGACCTCTAAAGTGAGGATCTGGAGCTAGGTGTTGCTTCTAGGGCCCATGAAGGAAGGAAAGAGAAGACAGAAGCAGTTGCCAACAGAGTTTCCTGATAATGAAGACTTCTTAAAACTGGTACAACTCAGGAAGGATGGCCACTTCTTAGGACATTGTAGGGAGATCCAAACATCAGTTGGGTGGTTGGAGTTAATAACTTGTCCATTCCATTCCCTTCCAGCTCAAATAATGTAGGATTGTATTGACCTAATGGCTGAGGGATTTGTTTACAAAGGGTGAGTTCAAGATTTGGGCTTCATTTTCTAGAAGGTAGAGAAAGGAATTCTCAAAGATGAGCATGAAGGTAATGTAGCTCCAAAGCTTACCCTCACAAGGAGATAGAGAAGTCCCTGCCTTCCTAAAGCCAAGGCTGGGCTTGGGCTCAGTCCCAGCCTGACTCAGCAGACTTTGGTGACCTCATTGCACAATGGGGGTGATGTCTGGAAAGAGTCCTGGAGTGCTGGCTGACTGCCATATAGACAGGAAGGCTAGAGTTTCAGCCAGGCACTGGTTGGGGGAAGGAGCATTAAGAAGTGGCCCCAAGAAGTTTTTTAGAGCACTGATGGATAGGAGCCTATAAAAAGAGCAAGGAGGGCTTGCCTGATCTGGGGAAAAAAGTGGGGCAGTTAAATGACCCCAAGCTCTGGCAACCCACTGAAGACTAGGATCTGCCTAATGTATCAGTGGATTAAGTGGGAAGGGACCTCTGCTCCAAATCTTTCTCCCACTGTGTGCCATAAGATGGCAGGTACCATTATGGTAGACTGTAGCATTTATTACTTTGCCCCTTCTCAACCTCATTCTTTCTTTTTTTTTCTGGAACCAGAACCTGCCCATCCTCCAACCCAGGCACTAACCCGAACACCTGACCTAGACCTGGCCAACCCAAGTTCCATATCTAGACACAGTGATGGGTACAGGGCTGAGCACATGGGCTAATTGGCAGGGCCAATCAGAATCTTACTTCGAAAGGGAAAAAGAAATACTCTTTTTCTAATGGGGTTGTCAAAGAGGGATCACATAAGCCTGGCATTGACCATAGCCATCTTCCTTGACCCTATGGAGGAATCCCATCCACAGTTAAAAACAATGATGCCAACATCCAGCAGTAAACAACCAAAGAGGGCGGGGGAGCGGGGGGGGAAGGGAGCCCAGATAATGTCATTTGAGATCTTAGATCCAGCCAGCCCTGAATCTTCCAGTTAGGTGAGCTGATAAATTCTCCTTTTGCTTAAGCTAATTTGTGTTGGGTTTTTGTCAAGCTGGCTTAACTTTTGAATCCTCTAAGACTCCCAGGAAACTTCAAATTCCTCTTAGGGGTATACCTTCAGCTGGGGCAAGAGCATATATCTGGGAACCTAAGAAGAGATAGCTACCTAGAACATAAAAACAGGAACAGGATGTGGGATGGTTGAAGATGTCATTGGTGCTCGTTGAGGAAAGATAAACATTTCCTTCTTCATTGGTCTGCTAAGGACAGGTCTGATGTCCAAGTTCTTTTCTTGAAGAGTGCAGAAAGAAGGCCCAGTGAAATGACAAGGCAGCCATTGCTGCATCAGTGCAGAAAATTCTGGAAATTGGGATGCATGGAGTGGGTCTATCCCAGAGCACACATTTGTTCCGAAGCCTATGTGGTTACATGTGCTTTTCCAGTTGGAGAGACTCTGTGCCCAAACCTGTTACCTGGGGCATCAGAGGACTCTGCTGTCCTGCTTGTGACATACCCACTTGGGTAAGGGTGACAAGACCAGGGACCATGTCCATCCTTGACAAACCTGCTCTTCTCCTCACCCCCAAACCCCTTGCATATCCAGCAATACCTCCCAAACACCTCCTACTTCCTTGGCTCTTCTCTGGGCACAGCTGGCTCAGAGGGCTCTGAGCAGAGTCCTATTCTGGGAAGCTGCAGCCCCGAGCTGTGTGAGCAGGCTTACACTATCTCACTCTGAGGCAGGCACCTGCCCCTCCCCTGCCGGTACCTCTGCTTTGGCATATAGGTGGCCTGACCAGCTGCAGCTTGCCTGGGGAGGGAAGGCTGCCCGAGTGATGGAATGCTAGCCAGGGAGGGATGCGGCTGGGCCCCTGGCTCCCCAGCCTGCCTGCCAGCCAGTGGGAATCGTTATCTACACCGGAGAGCGAGCCAGGCTTCCCACACTAAATTAGCAAGAGCAGAGCAGATGTCTCCCTTCAGTGCAGCAAAGGATTAGACGGGATAGAGCTCGTGTCTTTCCCCTTTCCTACAGTCAAGGGCAAGCATGGGGCCCTGGGGTAGGTGTCTTTCCCTAGAGTTCAGGGACCACATCATGGGTGGACAGCCTGGGGTCAAAACCAGCCCGCCACCCACCACCCCTTGCCTGGGGCATGGGTTTCCTTCCTCACAAATTCCTCACTCATTTCATCTTGAGCCCCAGTATTCATTTCCTTTGGTCTCTGAATAGGAAAATGGAGGCCTTATTTTAGGTCTTGTCTTCTTCTGAGTTGGCCATATTAGAAACTTCAGACCCTCCCCCTATTTCCTCCCTGAGCCCTTTCTCCTGTGGGAGAGCTCTAGTCCAAGAGGTGAGGTCTCCTCCCTTCTTCAGGAGCTCCCCCCCTGCTGCTTTGCACCCTCCTTCCTTATCAGCAGCACAGAGGGTGGAGGGGTGGTGGGCCGGGGACCATTCCAGCTTGTCACCCTCCAGTGACACTCCATCGTCCTCTATTTCTCAGCCTGACTCTGCAGCAGCTGAAACCTTCCCACCCCTGCCGGCCTAGCTCACACCTCCTTCTCCTCAGCCCTTACTTTCACTGCAGGAAGTAGAGAGGCAGAGTGGAAACTTGTTCCCACTCCGGCCTGCCTGGATTTGAATCCTCACCCAGTCGATTTGAACAAGGCACCTTTCTCTTTGGTTTTCATATATGTAAAGTGGGAATGATAATTATACGTTCATCATAGGGTGGCTTGTGCAGGTTGTGTGAGTTCATTCGTGGAAAACACTAGAAGAGCACCTGCTAGCTATTATTCCATCCATGCTAGCTATTATTCAGTGAACATTTTTGAACACACATATTTTTTTAAGAGTCCTTCTTGCTTTTAGCTTTGGCTGGTCCTGGCTTTATGAGTAAATGTGCTTTCTGGGTTCAGCACCTGCCCCCTTGGCTCCTGCTTCACTGAAAGTTGATAGGACACTATGACTTTGGCTCTGTGGACCTCATCAGGTTCTGCCTCCAGAGGCCTCTGTGGCCTGAAGGAGGCAAGAGCCTAGGCCTGGGGCGGATCAGACCTGGTTTGAACTTCTGCTAAACAACTCAGGAAGCACACAGCCTCTGGCTGTTCCTTTATACCTCCACATCTCAATCCCCTTATCAAAAAACAAAAGCAGGGGGGCATAATAATGACTCCCTGTCCATGGTGCTGTATTGATCAAATGAAATGATGGATGGAAAACATGGTAGAAACTCAGCAACTGTCTGTTTAGTATCTGTGTCACCCACCTGCATGTGCCTGACCTTTCTCCTTTTGCCGCTAGAATGTCACCTCTCAGAGAGGGCTTTCCTAACACCCTCTCGCATGGCCAATGATGCTGCCACCTGCCGCACCCCCTCCCAGCATTATTTTTTCCATCCTCCTTAACACTGGCTGACATCTCATAGCCCATCTTCCTGTTTGTTTATGGGATGGCACCTGCCAGTCTCCAGGATGTCAGCGTCTCTGCCTCAGCTGTGAGCCCGAAAGCCTAGAACAGTACCTGGTTCTTGCAAACAGGTTCAGTAAATATCGCCGCTTTAGAGCATACTTTATATCTCAGCCATTTTTAGCCCCCTTGTACCGTGTTTTATTGCCAGCAGTGAGGTTTTGAATCAGGCAGAACAAAATTTCAACCTTCTCTCTTCTACCTTAAGAAATGTACTCTGAGCTCCCATTTTTTTCATCTGTGGGATGGAGAAAATAATATTTATACCAAAGGGTTATCTTGAAGATTAACTGAGATAATGGTGCCTAGAACAATGATTGACAGATGGCGGGAGCTCATTAAGTCCTTGGTGAATGAAAACGGTGGAAGGAAAGAGAAGGAAACACTGTGGGCGCTGGGCCCTTTATCAGATCTCCTACCTGCAACCTTTCTGTCCCTCCCTTCCCTCTTTCCTTCCCCTGCCTGAAGCTGGCTCTGCTGGGACTCCTGCTAATCCTTCAGCCACAGGGCGTCTGTCTCTCCGAGTCCCTGCTGGCAATAGCAATCTGGATCAGCCTGAGAAGTTATTACCCTTTAAAGCAAGGGTCGACCACTAGTTTAGCTCAAGTGCCACAAATAGGGAACAAATTTTGCCAGAGGCACCAGAGTGGCCAAAAGAACATTTTTCCAATTTTCAGAATGGGCGTCACCAGCACCCATTGGCATGTGGGCTTCATGCTTTGTTTCTCTAAAAGGCCTTTATTATTTACTTCCTGTATCTCTTTTCATCTTTTTTTTTTTTTTTTTTTTTTTTTTTGTCTACTGGTCTTGAGTAAAGAGTCATTCTCCTTCTCCTCTCTTCCTTCCGTTTTCACATCTTTCCTGGTTTTTTTGTCTTGTTTTGTTTTTTGTTTGTTGTTTGTTTTTGGCTCTTGTCACTCTTCTTGTTCTAAAGGGTGCTAGGGTGCTCTTTACTCCAGACTTCTCCTACCTTCTCCCTACTCTCCTTTCACTTCCTTTCTCCAAGTGGCCAGATTATGATTCCAAGATGTAGACAAAGCCCCAACATTGTGAGGCCCTTGTCTTGGGAGACAGATGACTTTACTGGCTCCCCATCCCTCTCTATTTCAGCAGTCAGAGTGCAGGCTCTAGGTTTGCTCTGCCATGGTGTTTTCTATATCTTTGTGTTGGTAAGTAGAAAATCTTGTATGGTTAAAACAAATACAAAGGCACTGTATTCTCTGGGATGCTTCTAAAGATCAGAATTGTCGGGTCCAGGCTAAGTTTATTTTACAGTCTTCTTCCCCCCATTCAGGAGTCTGTCTGTAAGAATTCTGTAAGCTGGGGGTGCTTGGGTGGCTCAGTCAGTTAAGCATCCGACTTCAGCTCAGGTCATGATCTCACAGTCTGTGAGTTTGAGCCCCGCGTCGGGCTCTGTGGTGACAGCTCGGAGCCTGGAGCCTGCTTCAGATTCTATGTCTCCCTCTCTCTCGGCCCCTCCCCTGCTCATGCTCTGTCTCTGTCTCAAAAAAATAAAAATAAAAAATAAAAGAATTCTGTAAGCTGCACACAGGTGGCTCACAGAACACAGTTTCAAACCTGGGTCCAATCAGGGACCTGCCACTCTCCTGAGGGCCAGTCCCCCTCCCCTTCATCACCTGTTTAGAGTAGCCTCTTGAGTTTACATTTCCTCTTCCCCAAAACAGGAACAACAATCTCTACGCTAGGCTCTGTGCCCCTCAGAGTGTGTTCTGAGGCTCAGATGTGATGCTGCAGGGGAGCCTCTGGGCATCTGGGAAGGAAGGACCCTCAGGAATAGTCCATAATGGGCTTCCTGCTTTGCTCACCATTAACACAGGTGAGTGGGGGGCCAGATAGCTTTTTTTTTTTTTTTTGCCAATATGAGGGTAACTTAGATTCAGAAAAGCAAATTCAAGTCCCATGTGCAATGGACTTTTATTTTCTCACTTGGAGTAGCACTGTTGGAAAGTGATCGTTCAACAGCCCAAAGTCAGATTTTGAGTTTCTTCGGCCTCAAACGTAGGCAAACCATCCCAACTTCGCACATCCTCTCTGAACCGGGCAAGGCCTGCATCTCCAGAACACGTGTGCTCCTGGGGCCTTTGTCAAATCTGAAGACAGACCCTTGCCTTGGTCAGAATCTGCTATGGTGCAGGGCACCTCAAAGTGACTGGGGTCCAGCATGCTGTGACCTTGAATGTATGAGCTACTTTTGAAAGAAAACTTTTTATTTCAAAGAACAAGCTCAGTGGCTCTGAGTTGTTTTTCTTTTTTTTTTAAGTGTTTTAAATGACACAGATATTTAGGCTAGAGGAAAAAGTTAGAGGGAAATATATGTTAGAAGAAGCTATTACATATACATGTGAATACATTACTATGAGCCAAGTATTGTGCTAAGCACTTTACACACTAGATTTCATTTATTTAAGTGCTTAGGAAGAAAAATGGAGGAAAAGACTCTCCAAAGTAGGTGAGAGCCTGCATTTATCTTGTACCAGAGAATAAAGATGAATGAAAGTCCTGGTAAGAAAGTAGGTAAAAGGATCCTACAGAGAGACCAGCCTTAGTCTGGGCTGCCAGCCAGAGGCATCTAGAAGAAAAGAAATAATGAACTTGTAGGATGTTAGAGCTGGAAAGAGCGTCAGAACTGATCTTTTCCAACCACTGTCTGTTCCATTTTACAGATGAGAGTGCCAAGGCCTGAAGAAGGAAAGCGACACACTCACCCTGATGTAGCTGGGTGTATCTAGTGTCCCCTCCTTGGCCAGGGATCTTTCATGGAAATCTAACAGTGTGTCCCCATGCCCCCACCAGCCAGGAGAGAAGGGTCATTTCTCCTCGAGTACTGCACGTGCCCCTGCCAGTCATCCATTAACCTAAGATGGGTAATCACCGACTGTGGTCACTGGGGCTCATCCTATGACAAGGGCTCTTGCTGACCACCAGGCTGACTGATCCAGCCCTCGGATGCCTGGTTGTCCCTGGTTCCCAGTGCATCTGCTCCTGCAGCCAGCGGGCGTTGTCTTAGATTATGGCCTCAGTGTCACTATTGAGGACTAGTCCCCCAACTTGAGAAAGCCAGATGTAGTATCTGTCCTGTGAACCTGTTTGTGTTCTTTGAAACCTTAGATTCACAGCGTTCGAGGTGGCAGAACCCACGTGTTATCTGGCTGAACCCGCCTATCCGAGAGCAGTGAGGGGACTTCCTCAAAGCGACACAACTGGTTGAAAACCGTTGAGGCCAGCATCTGTCCTCCCTCCCTACAAGAAAGGATTAGTGGTGACGGCAGTGGTTTACTAGTATTGGTAGATTCCTAGCACACGTGGGTGCGGGGGGAGTCACTGCTGGACTCACAGTACAGGCATGGTGGGTGCAGGCTGCATGGGAGGCTCGGGGAGGGGGGGGCAGAGGACGGAGCCACCCAGTCTGCTGTTTGTCCACCACAACAGCAGTACCTGCGGGGAGCCGGGCCACCTCGCACTTGCCTGGCAACCCCTTTGCACAACCCATTGACATCTCACTTGACCCCATGAAAGATGCCCAGCAGCAATTCCAACCCCATTCCCCAGTGAGAGTGTGTGGGCTCAAAGACAGCACTTAACTGGTAAGAATAATAATGTGATAAAAATATAAGCTTGATATAAATAATAGATGATAATAATATAGTATTAAATAATTGACCATATTCACACAACAAGTATGTTATGGAGCTTCAGGGCCTACATCTCTAGGGCTATGTTGCCTACACTATTATAGAGAGGATAATAAATAACGTTAATTTAGCATTTACCAGGTACCAAATACTATATGTGTATGTGTGTGTTCATATAGAAATAAAGGCCAAAGAAAGTATATATAATATACTTAGACGTCTTATATATGTACATTTTTTTTTAATTCAGCCTTCATAATGGCCTTACTAAGTTAAGCACTATCATCCCCATTCGGTAGATGAAAACACTGAGGGACAGAGAGGTTAAAACAAAGCTCAGAACAAAACTCCATTCCAACAGCAATACTTTGCTCTGGGTTCTCACTTCAGGGAGGGTCTGGCCTTAGCTCCCCTCTCCTGCACCACCTCGTGAGAACAGGACCTCCCCTTCCTCATGTGCCCCCACCGCACCCCCACACATGTACTTTCTTTATTCCAAAAGAGAACTGGACCAAACCCCAGAAGAGGTTCCAGGAAACTTACGTTATGTTCCCAGGTCATCCAGGGCCTGTCATCTTAAGCTTAGTAATAACCAGATGAGAAAAGTCAGCTGGATGCAGGGGTGCTAAGGCTGTGCTCTCCTCTGGGGTCCCCTGCAGTTCTGGAGCGAGGCGGCGGCCAAGGGGAGGCCAAGGGCGCCCCCAGTGGGAGAGCAAGGAAGTGACCGGGCCCAAGGCTCCAACAGGCTGGGCAGGTCCAGGCAGTGTGCGTCAGCAAAGGAAATATTAAGAGGGTTTTACTGTAATCTAGAAAGCGATAAACTGACATCTTTAAATCCGTCTAATGCCCTACAATCAAAAATTAAATCATCTGGTATCAAGAGCAACTGAGTAGATAGCACAGGCAGGGAAAGGCGTGGGCGCCGAAGCCAAAACTCCAGGGTGGAAACAAAATGCCAGTCAACAGGTGGCAGAGAGAAAGCGCAGGATAAACAGGATTTGCAAGAAGGCCCAGGAGAGAAAATGAGATATTTGAACAGAGCTGAGCTGTAGGCTGGGGGTGGGAAGGGCGTTTGCTTCTTAGCACGACCTGGCTTGCCACAGCACACCGGGGACAGGGTGCTCCCTCCTGTGTCGGCCAGTTTGAGGATTCGGTACCACGGGAGAAGGCATGCAGCCAGGCCATGGTGTCCTGTCCGTGATCGCTGACCTGAGTGTGGCGCCACCCTGAAGGGGGATGGAAATAGAAACTACAGTTTTAGAAAAATGGAAAAAAAAAATATTTTCCTTTCTCTCCATTCCCAGGTCACTAAGTCCAATAATAAGACCCCCCACTTCTCTGTCACGCTGGACCCCAAGAAACTGCTCAGTTTGCAGTGTGGAAGAAACATACAACCTGAACATAGACTAAAACCCTGCCAGGGTTTCAAAGTGTCTTCTACCCCAAAGAGCTCCCATTGTAAATCTGTGACTAACAATATTTTGTTGTATGAATTGCTAGTGTCATAAGAGGCACAGGGCTCTGGACAAACAAAGAGACAGCACTGCATATGTAATTCAATCAGAAGCCAAAGCCGAGAGTTGGCCGCCCTTAGCTGAGAGAATGTAGGGTCTCTGAGCATTACTGAGTGTGTGTGTGTGTGTGTGTGTGTGTGTGTGTGTGTGCACGCGCGCACGTGTGTGTGTAAGAGAGAGAGAGAGAGAGAGACCTGTAAGCAACTAGGAACTATGGAGTGGTCTGCAGTGGACTGAGGGACCAGCCCAAAGATGCCACAGGTGAGTGCGCATGTCCATGCAAGCCACCATCCGGCTCCAGAGAGGCACAACTCTCTTGCTGAAGGCTCTCACTCAGGATGTCACTCTACTGTGAATACACCAAGCGTGAAGTAATGAGGTCCTGGGGGCAGGTGACAGGTCCTGGGGAAAGACTGGTCCCTGTAGGCACATTTGCATATGTGAGAACCACTGAAAGAATAAGAAACAAGGGGGACATTCACAAAGACAGTCCTGAGGACAAGAAAGGGAGAGTGGGACTGAGGTGTGCCAACCATGAAACCCCAACGAAGGACTCAGCTCCCTGGATCAATTTCTTCCCTCAACCAGGTGAAAAGTGGTAGTTGGCTACCCATTCTCTGGGGTGATTCCATCTGTATTAGTTTCCTAGGGTGGCCATAAACATGCTGAGTGGGAACTTTATCGTCTCCCAGTTCTGGAAGCTACAAGTCCAAACCCAGGGTGTCATCAGGGCCATGCTCCCCCTGGACCCTGGAGGGGAGAATCCTTCCTTGCCTCTTCCCAGATTCCAGGGGTTGCCAGAATACTCTGTGGTATTCTTTTGCTTGCCCCTGCAACAATTCAACCTCTGCCTCTGTCATCACATGGCATTCTTCTCTCCATGTCCAAATTGCCCTTTTCCTATGAAGACATTAGTCATTGGAATGGGGCCACCTCATCTTAACTTGATTACTTGATCATGTCTGGGCTCTATTTCCACCTAAGGTCATATTCACAGGTAGCAGGGATGAGGCCTTGATATCAAACATACCTTTTTAATTCAACCCATAACATCATCTGATCACCCTAGCCCTCCAGGAACCCCACACCGCCTTGAGTTACACTGTGAGGAGAAAAGGACGGAGCAAGCTGAGTAAGCCTAGTCAGCCCCCCACGCCTCCCTCTACGGTGGGGACAGAGTGTCTTATTCAAGCCTCTTTGAGGCTTGCTGGGACAAACAGTAGCAGCTTCCTCACTTATCCCTTCTCTTTCCCAATACGCTTCCAGGGAGATGACCCCTGACAGGTGTGTGTGTGTGTGTTAGGTCAACAGGTGGCACTTGTCTTATTCCACCTCCATCGCCATAGAAATTACAGACCTGTTGGGAGCAAGAACAGTGTCTGGCTCGCATGTGTGTTCCCTGCATTCCAGGCTCTCAGGACTGCTTCACTCAATAAATATTTGTTGAATTGAACTGAATGAAACTAAATTGAGTTGTGGGAACAAATCATGCCAATACTCCTTTGGCTTTAGAAAGTAAAAGGAAAGGGGTTTGTTAAGAGCAGAGCAAGGGCTTGGGACAGAGAGAAAATAGTTATCCCGAGGTATCCCGAGGTTCTGATGAGGTTGCCAGCTGGGCCCACAATGTCAAAAGGACGTGCCCAGCTCTTCTTGTGGCATGTTATCTCTTCCAGGGTCCCACGTCTCCTTGTCCTTGTACAGTCTGAGTCATGCTCCCTACCAGCCTTCCCTGGGTAACAGTGACCACAGGCATAAACCAGGACTCTTCCCTTCATACCCTTCCTTTCTATGGCAATTCTCATTCCTTTTACTCTCCATCCAGGCACTGCCTTGTGGGGTCACATGGATTCCCAGAAAACAGCTGTATGCACCTGTGCCATTTCCTAAGCTTCAAAGCTGGCTCACTCTGGTGGTGTCTCTAGTTGCCTCCAATTGGCAGCAATGCCCCTGATGCCCCCTTCTGGCACTACATGACTACTGGTGTCCCCCAACTTCCCCCAAGTGATGTTTCTGTCAACAATGGCACCAGAAGGCTAAAAGGGGCTGCCACTAACACCGTGCCCTGAGCTGCATCACTAAGCCCAGTGGGCAGGGCTGCCATGGCCAAGCCACAATACCAAGACCACCACCAATGTCACCAGCACGGCTTCCTATAGAGGCAGGCCTACTGCCCAGACTTCTACTCCTGTGCTGCCAAAGCTGCCTGAGGCTACTGTCATGCTGGGCACCTCTTGGAGGACCTAGAAAGGACCCTGGGTACTTACAATGCTTGTTTAGCAACCTCCTCACCCCGAGGTCCAGGCATGAGACCCTGGGGGCTGAGGAAAGGCAATCCCAATGGAATATCATGGCTATTTTTCAATGGAGGCATTATCCCTCCATGCTGGGGATGACTCGTTACCCTTGAATTAAGTGTGGGCACCTCTCTCCACTCATGAGTTAGTCCCCAGGCTTCCTGTCACAGAACCCTCAGAGCTTTGCTTCATGGGATATCCCATCAGGCTTGATCCTAAATAGAGCCAACTCAGATAAAACTGAAGCTATAAATTTTAATATGTCAGTTAAAATTTAATTTTTGCCTAAAATGTCTTTTTCCAGGTATGAAAGTAAAGCATAATGGCAGGACCTAACAGCAACTGGGTCAGAATCAGCCAGTAGGTCTGACAAAGACTAAGTCGTGGACCAAAAAGAAACCACCAGGCCCCATTTTCTTTCCCCCATTCAGCTTCGCTAGGAACGCCAAATATGTTTACTGCAGCCATAGTCCTTGCTCTGGGTAATTGGTTAAAAGAGCCTGGGCTTTGATATAATCAGAAATGCTCCCAAATTGTGTGAAATAAGATAAAAGGCCATAATGCAGGTAGCCTGCTGGCTTTGCCAAAACATTCCCAAGGCGGAACACAATTGGATTTACCAAGTTCTATTTATTTACTTGTTTTCTCTTTTTTGATAAGGAAGCTCCACTCCCTTGCCAGTCTTCATCCCACCTCTGGTTCTGATCCCAAGGCCACAGCAGGCCCTTTAGCCTGGCTGAAATGCCCCAATCCACTGGGCTGCCCTCACCTGAAACTCTGAGGACTAATGATGCCTCTCCTGATCTGAGGGCCCAGCATGGCATGCCCTGAGGTCTCTGGGGAGATGTGAAGAGCTCTGCGAGTGCAGGGTAATATTGATGATGGGACCAAGTTCAAACTAGCCCTTCCCACAGCCGCACCCGACTTGGGGGCCTCACACAGGAAGGCCATGCATCTGGCTTGAGGACTCTGGGCCCTCATCCTTCACTCAGAAGAGGCACTCTGAGTGGAGAGAATGACTGCCAAGGCACAAGGACAGGAGCAGAAGGAACTTGAAGTAAATCTATCCTTTCACAAGCATGGAGAATCCACTCCAAGTCCATCCAGCACTAGGTTATGTGCTTAAGACATCATGCAGGAAATTTAGGACCTGGCTCTTGTCTTCAGGGACTGGATTCTTCTTGAGTAATGCATGGAAGACCAGGAAAAAAAGGGACACATAGAAAGGCCAGCCACTCATAGTTCAGTTTTTGTTGATAAGAATCTGCTGCAGGAAAAAAAACAAAAAAACAAAAAAACCCAGGAAAGTAGCTTTATTCTTGATTCACGGTGAATGATGCCTTGAGGAACGAGCTATGGAGAGCAAACGCCAGGAAACTCACACTGTTAAGGCTTACATGAAGTAAAAGATCAACGAGGCAGGCCTCGCCTCATTCAAAGGTTTGAACTGATGAGAACTTAAACAGGCACCTTCCTGACGTGGGATGAATTGTGTCCTCCAAAAAGATAATGTTCGAATCCTGCCCCCAGGTAGCTGTGAATGTGACCTTATTTGGAAGTAGGGACTTTGCAGATGTAATCAAGTTAAAATGAGGTCATACAGGATTAGAGTGGCCACTAATCTAATGACTAATGTCCTCCTAAGAAGAGGGAAATCTGGACACAGAGACACACAGGGAGGACACCATGCGAGGACAGAGGCAGAGATTGGAATGATATGTCTACAAGCCAAGGAACACCAAGGATTGCCAGCAATCACCGGACCAAGGCAGGGCACTCCTCTGCAGCCTTCAGAGACAGTATGCCCTGCCCACCGCTTGATTTTGGACATCTAGCCTCCAGAACGGTGAGAGAGCACATTTTTTATTTCTTTTAAGCCACCCAGTTTGTGGCCCATTGTCACAGCAGCCCTAGAATATGAATATTCTTTCCTGACCCCTGCTCTTCCCCCACTACCACTGTCCGCCTCACTGTCCACGCACGCGCGGGCACACACACACACACACACACACACACACACACACACTATTCTGAAAACAGGAAGTTGTTTTGAGCTGCTTCCTGCCTGACCAAGATTCACACACACATTCTGAACACGGGACCCTTGGTCCTGGAGCCAAGTCTCCTGTGAGGGAATAACCCTGAGACTGACAAAGAAGCCGGAAAAGACGCCTCAGCAACCCCTGAGAAGTGAGCAGACAAGCCCCCAGAGAACAGACCGCTGCAGGCCTGTAGTGGGGAAGACGTGGAGGGCAGGCTCCCGGAAGGTTCTCTGCTTCTGGCTGGCACAGCCCCACGTAACACAGCAGGACAAACAACCTGGGACAGCAGACGCCACTGACTGGGGGGGCGGGGGGACACTTCGGGTCTCCCTTTCCAGTCCATCCACGCCCTTCGTGAAAGCGTAGGCTCACTTGAAGTGAAAGAGGTCCTCAAAGCAAAAACAAAGACAAAAACAAAAACAAAACTCCGCAGGAAAAAGCCCAGCCACCTGCGCACTTGATTAGGACCCAGAAGGCTTGGTTTCAGCCTCTTGTGGAATTGGTTTGCATCCCTCCCCTCCCCCAAAATCAGCATGCTCATAAGTACCAGCCCATTCCCTAACCCCCTAAGCTACAATCAGAAGTCAAGAGACCCACATCCAATTTGGGCTCTTCTGAGACAGAGCTGCCTTCCTCTCGTGTAACTCTTAAGGGTGCCAAGTGTGGGAGGAACTCAGGAGCGCTGCCAATGGACAAGTTTCGTGAACTGAGTTATGGGAAAGCACAAGGTCAAGGCGCCCAGGGAGGTATCGCACAGAGCCAGGGTGTTTGTTTATTTACCTCCCTGGGGCCAAGAGATCTGTAGCACATATGGACATCCATGTAGACTGGGCACCTGGGTGGCTCAAGCAGATGAGCATCTGACTCTTGGTTTTGGCTCAGGTCCTGATCTCACGGTCATAGGATGGAGTCCCACATTGGGCTCTGTCTGCACTGAGCCCTAGCCCTACTCACAGTTCCAGAAAGGAACTTAAGGAGGCTCCACAGCCTCCTTAAGGTTCTCTCTCTCCCTCTCCCCGCCTCCCCCACACTATGTCTCTCTTTCTAAAAAAAAAAAAAAAAAAAAAAAAAAGGAAAGAAAGAAAATAAAGAAATCCATCTGGACAAAATGATAGAGTGGGAAGGAAAAAATCATAGAATGATCAACTAGTCCAACACCTTCATTTTACAGTCCAGAGAAGCAAAAACATTTCCTAAGGCCATACAACCACTTGTGGCAGAGTGGGGGCTTGAACCTAGTTTCCCTGACTACCAGTCTAGTGCTCTTTCTGGAACTGTGAGTAGGGAAGGGAAAATAATGTGCATTGTGGGGAAGCAAGAACAAGGGGCATAGGGACTGCCAGGCCCATGAGGACACTGAGGAACTGGCACATCAGACATTCAAAAACATCACCTGGACAGCCCAGGCAGTAGTCCCTTCTCACCCTCATTAAGTCATCCTCAAGTTGCCCAGTCAAATGGGCAAATGGCAGATATTCTCGCTTGCCTTAGAAAAGCAGCTCTCGGACTTAATAAATCTGTCTGAACCCTCCTGCAGGAGACCACCTTACGTTCCAACAGCACTGCTGATCTGCCAGTGGGTGTTATCGTGACCAAAGAGGATCCAACTTCTTGTGTATATTTGTGGCTATCTAGGCCTCCAAGACCCTCTACGGTCTCATCCCAGCCACCCTCACTGACCTTGCCTATCTTCAAGGTGGAGATGTGCAAATGGCTTCACTGTCCAGCTTCCCTCCCTTTTCCTAGTAGCACTCAATAGGCACTTAAGACAATTCTAACTACAACACACAAACATCAAAACTTCCATAAGTTAACATAATGAACAGGTTTCTTTTCCACCTAACAGCTGAGACAGACACCTCTCCTCCAGGAAGTAATTCAGAGACTGAGGCTTCTTCTATCTTGTGGACCTGCCATCTTCAACATATGGGTCTCAAGATCATGTTGGGTGATCATCTCTACTGCAGCCAATGAAGGGGAAGGAGCATGGAAGAGCATGCATGGAAGTGATACATGGAGAATGGCATCACTTCCCTTCATATTCATTGGTTAGAACGCAGTCACATGGCCACACAACTGCAGAGAATGCTGGGAAATACCATCTAACTCTGTGCTCGGGACTAAGACAAAAGAACTTTGATAACTATCTAGTAGTTTCACTACATGTCCCAAATTACTCACATGGACTTATCTTTTTTCTTACTTAGTGAAATCTAGACAGAGGATAGTTTGGGGTTTTTATTTTCTTGGGCCACTTATCTTTTGGAAGCCAGAGGTTCCAGAAACTTCTATTACTTTTACAGCCAAGGACCAAGCCATATGACAATCTAATCACTTAGGGATCAGCCAATCACATGTTTTCTATCAAGACTTTGAGTCTTGAACAAAAGATACAACAAAAAACAAAGAGAGCACTTGCAAGTCATTTTCACTGCCCTGTGGTGGTAGTTGGTGGTGGCCATGGCCTCTAGTGAGCGCTCAGTCCAGTGTCACAGCAGAGCCTAGGCTGATGTCTTCACTTCTGCTTCCCTCAACCACTCCGTTGATCCTTCTTTTCATGGTGCCACAGGGTTACCTCCAGCATCTGAAAATCACCACCTTGCTTTGTAGTGAAAAAAGACTGAGAATGACTGCACTGGATGTAAAGAGATATATTTGGAAACCCTAACACTCCCTCACTCCTGTCACCAATGACTGAAGCTATTCAGGAGATCTCACCTTTATCATAACTCCCTTTATATTCAAATGAGAACAAAGAAAGTGGCAAAAGAATTTAAAGATTCCAAAGGCAGCCACCATGGGATAAGCAGATATTTTGACCACCCACTGCACTGTTCATCACCCACTACCTTATTCATACCTCCTTTACTAGCAGAAATCAGTCACAAAGGGTACCCCTATCCACTGGCTGGTATCAATTAGTGTTAATTTATTAATCTTGGAGCATGTGGACAGTGCTGTAGTGGCTCCTTCCCTCAGCTGGACAGGTTTCTCCAGAGACTGGGGGTCAAGTCAAGTGAACGTTTAGAGAGTAGGTCCTTCTAAAAGTCTTTCTAGTTGGAATGGAGCTGTCCCACCCTCATTTAGGACTGCCTACAATGTGTCAGGTGCTGGAGACATGTAGAGGAAAACCCCCAACCCCCACTCAATCTCCATGGGGGACATGCTGCTCATCAAGGTAATGGTGGCCGGCCTGAGGCAGACTGCCCACCCCAGGGAGACGTGCCCCCCTGCATGGTCACCCACCCATCCGGGAGAAATGGGAGAGAGGACATTGGATCATGACCGAGGAGACCTGACTCAAGAGACTCACAGCATTTGGAAGTGGAAGGGAACTTAGACACTATTTAATCCAGTGGTTTTCAAACTCTCACACTGAGAAACCCTGTCTCCAAATGAAATTCCACGTGGAATCACAATATGTGAAGAGACAAAAGTAGAGAGCTCTGATCAAAGCTGACATAGAAATTCTTGAGTTCTGGCTTCCGGCTCCTGCTCCACGCTTTTATGGCTGCAGAGGAACTCACTGTCCCAGGACTTCCATTCCAAAAGGCGCTGACCTCACCCCCTGGCCGTTCATTTTACCAGTGACAGTGGGGTCTGCATGCTAATGACTGGGACTCATGTTTCCTCATCCCAGCTCCCCTTCTCCTTCCACAAAGTTGGCCATATTCTGACTCAGCTTCTTCATCTTTAAAGTGGGCATAGGACCAAAATACAGCTTCCCCACCTACCGAAGGGCTCCCTGAGGATATGAAACATAAAGAAAAGCCTAAAGCACTTGTTATTGCATCCTAGAGTAAGGAAATTGTATTCGATGCGTCCTCAGCATACCTTGTTCCTGCTCAAACTCCTCCTCCCTCATCGTCACATGTGCAAGGGAAAGCCGAGGATCTGGGCTTCAAGACCAATACAAGGCTTCCTACAAAGAGGGTCCCCAGCTCTAGGCTCAGAGGACACGTTGGGTGCCTCAGAAGTGAGGCTCATCTTCCTCGAAGGAAACACAGCAACCGAAAAGTGCCCTCCTTGCCGTCAGAATGTCTCCTCGCTGTTTAAAAGCAGCTTTAGATTTCTCAGGAAATTCTCAGAAGCCCCATTTCCCTCCTGTTTGGCTGTGAGGAGCTGCATTAAGCACCTCAGTGCGGCCTGCTTAGAGCTCAGCTCCCTCCATAACGCTTTACATTTCTATCTCACTGTTGGCCTTCTGGGGAGGTGAGCAGCTCCAATTAGCACATGATGGGACCAGCTCTTCAAGTGAGCAGCTGTCCCACTCTTCCCAGGAGTAGGGGTGAGGCACCTTCTGAGTGAAGGGAAGGAAGGTGAGCTAAGGATGCTCCTGGCTCAGTGGCCTCATTCTCAGGGCTGGGAACAGCAGACAGGGAAAAGCAGACTCTTTCTTTCACTTGTCGGGAGATGAGGAGCGTCCAGGGGTCCAAGTGCTGCATTTGCACACCCTTCTTCAGCTCCAGAGCCTCCCAAGAATGTGAGAGGCAGGGAGAGGCTCTTTAGGGGATGGAACTGAAAGCAGTCAAATTTGGCCTGTTGCCCCAGCAGCCCATGCCACGTGTGTTGCCCTATCTGGGCACTAGCCTTCTCCAGGCCCATTCTGGATCCTCCAGAGTCCAGTGAGAACCGTGCGGTGAGGGTGTCGTTAGCTCCCCCGACAGATGAGCAAACAGATGTCCACCGAGGATAAGAGCCTGACCTGTATCATGTGTGGGGACTTTGCAGTCACATGCTAACTGGAGCTTCTGAACCCCAGTATAGACTTGTTAATCATCTGAGTGAAAACTGCTCCCCCCGGACCCTGAAGGGAACCTGTAGACATGCTTATCTGAGACATAAGAGACAATGCTGGGAAGCCAGACAGGGTACAAAAGGCCTGGGAGAGAAGTCCAGGGCTCTCAGAGGCCCTAAGCCAGGGTTTCCCACACCAACTATGCTAAGCACATTCTGTTTGAGTTGCAGTGAATCAGAGACAAGCATCTGATCCAACAGAGTGAGGCTCTGAGCTCTAGACTTCCCCTGACACTGCAAATAGGCAGCATTCAGTAGAGAGAAGGAAGGGCTGTGCCCGGGAACGTGCTTACCTTGCATCAGGAAGGATTTAGGGAAGGTAGGAGAAGGAAGAGTTTTACAATATCACGTGTGCTCCTTCAAAACGTTTAAGGAAATGGTTTCCAAATTCTCAAGGCTTGATGATCTCCCTCAGATATTTCTTTAATCTGTCCTCTCTTCCTCAAGGTCAAGGACACATGATCTTTCACCTCAACAGCAGAGTTAAGTCTAACTGCCTCTGGTTTTGCTTTCTTGCAAACCATCCTTCTTGAAGCAGGCGGAGGTATCTATAAAACCAAGTCTGACCATGCCTGTCCCTTCTCCAGATGAAGGCCAGGATACATATCATGGGGCCTCACACATCTGCCCTCCAGCAACACCAATCCGGTCTGTTTCCTGCCCCATCCCAGGCTATTTCAGCTCTGTGACTGCGCACACTCTCTTCCCTCTGCTCTGAACGCCCTTCTCTCCTCTGCTTCACTTCTTCCTCCTTCTCACATGGAAACTCTTACTTCGTCCTTCAAGATTCAGTGCAGGTGTTTCCACCGAGAAAGCCTGTCCTAGCCACAGTGATACAGTCCCTTCTTCTGGGCTTATGGCACGCTGGACACATCTTTAGTGTTACGTGGTTCATCCCATGTCATCACAGGCTGTCTCCCCCAACTTAGCAGTATTCCTTGGCGACAGTGACCCACGTCCAACTCCTCTGTTTAGACACAAAGAATGGCATTGGAGGGATTTCACAAATATTGGTTGAACTGATTGGAACTAAACTCACTTAGTTCGGGGCAGCCCTGGACCACAGGATGAACTGAACACCTCTCGGGACCTCCTGGTCCTTGTGTTCAGTATGACCAGTATGTGCAAGGCTCCATTTTGCAGGTCCCTAGAGTCAATGGGGAATCTTCGGACATCCTCAAGGAATCCTAGAAGCAGCAGGAAAACCCCCTAAAATCTCATTCATAATTATAATAATGATGTAATTAAAAGTAATATTAAATTCTTGCAAAAGCAAAACTGATGTCTTTATGTGAGGGGAGGGGACGTGAGACCGTTCACTCCTCAGAGCGTCGAAAGAAGAAATAAATACGTTTATCCATGCTCAGAGCAGTAGCTGGTCCTCTGGTCTGGCTCCATCCCAGGCCAGGTGAACTTGCTTTGCTTGGATAATCAGCAAGAGCATGCAGGACCCAGCTCTGCTGGAGGCACCCCCGGGTCTCCAGTGCAGCAGGAATTGTTCTGATGGGGTTTCACTCAGGGTCTGAGGCCGTGGCAGCTGTGCAGTGGCTTCGGATAAAGAGCAATAAATCAGATATCTTGCTCTTTGTTTTCTAATCAAGATGTGAACAGCCCTTGCTTCGTGTCTACTGCAGCATGGCTAATGTCACTGGGAGAGAAGACTCCAGGGCAGGGACTCCAGTCAGGCTGGCATCTGCTCTTGCTTCCTCTGTGTGCCCTGCCTTGTCCAAGTCACAAACCAGCCACCAATGGGAATGATTTAAGTATCCCCTTCCCCAAGTAGTAGCCAAAGAAAGAAGCCCCCCACCACCACCAAAAAAAAGGCTCACGTTTGAAGGGACTCACCCTCCTCAAAAGCCTGGGCATAATTTTAGGGTAAAATATCATGGTTTGGTTTTGCTTTTGTAAAAAGGCAAAGGACTATATTTAGCGGCCTGTCTGGAACACATTCCCCAGGGAGTCTCTACCCTTTAGAAAGAACTCAAGAGAAATGTCTCCCGAGCAGGAGCAATCCACCCACGAGGAATGCAGGCACCAGACTCCATTCCTCCCCTTTCGCAGAGAGAAGCTATCTGCTGGCACAGGGCTTCAACGCACAAAGGAGTGACTGTATCCCTTCCACTCCTGCTCAAGATCCTGCAATGGCTCCCCATTGCCTTTAGGATAAAATTCAGCCTCCTGAGGAGGACCCTCACAGGACTCTGTATTCTGACCTCCACTGATACATTCATTCAACAGACAGTGACTGAGCACCGGCAGCTTGAATGTAGAGATGGAATCATGGCTCCTGCCTTCAGGAAGCTCATGGTTTAGTATGATGGTGGGTTATATGCGTCACATGTGGCTAGGTAACAGTCTCCAGCTATTCAGTTATCCATGCAAACACTAACCCAGGTGTTGCTACAACAATATTTTGTAAACCTGGTTGAAATTCATAATCAATTAACTCTAATTCAGGGAGGTTACCCTCAATGAGCTGGATGGGCCTGATTCATTCAGTTGAAAGTTCTTGAGAGCAGAGCTGGGGTTTCCTCAGTAAAGAAGAAATTCCTCCCGTTGACAGCAGCTCCAAGCCATGTCTGAGTTCCAGCATGCCCATCCTGACAGCCTGCCTTCTGGATCTCAGACTTCCCTGGCCAGCCCCATAATTATACATGCCCATTTCTTGCAATAAGTCACTTAGAAGATGTCTCCTGCTGGTCTGATTGTCTGGTTGACTCTGACTGATACAGTGAGATGCCACCATCAGACAGGGCCCAGGCCATCAGAAAACGTGCCTGCTACATCAGTTCATAATTCCAGGCCAAACACTCCATGAGCAGAGCCCCTCTCCTATCCCAGGCATTGGACTACACATTCTTACATGTATTATCTTAGTTACTCTTCCCAATAAGATGGCTATGTAGGAATTACAGAGGGGGAAACCAAGGCTCAGAGAGGCTTAGTAACCTACTAGGTCATACAACTAGTAAAGTGCAGAGTTAGGATTTAGACTAATTCTGCCTGACCCCAAACTTGTCTTTGCATGACATGGGACACCTGTCACCTTTTATCTCACTCAACTGTCTTGAATTTCAGTTTCCTTATTTATAAAAATAGGATGGTCCCCCAAAGTCCATCCGACTATAAGGTAGCAAAGTAAAGAAGTTTGTACTACTCTAAGGCTGGTAGGCAAGTCTCTCTTCAGAAAAGGGTAGTCTTTTGGGGAGAATATCATTTGACAAGTGTTTATCATAGGAATGAGACCCATGTCCCATGTCCTGGAAATCAGATTGACACCAAGCTCTAAGGAAGGAAAGGGATTCAGGTGCAGGTTGGAGCCCTCTGAGGCAGAGGGAGAGAGGAGTTTGGGAAGGAGGGGAGAAGAGGGAGCCCAGAGAAGGCAGAAATCTGTCCTGCCTGGTGGTGCTTTCCAAGACCTGTAGTACAGTCTACCCCAAAGCATAAGACTTAGTGAGAGTGACTTTTTTTTTTTGGGGGGGGGGGACAAAAAGCTTTACAAAGAATGAGTTTCACATTGGGGTCAGTATGGAGAGGAACAGAGATATCCTTCGGGAAAGATGGAATCCTTCAGGAAAAGGAAGAGAGCGCAATGTAAATTTCACTTGGTGAAAGGTCTACCCATCCACTGCTTCAGAGATCAAAGTCTTGGAAAAGGCTTTCACTTGAATAATTCCTGGAATTGGGGGCCTATTCAAAGTAATTTATCTATATATCAAGGGCTGTGGGGGTCCCAGACTGGCAGCTAGTATACACAAAGGAAGTGTCATGACCCCAACGGACATCTGCATCCTTCGTGCCAGAGCTGGCCCCACTCAGGCACATGCCTGCTGACAGCATCTCACCCTGTGGGGGCCTCCTGATCTTTGGCACGTTACACTTTGTCTAGTAGTCAGTATTTCTGGTCTTTTGGAGTAGGCTGGATATTCCTTGAGGTGCTCACAGAAGAATGAAGTCTCACGTTCCTCCAGGGCCCCCATAATTTCTAACTCAGAGTCTGGAGCATGGGCATAGGGAGTTCTGTGCCTGGTCACTGACTGCTATCCCGGGTTCCTTAGGAGAAGAACTGGAGTCAGTAGCAGTGACACAGGAGGATTGTTCTCAGTGGCTAGTGGGCACCTATACCCAGAGAGGCCACCCAGGGACCTGTGGCCCCACCTCAGCAGCTGAAGCAGAAGGCACATTGGGAAGGTGCCCAGGACCAGGTGCCCTAGTCCTGTGGGCCCCACAGGGAGCGCCTCTCCACACCTGGGAGGCCAAACCTGGGGCAAGCCTCTGACATGGGAGCACGGTCTCCATCAGTTCTGCAGCTAGTGAAGTAGCCCTGGTCTTCCCCAAATGACATGAGGAGGAGAAACCCAGCATCAGAAGGAGGGAGGAAGTTTCCAGTGTTCTCTCTGTGGGATCACACTCCAACACCCCAAGAGAAACAAATATCCCCCATCTTTTTAGATCCCTGAGCTGGCCTCACGGTCTGTCACAGTTCATGCTCTTATGGAATCCCGTCCTCACGTATCACCTGTCTCTGTCAGGCTTCAGCTGTCCAAGGCGTGGAGAAAAGCTGACCCACCTGCTTCTTCATCCACGGGAGCTCGTTTCAAGGGCCACTGAAGTGCCCATGTGCCTCACAGCCAACGCAGTAAACCCATGGCCTCTTCCCTTCCTGTCCACTGTTCCTTTCTGGTGACAACTGTGTCTCAATGGCAAGAGATCCAGAGAAAATCCACGTGTGAGGCAAGGGAGAGAAAGAGAGCAAAGGGCTCCAGGAAGATAGGACCAGGCAGGCACAGACGTGAACAGATGGCATTTCCTTTCCCCACCTCAACGATGTGCTTTCTCAACAGCAACAGAGCCTCAGAGCCTCTATGCAACCATGCTTGGTTGCATCGACTTTGCTGATTATCAGGAGCCAGACATAGGACCCCGCATCTCATTCCTGTGTTATTGCGGTTGGCAGTGCCCCCTGAATGCCGAGGCAGGGGAGGAAGTGAGAAAGAGAAAGGAAAGCCCCGGAGGGAAGATGCATAGAGAACCATCCATGGTGCACCCATTTCCTGGAACCGGCTCAACCGTGCCACTCTGCCAGAGACGGTGGTGATAGGGACGGGCACTCCATGAGGGAATGGACCCTCATTCACTCAGACATTGCTAACTTACAACTTTAAACCGCAAGGAGAATATTTCAATTGTGTAAAGAAGAGCTGTTTTCAAGTACCCTTCGCCATCTTAAAGGGCCATTTACATAGCACCTGTATATCACCAGGTTGACTACAAGCTGTTCTCATCTCTTCATTTAAGGAGGCCCCTTAGGAACTAGTCAGTCTTTGTTCACCTACTCTGACTGCAAGATCTCCTGAACGATAGAAGGCATCACGTGTCTCCATAATTGGTACTTTTCCCTACTCTGTACTAGCTCTCCCTTACTACTGGTGCACATTAGCTACATATTATTGACTCACATCTTCTGTCTCTCTCCTTCTTCCTCTAGAGTGGGAAGCCCAAATTCAGAGGGCCTTTCCATTCTTTACCTCCTAGTTCCTCTGGCTTCAGCCGATGGCCGTGTCAGTCCTGGCTTTTGATGGTGAGCATTTCTGGAGAAAGAGCAGCGTGAGCCCCTGAACCTTGACCTCTAAAATTCATACTTTCCCCCTCTTGGTCAGCTCCTACCACCGGTCTGTTTCTCTGTTTTCCTTTTTTCTATCAATCTCTGTCTTTTTCCTCCACTTCCTTTTATCACTTCCATGTTTCCTCAAATGCCTACCACTCCTTTTGTTCTGAACTGTTCTCCTATTCAGTCTGGCTACTGGCTCACTTTGGGTTTTCGGTCCCTTCAAGACTCACCTTCTCCTCTTGATCCTTGGTATTCAATGTGTTGGCCTCGGGCCAACAGCACAGGCACCACCTCAGCTTGTCTGAGATGCAGAATCTCAGGCCCCACCTAGGGAGTCAGAATGCTGATTCCAACAAGACCCGTGATGCACTGTGTGTCTTTAAAGAACCAGCACTCCACCCTAAATTAGAAGATGCGTTCTTGACAGCTGGCACTGTGACCATTTTTGTCCCATTGCACCCTGGCACTGACCACTATTCCTGGCAACTAGTAGTTGCTCAGTAAATATTAACTGAGTAGGTAGATGTGGGGACCTCATGTACTATGTCCTCTCCCAAGAGGCACTCTAACTCGTTTGTACCCCCTACTCCACCTTTCACCTTGCCCTTCCCCACTCCTTTCCTCTTCCTCCTCTACCACCAGGGACAGGGTCAGACTGGCTTGCAGGCAAGGAGTTCATCGAAAGCCGGTCAGAGACCCCAGCAGACGACGTCATCAGACTGCAAGATTTGCTTATCTGAGCCACAGAGAGGAGCCTGCACAGAAAAGGAAAGGTACCACACTCTTGTCAGCCGACAACCAGCAAACCTCAATCAGACATAATAAGGGGCCTGCAAAATAATCAGAAACTATGCTTCTAGACATGACACATGCTGGTTGCAAGTGACACGAGACGTGAGCTCCAGTTTGCTTCCCAGGAAGCATCCACCCTTCTGCTGATTAAATGTACTCATATGAAATACTAGTAACAGGGGAGGAAGGAAGGAGATATGAAGAATACTAAGAAATAGTGTCGTCAAGGAGCTTACAAAAGCCCAGGCGATGAGTCTTAAGATAACCTCTGTTATTTCTGGCTCTTTTCTTCTATCCTAGCGCCCCCTCTCATGTGGGAAGGTTGGGAGCAAATCGAACTGCTGCCTCAATTACACAAGCATTGAGGGCTCGTCAAAGTCTGATTACAAAGGGGGATGAAGGAGGGAAAATCCACAGATGGAGGCTCACTGCACTGGCAAAGCAGAGGATGAAGTGTAGAGATAAGGGACAGGAGCGAGGAAAGAGAACCGAGAGGAAAGAATGGCTTTTGCAGCCATAAAATTTTTGCACTATAAACTTTTGTATATATATTTTTAAAAACCCTCCACCTTGCAGTTATTTAGTAAGCAGGTGAGAAACTTTGGCTCTGAGCTTGCAGACTGTTTGTTCAACCACCTCGTAAATGTCAAGGGTGGAAGGCTCTGAGGAAGTCTACCCTCAGGGGCTCCCTTGACATCATCCATTCTCCTGCTCTTTGCCCAGCAGCACTGCAGGCTCTGGAAAGACACACCAGTGGGAGGCCTGTTTGCAAGACTCCTCCCAGGGGGGCTTCCTTCCTCATTCAGGGGCTGGCAACAGCGCCTTCCCCATCCAATGGGAGCCGGAGGCAGCCGCCCTCACGCCAGATTCAATGCGCATAGGCAGACCTCAACAAAACCTACAGAGCCATGCTGTCTTGTGGAGAAACTTCAGGTGACAGTCACCCTGGCCAGGCCAGGTGGGGCAGCTGTAACTCACAGCACGTGGCTCAAGCTGGCTCCGAAGCACGCACACCAAGCAGGGCAGCGGGGGTTCTGGGTGATTAGCACGTGCGCTGGGCGACACTCTGACGGGAAGGCACAGAGCCAAAGATCAAGTGACTTTTGCCAGCTGAGATCGTGAATAATCACTGAGAAAAAGCTGATTACTTAATTACCAGGTGGAGTGTAAACACAGAACCGTGGAAGACAACAAACAAGGCTGGGGGGCAGGGGAACGCAGGAAACTGAGAGTCACTGGCTCCCCCTCTCCACGATTGGCGTGGCCCTTTGCTTTCCAGCCCACTGCTGTCACATGCTGAACCCTTTGCTGTTCCCCCATGGCACAGGCAACACCAGGCTAGTCATCGATTCATCTTCCCAGGAGGCCTTGTGGCAGACAAGAGATATGGGCGGTTGACCTGGAGTCACAGCACACAGATGAGAAACTCTAGGAAGCTGAGGGCCTTGGTCAGGGTTATAGAAAGACTTCAGTCAGGAACATTTATAAGCAAGTTACTTAACATCATGAATGTTTATCTGTGAAATGGGCTACTCATATGGATGGCATGAAATTGTTGGAAAAATTAACCCATATGTACAGAAGAGCCTGTTATTCAATACGTGGAACATAGTAAGCACTAAGTAATAACCAGCAATAACTTTATAGCCAGGAATTATTTTGGAGCTTAAATATTCATCATCTCCAATGAAGAACATGTGTGTAATTCTTATGTAAAAAGTAATCAGAATTGAACGACAATTCCTTCCCAGCCGTTTGAGCAGCGGTTCCGAAACCAAAGAGTAGAAAAATCACCCAGTGCACTTGTTCAATAGCCAGAGTCTGTGACCACCTCCAGCACCCAGCCCTACCCATGACCATCTGATTCCATGTGTCTAAGAAGAGGCCTCTCCACATTTTATGGACATGATCTGTTTGTGGGCCTATCTATAAATTCATCGAGGGAAGCAAACGTGCCTTGCTCATCTCTGTAACCGCAACTCTTCGCACAGCTCCTGGAACATAGAAGGCACTTAGGAATGTTGCTTGAACATTTGCCCTTGAGACTAGCTTCTAGGGGAATTCTTAGCACAGAACTACATTTAGAGCCTTAATTTTACAGCTTATCCACAGGATGGGTGTTGAGCTATAGCCCAATAACAAGAGTAAATCCACCAAAAATATTTAGTGCCTTCGCCTGCAGCACCCAAGACAAGTTAGAGGAGAAAGGGCTGTTTCATACCTTCCCAGGAGCAGAGTTTACAGAGAAAATGTGATAAGTCGGAAGGGAACAGGGGGAATGTTTCTAAGCCCAGCAAGACAAGGAAGGAAGGAAAAAAGGCTGTCCAGAAAAACATGGAAAAGCAGAAGCAGTGAGAATCCCTTTTTCTTCCTACTTCTGCTAGTTTATGCTCAACCGGGGTTTATGACCCTGGCCTCCACCCAGCTCTACCACGGCCCGACTTTGTGACTAGAGGCAATGTCTCAGTTGCCCCACCTATAAATAAGAACAGAACAGTGTCCTCCTTCCTGTGAGTAATCAAAAGAAGCCTGGGTCCATCTCTCTGGCCTCACCCCTCTTCCTCCCGCTACACACTCTGATTTCAACCCTGCTAACCTCCGTGCTTCCAAGCTGTCTTATTTGCAATTATTTCTGCCATTACCTCTTTCCTTGGCTGCCAAACCACTGCTCATCTTTTAAAACTCAGTTCAAGCATCAGCTCTGCCAGAAGGCTTCCTTGAACACTCAGTCTCATTAGACGCTCCTTCGCCACTCGTGGCTTCCCACAGCATCCATTCATTGTAGGGCCCGTCATGCTTTTCTGGATCTGTCGCCTTGTCTGTCTCCCCATGAGATTCTGAGTAAGGACTGCATTATTCAGCTCTGTACTCTTATCCCTTAGCACAATGGCCAGCACATTACAGATGCCTAACATGTGCTCACGTAATTAATTAATTGGAAATAAGCCTGATGGGGAATATGATCCCTCGGTGTGTAAGGGGTGGGATGGAAGGCAAGAGAATCAAGATGCACAGTTGCCCAGGATTGTCACATTCGTGTTTTCACTCCTGGGAGAAAAGGATGTGAAGTAAATGACCAGAAGCCCCAGAAGGATTTTCACAGGCAGTGAGCACAGGGCTAGCCCTGCTCCGTGGCCCTACTAAGAAAGAAAGTTGGGAAGAGATGTAGGGCATTGTCCCTTGAAAGGCTTTGGAACAGAAATGAACTATCTTTATGCAGCTTTATGCAGGCAAAATTCAATACCAAAAGCATAGGGTAAAAAAAAAAAAGCAAACATCCACTAAGAAACCTCCTTAAAGGAAGGATTGGGGTCACCGGATCCTGGTGGGGGGTTAATGCAAGATTGCTTTGACTCTAACTGTAAGTGGACCCCGTTGAACTTTCTTCCCAGGGAAATGTAAGCAGGACTGGCCTCGCTGAGTTAGAGAGCCCTTGGATGTGACATCAGGGAAATGTCTTAGATGCTGAACAATATTCTTGTTCCCCTTTAATAGTTTCCTGGGTGTAAATGGCCCTACAAAAACTATAAGTTATTGAGGAAAGCATTTGTGTCTTTAATCTGTTTCTCTCTCTCTCTCTCTCTCTCTCTCTCTCTCTCTCTCTCTCACACACACACACACACACACACACACATACACACACACACACACACACACACACACACACACATACACACACACACACACAGAGTCTAAGGTGGAGCCAGGGAGCTACACAGGCTGTGCATTCAGTCAAAAGAGCTCTGAGTCAATAATGACCCACTCCCCTGGGTTCAGGTTTGACAGACATTTACAGAATGCTCACTATGTGCCCACCTTAACACGAACAGCTTTGTTCATGTAATGCACACAATTAGTTGATGAGGCTGTAGTATTGCTACCCTCGTTTCACTGACGAGGAAACTGAGGCACAGAGAGGTTCAGAAACTTCCCCATGTTTACCCAGAGCTGGAATACCAGCTCTGGCCATCTGGCCTCGGAGTCTCTGCTCTTTTTTTTTAAGTAATCTCTACACCAAACATGGGGCTCGAACTCATGACCCCGAGACCAAGAGTCCCATGCTCCACCAAGTGAGGCCACCAGGTCCCCCCAGAGTCCTTGCTCTTACTCACTACTTTATGCTGAAGAGGCAAAGTCCGTGTAGGTGCCAGCTGCTAATGTGTCCCTGACACCACCAGATGTTATAGATCTAATGTGTGTTGTCCTTAAAACTTGTGTATTGAAGCCCTAACCCCGAGTATGACCGTGTTTGGAGATAGGGACTTTTGGGCAGTGGTTAGGTTAAATGGGGGTATAAGAGTGGGGCCCTAATTCAATAGGACTGGTGTCCTCCTTAGAAGAGGTACCAGAAAGCTCTCTCTCTCTCTTTCTCTCTCTCTCTCTCTGCATGAGTGCATAGAGGAAAGGCCCCGTGAGGGCACAGTGAGAAGGCAGCCATCTGCAAACCAGGAAGAGAGGGGCCTCCCCACAAACCAAGCAGCCTGCACCTTGGTCTTGAACTTCTGGCCTCCAGACTGTAAAAAAATAAATATCTGCTGTTTAAGCCACCCAGCTATGGCAGCCTGAGCAACCTGACTCAGCTGCCACTGCCGGTCAGGACACTAAGCTGGACAGGCTCCCAGGTCTCGGAGCTGACCGAACACCCAGGCTCCGGTGGCAATCCTCCCGTAGCTCGGCCTCTGCACACTATCGGCACTTACACGTCCCGCGTCCGCGCTGGTGTAAAGACCAGCCATGCTCGCCACAGGTGTGCAAGTGCTATGCTGATGCTCTCAGCAGCGCCTTTAACCCTCATCACCATCCAGGGAAGCTAGTGCCGTGGTATCTACCTGGTTGGCCGTGGTGGGAATTACATGCAGTGATTTGTGTATAAGAGTTTCTGACAGTGGTCATTGCCTGGTAGATATTTGCTTGGCAAGGTTGTTAACTCTCCCCGTGTCCCAGCTGCTAATTGGTGAAGCTGGGATTTGAACCCTGAACTTTCTGCCTTCAAAGACCAAGGCGTCTGTTTTCCAAGGTGACAACCAGTTCACGTCATAAACTAATTTGACATCATTCCAACGGTGACCTTCTTCATCATTCACCGAGTGATAGGATTTTCTTGCCAGTTCTAGTCACTTTCGTTGAAAAAAGTATGTAATAGATGTGTGTGTGTTGTGTGAATGTGTATATGTGCATACATATTTATTTTTCAGCTGTAAGTCGTGCCCAGGCATGCAGAAAGCCACACTCAGTGAGCATTTCAGGGTGTGACGATAAGGGGTAGATTCTGGTGGGCCTAGAGTTTCTAGTAGCTGTGTGTCTTCATTCCCAGCCCAGACTCTAATTTCTTCAAAGACAGACAAACAGTAGGGTGAACATTTTTAGTGCCAGCCCACGGCACAGAAGGATTCTTGGTCAATATTTTCCATACTGAGTTGCCCCTGAGGGAAAGAGGAGCAGGTGTCAGGACGGGCTGGCATGGGGCACGAAGAGGTCCATATCCCGTGTAAAAAGCCAACAAGAAGGACTGTTCCTTTGTGCATGGCCCCAGCTCACGTCTTGGACCTACTGATTAAGCACTCAGAAGAAATAGCTGTGTAAGTGCTGGGATGGGACCAGAATTTTAAGGAGCTATTAAAAATAAGCATGGCCCATGACATCATTGTCTGTTGCTCAGTGGAGTCTGGGGAGCAGCAGCGGCCCACTGGCCAACAGGGAGTTAAGTCACGAAGGCAGTGGGAGCAAATGAGGCCAGCGCTCACACCGCCTGGGAGTGGGACAAGCCTGGAGAAATGCAGACCCAGATGACAGGGATCCCAGCCCTTCCCATGCCCCCAACTCTGCCCCAGGGCTCTGTCACCTCAGTGCTTAAGGGAAGCTAGAATTTTCTTGGTCTCATCATTGATCTTTCTTTGCTATATTTCAAAGTATTCCCAGGAAGAGAACTGAACACAGAAAGTCTGTCTGGGCCAGTCCTGGGGGCTGGGAGGGACCTCCTCTGCAAAAGACATTCAAATTCCCTGGGAAAGACTTGAAGTTCTACCCCCAGCCAGTAGCCCATATGGGGCATCACTGTAGTTAAGCCTTTGTGTCATGTCATGGGTGAGGCGGTCTCCTGGATGGCTGGTTCTGAAGTTTCCTGCACCATCTGCCACAGAGAAAAAGGTCCAGTCTGTGCCTATTATATTCATATCTTTTCTTGCTTCAAGTCCCGAGGTCTTGGTTGTAGACCCCAGCCCAAGTTCCTCTGTCCTTTCCAGAACCACCATGCTAGAATTTCAGTAGTGTTCTCAGTGTTCTGTCTCCCCCAAGTCCCCACATTTCGTCATAGAAAAGAATATTCACAGGGTTCAGGCTTGACCCTCCTCTTCAAACTATACCCCTTCCAAAACAGCCCTGTCCACCATCACCTATAAACTCAGCCATAATTCAGAAACATGAATCCATTCACATTTTGCTCCTACTTAAAACCCTTCAATGGCACTTGAGAGCCTGCCGAATAAATGTCGCATTTTTTAGTCAAGCATGTAAAACCCTCTCAAGATCTGCCCCCAGTTCTCCCCCCAGCCACTTTCCCTCCTACGATGTGCACTAGCTGAGTGGAAGTCCCTTCTCCATGCCCAGCGTGCTTTCCCAGCAGGCCATGTTCTCTCCCCTCTAAGCTTCTGCTCAGGCCATCCAACCATCCAAACTGGATCCTGCCTGGGTCACCGTCCTCTATCTCCCACACATCCAGGAGTCAACAGACCCTTGTGGACTCAACTTCATGGACATCTTTCCCATGTGTCCCTTTCTTTCCTTCCTCACCTCTGGGCCAGGTGATTAGAACTGGGATCTAACTTGTCTCCCCCTTCCCCCACCAACCCCTTCTCCCCACCCCTTCCTCAGTTGTCTTTCTAACCTGCATGTCTGACTTTGTTCCTTTCAGCCTAAATGCTCAGTCCCTCCTCATTGCCCGACTAAGTGCCAGTCCTTCCCATGGTGTTTTCCAGTCTCCCTTTTCCCCACATTTCTTATCAGAAGCTACAGCCAGTCAACATGCTTGCACAATTCTGTACATGCTGTTTCTGTTGCTAGAACCGCCTTCTCTGTAAGGAAAAACTCATCTAATCTTTAAGTATTAACTTAAAAATTCACCGCTCCTATGAATTCTCCCTAGAGACTCCAACCAGGCACAGTGGGCATGGTCACCATGCTCGCCACCTTGTATGGTAAGGACCCCCTTGCATCCCTGTGTCCCCATCACACAAAAACCCACTGAGGGTAAGGCCTCTTTCTCCTTGGGCCCTGTGTGCTCAGGCACCTGGTGCTGTTTTACTGAATGAGTGACGCAAAGAGAGGAACATATCCCCTGTGTTAGTGTCACTGCCTCTGATGGATCACACAGTCCCTGACTTCGGAGACCATTTCTCTTCACTTCATTGGATAACTGGCTATCTTCGAAGAGACAGGTAACTCTCAGTGCCTGCCTCCTTCTCACCCATTGACAACCCTTTCTTAGATCCATGATTGAACATCAAGACTCTAAAAGGCAAACACATTTAAAAAAAAAAAAAGGCAAACACATCACAAAATACAAAGCCACACATGAAGGTCTGGGAGAAGGAAGGCCTCCAACTTTTCACAGTGTGGAAAGCATGGGAAGACAGCAGGCTAGCTGTGTATACAACCTTTTACCATGAACCAGGGAAGAGGAAGGAGGGCCTCATGGCCCACATCATTGACTCCCAAATATGGGCAGAGGCTAGACATATGGTCTAGGTTAGACATATAGCTCATACTCCACTGTGCAATTTGTTAAGCCCCCACTTTGCAATACCACCATCAGTTTCTAAACTTAAGCAGCCAGAAATTCTTATAAAGCCAATGATCTGAAGTCACTTTTAAGCAGGGAAACCCTTCAGACCCCATTGGCTTTCATTCTATATGATATAGTACCCTCAGTGAATGGGGAAAGTGTTACTTGCCTTCCAAAAAGTGGCAGCCATTTTTCAAATGAGCTCATCCAAGTAAACGGCTGTTTTGAACCCAAGATAAATATATAGGCTTATGTCATAGGAAAAGTCTGAAAGAAGCCTGTTCACTAAGTTCTCAGGACCCTAAAGAACCTAAACCACTGCACCTTGCAGGGAAAATCACTGTCCAAGACACAGAGGTGAGAGCTCACGTTCCAAGCCCATTGCTAGGGACAGAGCATATTAAGTATCAGAGGCAGGGGGCCAAGTTGCTGTCAACCTGCAGTAAATTAATCTGAATGAACTATGCCCACGGATAAGAAGGCCTGTTCCCCTCTACCAGCAAACTTGCCTCAGAAATATGAAAGACTCAAGAACAGGAAGAGGTTCAGGAGGCCAAATTCTCAGGTGTACATAGAAGTTTTGAACTTCCAGAAGATTCTCACAATTGGCAGCCATGAAGAATCCAGTCAGCAGATGATTCTCAGAGCCACAGTGGTAGCCAGGCTGGAATGATCAGGAATAGGATTAACGTGGAAGGGGCTGGAAGGAGCAGAGTATGCCCCCGTACCTAGGGAAGAACTGAGGAGTGAGAGAGAGAGGACATAGGAGGATATTTAGACCAGATAGCTCTCTAAGGAGGATGTGGCTGGTTAAATGAAAGCTCTCAGTTTTGCTGAGCATCTGATGGATATGGATAAACTGGAGGGAGGGGTGGGGAGGGGGTGCTTCCTCCTCTATTATCTTCTATCTGGCTCTGCATAAACAGAGCAAGAAGGGTTCAAGGTCCAGGGGGCCAACCTGGAGTGAGGGGTGAACATGGGTGCTATATAAAGGCAAACGAGCCTTCAAAACAGCCTTAGGAACAGATGGCCAGAAAGCTTTTCAGAACAGAAATATCTAGTGTTTAATTTGAAGATGTGGATTGCTGCAGTACAAATAACCACCTTCATATTCCCCTTCCAAATTGATATCAAAGTCTTCTCTATGCTCAAAGATCATGAATCAAAGAAAACAGACACATTTCCAAGCTGGGTCAATGTGGGGCAGAGAGAAGCAGCTGATGCCATGGGACAATGTGATGATCCATAAAATGAGCTCATTCCACAGAGGCGGGCATTCACGGCTGAGGCAACAATGAGAATTTACACGCCCCAGAAGGGGGGCCGTCTTGATGTAAGCGTTGCAATTCCACAGAGCGTGCACTGGTCCCTGGAGGAGAGTGGATCTAGACCTTCAGGGCTACAGAGATCCACTTACTGTCCAGGCAGATTACAGGGAAAGTCAGATATTAGACAAGAGTCCAGATGAAGTGAACACGTGGAGGGCCCAGGGTGTAGGGGCCTCATTATCCTAGAAGGACATCCTAGGAGGGACAAGGGTCTGTAGCTCAGAGATCACCACGGAGGCCTTCATCATTCAGCTTCCAGGGATAGTCTAACAGGAAGAAGGCTTCAGAACCTAACCCTGTATAGAAGAGGAGCTGGGACGGCTTATGTCTTCCTGCACCACCACCCCAGGTAGGGTGCTCCAATAGCCCAGTTCTACATAGCTCTGCAAGGAAATGTCCTGGCAAACCAGCTGGAGAAAGAAAAATAGGAGCCATGGAAGGTTCTGGCACAGAGGGCTGACATAAGGAAAGAAATGCTGAAGGTAGATAATCTGATCTGGGTGTCAGGGTGAGCTGCTGGTGAAGAGACTAGATGTAGGAGAGGCATCGGACGGCTTCTGTGATAGTTAGACAAGAAATCACGACTGCCTGAATGAGAGAGGTGGCCATGATGACTTGGGGGCAGATAAACTGTGACTCCACAGAGCTTAGACATGGGGCCTAAAAGCAGGGAGAAATCAAAGACAGGGAGCTCGGCTGGTAAGGAAAACGGTGGGGACAGTGGTAGAAATAATGAAGGGGTGTGGTTATAAAGGAGGAGGCAAGAGCATCTTCAGAAATGCTGAGTCGGAGGTGACAGCCAGACAGCAAAGTGAAAGTGTCAAATTAGACCTTTAAAAATGATAGGATTGGATTTAAGGCCAGGACTTGAGATTGTGTGTGTGAGTCATTTGCCTAAAGTAAATTAAATTGCAAAGTAGAAGCATGTGATAGAAAATTGGAGATGTCTGCAGTTACAAAAGTGGATGGTGCAGGCTGGTCAGACTGAAAGAGGCATAGCCAGAGAAAAGGGACACGAGAGAAGAGAAGGTGGTGCAGCAGAGGCCACGGGAGTGTGACAAACAGCACCCGTGGCCACAGAGAGGCCTTCGAACCCTGACTCTAACGTTGAGAGATCCTCTGGAGAACAAGTGGCCTGGTCAATGGCTCTTGGGGGCGCCTTTTTGAGATAAGTCCTCAGGATGACTCTGGGGACAGAGGCCTGCTTGCTAGAGAGCAGAGGGAGAACCTGACAGCAGAAACCATGGCTCCCTCCCCAAATTCAGCAACAGAGAGAAGAAATGAAGAAATGAGGAAGTTGCGTCCACTGGAAGCATGTGCAGAGGAGGCAGCCAGTCAGGGAAAGGCTCTTTACAAACAAAGAATGGAGAAAGCCGGGATCCTCCAGAGATGGACAAGGAGGAGACTGAGAACAGATCTACCCCAAGGTCACTGATGCTCTGCATCAGTTAGCCATGCCGTGTAACAAGTCACCTCCCGACGCAGTGACTTAAAGCATTACACTTAATTTGGATTACAGGTGTGCATGCAGGCTGGTCCATCCCGTTTTCTGGACCGGGGCTTGGCTGACATCAGCTAGGTTTGCTCACATATCTGCAGCCAGCTGCTCAGTAGGCTAGGAGCTTGGCTGGCCTAAGATCACTCTGCTGGGCACCTCAGCTGTCCCACTCTGTGGTCCCCCATCTCCCAGCAGGCTAGCCCGGGCCTATTCTCAGGCAGTGAGAGAGATAGCAGGGGCCGTGAGAGTTCTTGAGGGCTAGTCTGGAGCAGGCACCCCATCACTTGTGCCCTACACTCTTGGGCTAAGCAAGTCACAAGGCCATCTCCCATTCCCAGGGAGCAGGGGCCCCTCCACCGCCTGACTGGAGGAGGCACAAATTCACATTGCAGGGGACACAGCCACAAGAAAGAGAAGACTGGAGGCCAGTTTTGTAGTCGGTACACCCTCTGGAACATGGCGCAGAGATGCACAGGTATAGACGAAGAGAAGGGAAGGAGGTCACACAAGGTCTTGATTTGCCCAAGTCCCTGAGAAAGACAACAGACTGAAGAAGAAGGAGAAAACTGTGGACTGGCCACCGCAAGCCTTAGGCAAGGGAGCCAATGGGCAAGAGGAGTCCCCAGGTAGTACAGTGAGGACCCCTGAGAGCAAGGAGCAGGACTCTCCAGGGACCCGGGGCCACCCAGCGCCTGGGAGTGCCAGCAGAAACGTGTTCGGCGGGGCTCAGCAGGCAGAGCGGCAGAGTCAGCGATCCTGGGGGGCCGGGGGTCCCTTGGGAGAGCCACTTTCTCCTCAAAAATGAGGTCAGTGACCAATTCACCCATTTGCCTGGAGACTCTGACCGGGGAGAAGTCCCAGCCCCTCATGTTTCTGAGTCACCCTCAGTGTTGACAGGGCTCCCATGAGGAGCCCAAAAAGTGTCAAAAGTAACCGAGTGCCTCTGATGTGACTCTGAAGGGCAACAAAATCAATGAATGGAAAATAGTTCATTTTGTCCCATTGATTTTTTTTTTTTTTTCTGCTCATTGAAAACCCAGCTCCACATTGTCATTAAACCGCTTCCCAGTGAAATGCCTTCACTGCCTTTAGGACTGACTCCTGCGTAACCCATTCCTAAAATAAATTATGTATAATGCATCTCATCCTCAAAAGAGTGAATTTTGAGGCGGTTGCATAACCACAGTGGGGCAGTCAATCCAAAGGTTTTTCCACCATGACAAAGCCTCAGTCCCCTCCTCTCTCTGCCCGGCCTCAACCCTCTCGCCACAGCCTCCTTTGTGAAAGTCCTCCCCTCGGAGGCTCTCCCTCTGGCTTCCTCTCAGAGTCCCTCGACTCCTCTGATCTTCTTCCTCCAGCTCCTTGTCTGCTTCCCTCCCCAGCTCTCCCTGCTCAGCCCCCTCGGTCTTGGGTCTTCATTCTGCCCCACACCTCGGACACATCCTGCTCTCAGCTCCAAACAGCAGCTCAGGCGGTGATCCTGATGAGACGGAGGGCATATTAAAATTGGGGGCACACGTGCTGCTTTTAAAAGCCCCACTTCTGTTGATTCCAACGTGCTTCTCCTTCCCTGCACCAAGTCAAGATTCGGGCCTCTCTCCCACCTCCCCCATCTCCTGGGAGAAAGCCTGTTTACACAAATCCCGAGGCTCGGACCAAGCCTCACGCTGGCTGGGGAAACCCCCGGACACCCTGCGGGACTGGACGCGGCAGAGGGGCCCGAGCTCTAGGCTAGAAAGTGAGGTGAGCGTAGCAACTTTCAAAAGTGTCCAGGGTCTTGTTTGGCCCTCATTTTGACCTTGTCTATAAATGAGCTGGTATACAAAATACATTTCCCTTGGAGATTTTTTTTTTTTTTTAAAGATGGCAGTGGTGTTCAAACTTCCACACTCGGAAAGCATGTTTATTCTTACAAATCCATCACCGTTCATGGGGAATACTGCCCACACCTTTATTTACAGGATTGATCTTTCTCCTGAGCGTTTCACCTTGCGCTGCCTATGAGACCCTTCCACGTGGATGTTCCAGTATAAAATTAAAATTCAAAATCCCTCGTTTGGGATTTTATTACTCCCCCTCCAAAATCAGGGCCACCTTGTGACTTCCTTGTTTTGGTTAATAAGCCACCATTCACCCAGTCGCTCAGATTTGAGGTCATTTGGACTTTACCTCCCAAACCCTCTCTTCGGCTACCAAATTGAGGCAGTTGCTGCGTCCTCCTGTTCCTTCTTTGTCTTGTGTCCTCTTGATGGCCTTTTCATTCCAACAGGATCTGCTAAGGGCAGCAGGCTCTGGTCACCTCACTCCTAGACTGAGCAACTGGGGTCCTAACACATAACCCCTCTCCTTCCATTCCATCGTAAGCTCCACAGCCAGATGGAGGCTGGCCAAATGAAGCTCCACTTCTGTAGGGTCGCTCCTCAACCCCCAAGCTTTAAGGGCTACCTGTTAGCCATCACTTGAGGACCAAACTCCTTGGCCTGGTATGGGGAGCCTTCCACAGTGAGACCCTGCCCCACCTCTTCTCACCCATCTCTTGTTCTCAAAGTTCAACTATCTACTCTGCCCAACTGTGCTCCAGTGCTGTCCCCTAGATACACTGTCCATGTGGTAGTCTCTGGAATGCTCTCTTACTGTTCCTCAATCAGGAATGTCTCCTCTCTTCCTCCCTGCCTTTCCTTCTTTTTTTTTTTTTTAGTGTTTACTTATTTTTGAGAGAGAAGAGAGAGAGAATGCAAGAAGAGGAAGGAGGACAGAGAGTGAGAGAGAGAGAACCCCAAGCAAACTCTGTGCTGACAGCAGAGAGCCCAATGAGGGGCTCAAACTCATGAACCGTGAGATCATGACTTGAGCCAAAGTTGGGCGCTTAACTGACTGAGCCACCTGGGCACCTGCTTCCCCTGCCTTTCTAAATTTTTTTTTTCAACATTTTTATTTTATTTTTGGGACAGAGAGAGACAGAGCATGAACGGGGGAGGGGCAGAGAGAGAGGGAGACACAGAATCGGAAACAGGTTCCAGGCTCCGAGCCATCAGCCCAGAGCCTGACGCGGGGCTCGAACTCACGGACCGCAAGATGGTGACCTGGCTGAAGTTGGACGCTTAACCGACTGCGCCACCCAGGCGCCCCTTCCCCTGCCTTTCTAAGTCCCAGCCTGAATTCCGAGCCTACCTCAAGTCCCAATCATCACAGAGTCTTCTCTGACCATTTCCTAAAATGAGGATAGGAAAATTAGCATTTTCTGCACCTCTGTTTGGGTTACACTTACATTTGTTCCTCTAAAGTCCACTTGAGAATTCTTTTCACCCACTTCTAAGGATTTTATTCACACCCTCCATTCTACTGGCTTTCAGAATATATTATGCTAAAATGTCAGACATTGGTTCTTTGGAGCTTATAAGATACTGCCACAAAATTACCTCATCTTATCCTTAAAAATTATTTCCCACCTTTTAAAGATTAACTTTCTTGGAAAAGCTATGCCTGAAGTAGAGGTTCAAAAAACTATTTTGTAGTAAATGAAGAAAGAATGGAACAATGCTTTTCCCAAGCCCCGTGTCTTCGAGCATCTAAGGACCAGGCACAGAAGGAGTGGAAGCAATGGCGGGATGCTGACTTGCAGCGGGAAGAACACTGATTTTGGGGTGTGGGGTGCAACCTTGATGCTGCCTTCATTAGTTTTATGACTCAATAAATTATCTCAGGACAGTAGGAAAGCTGAGGCCGACAGTCGACAATCAAGCAAAGAAGGATGTGGTTCCCATAACATGAAAAAAAATATATCCCCCGGGGGAGGAGCCAAGATGGCGGAACAGCATGGAAGTTTTTTGTGTCTCACGTCCTTGAAATGCAGCCAGACCAACACTAAACCATCCTGCACACCTAGAAAATGGATCTGAGGATTAACACAACAATCTGCACAACCTGAACCACAGAACTCAGCAGGTACGCGGCGCGGAAAGGTGAAGTGGGGTACAGAGCCACAGAGGGCAGGGAGCCACTTTTACATGAGGAGAGAGGACAGAGATGGGGGGGAGGGAATACAGGCAAAGCACCCCCCCAAAAGCAGCTGGAGAGAAAGTGGAAAAGTGGAAACAGCCACAGGGACTGAACTAAAAAGGCAAAAAGGAGAAAGGAGAGAGGAGAGGGTTTAAATTCCATTAAGACTGTAAACAGAGGGAGCGCAGAGGCTGAAATGCCACAGCTCCATACCTGGCGGTGCTCGGGTGGGAAGGGCGAATCCCCAGGAGCAGAGTGGAGTCCGGGGGTCTTCGGGCCACACGGGAGAGGCGGTTCCCCTGCTGGGAGGACACCTGGTAGAAGCTGTGTGGGTCCCCAAAGGCAAGGCGCCAGTGGACCCGGGAGAACAACCACATTCGCTGGTGCTGGAACAATGTCATTAAGGGTGAAGCCTGGTGCCAGACGCGTGTTGTGATTTTCCATAATCCCCGAAACGCTGCTGCTACACTAGCTCGCGAACTTTCTCTGGGGTGGGCTGGCACCCGGCCTCAGTCTCTGGGCGTCGGCAGCAGCACGGTCCCGCGAACGTTCCCGGGTGCGGCCAGCACCCAGACGTGGCTCAGTGAGACCCTCCTGCAGACGGGCAGAACGGACCAAAGCCACAGTCCCTCAGAAATAACGGGTTGGGAAAAACGGCCGCATCTGAGACAAAACCCAGGAGGGAGGTGCCGTTTGGTCACAGACAGTGTAAAAGCGGGGAGTAGACAGAAGCCGAAGACAAAGGACGGGTGCGTGATTGCCGACCGGGGAGAGCAGGATTCCGACATGAGACCGGGTAGCTGGGTGACTCCATTGTCACCATCCCCGCGCATGCGCATACGCACCTACAAGCGCCACAACAACCCACCCCAGGAGGCTAAGCAGCGCCATCTAGTGGAGAACGGAGCCGTTACCCTAAGCCCCGCCCATCTGGGCCAACCTCGCTCTTCAGGAACACGGCTTTCCACCTACTTATTTTATGGACTATAAGGTGCTTCATAGTTCGACTTCTAGGGGAAAACAAAGTAATTTGAGTCTTATTTCAGTCTGTTCGCTGGTCCATCTATTCAATTTTCTTTCTTTTTTTTCTTTTTTCTTTTTTCTCTTTTTCATTTTTCTTTTTCTTGAATACAGAAAAAGAAAAAATTCACCTTTATTTTCAATTTTTATTAAAAATATTTTTCTTGGGGCCCCTGGGTGGCTCAGTTGGTTAAGCGACCAACTTCGGCTGAGGTCATGATCTCACAGTTCATGAGTTCAAGCCCCACATCAGGCTCTGTCTTGACAGCTCGGAGCCTGGAGCCTCCTTCAGATTGTGTCTCCCCCTCACTCTGCCCCTCCCATGCTCATGCTCTGTCTCCCTCTGTCGCTCAATAAATAAACATTAAAAAATATTTTAAAAAATATTTTTCTTTAATTTTTTCTACTTATTGTTTACTCTTGTGTAAATTTTTCATTTCTATTTTACTTTTATCATTTCATTTTAGTCTACTTCAGTGTATTCATGTTTTTCAAATTTTCTAACGATTTCCTTTTTTTTCCTTCTCTTTCCCCTTTTTTTTCTAATCTATCAAGCCACTTTCAACACCAAAACCAAAACACACCTAAGATCTAGCATCGTTTATTAGATTTTTTTTTTTGCGTGTGAGGTTTTTTTTTCCTTTTTTGATTTTAATATTTTTTATTTTAATTTTTGTTATTTTAAATTTTTTACCTCATTAATTCCTTTTCTCCCTTCAAAATGACAAAATGAAGGAATTCACCCCAAAAGAAAGAGCAGGAAGAAATGACAGCCAGGGACTTAACCAACACACATACAAGCAAGATGTCTAAACCAGAATTTAGAATCATGATAATAAGAATACTAGCTGGAGTCGAAAATAGATTAGAATCCCTTTCTGTGGAGATAAAAGAAGTAAAAGCTAGTCAGGATGAAATTAAAAATGCTATAACTGAGCTGCAATCTTGAATGGATGCCATGGTGACAAGGATAGATGAGGCAGAACAGAGAATCAGTGATATAGAGGACAAACTTATGGAGAATAATGAAGCAAAAAAAAGAGAGATTAAGGCACAAGGGCATGATTTAAGAATTAGAGAAATCAGTGACTCATTAAAAAGGAACATCAGAATCATAGGGGTCCTAGAAGAGGAAGGGAGAGAAATAGGGGTAGAAGGGTTATGTGAGCAAATCATAGCAGAAAACTCTCCTAAATAGAAGGAGAGATAAAAATTAACAAAAATTAAAGGAGTTTGTGACCACCAACCAGCCCTGTGAGAGATTTTAAGGGGGAATTTCTGAGAGGAGAAAAGATGAAAAAAATAATAAATAAAGACCAAAAGCAACTAGAAAGGACCAGAGAACACCACCGGAAACTCCAACTCTACAAGAGACATAAGGTAATAAATTCATATCTTTCAGTACCACTCTAAACGTCAATGGACTAAATGCTCCAATCAAAAGTATAAGGTAACAGAATTGATAAGAAAACCGGATCCATCTATATGCTGTTTACAAGACACCCACTTTAGACCTAAAGACACCTTCAGATTGAAAGCAAGGGGATAGAGAACCATCTATCATGCTAATGGTCAACAAAAGAAACCCAGAGTAACCATACTTATATCAGACAATCTAGACTTTAAAATACAGACTGTATCAAGAGATGAAGGGCATTATATCATAATTAAGGGGTCTATCCACCAAGAAGACCTAATAGTTGTAAACATTTATGCGCCAAATGTGGCAGGACCCAAGTATATAAATCAATTAATCACAAACATAAAGAAACTCATTTATAATAATACCATAATCATAGGGGACTTCAACACCCCACTCACAGCAATGGACAGATCATCTAATCAAAAAATCAACAAGGAAACAAAGGCTTTGAATGACACACTGGGCCAGATGGACTTAACAGATATATTCAGAACATTTCATCCTAAAGCAGCTGAATATACATTCTTCTCCAGTGCACATGGAACGTTCTCCAGAATAGACCACATACTGGGACACAAATTGGCCATCAACAAGTACAAAAAGATTGAGATCATACCGGGTATATTTTCAGACCACAATGCTCTGAAACTCGAAATCAACCGCAAGAAAAAAATTAGGAAAGGTAACAAATATTTGGAGACCAAACAACATCCTACTAAAGAATGAATGGGCTAACCAAGAAGTTAAAGAGGAAATTAAATAGTTCATGGAAGCCAATGAAAATGATAACACCACAACCCAAAACCTCTGGGATGCAGGAAAAGTGGTCATAAGAGGAAAGTATATAGCAATCCAGGCCTTCCTAAAGAAGGAAGAAAGATCCCAGGTACACAACCTAGCCTTACACCTTAAAGAACTGGAAAAAGAACAGCAAATAAACCCAAAAACAGCAGAAGACAGGAAATAATAAAGATTAGAGCAGAAATTAATGCTATTAAAACCAAAAAAAAAAAAAAAAAAACCAGTATAACAAGTCAATGAAACCAGAAGCTGGTTCTTTGAAAGAATTAACAAAATTGATAAACCGCTAGCCAATCTGATTAAAAAAAAAAAAAAAAAAAAAAGGAAAGGACCCAAATAAATAAAATCAAGAATGAAAGAGGAGAGATCACAACCAACAAAGCAGAAATAAAAACAATAATAAGAGAATATTATGAGCATATATGCCAATAAAATGGTCAATCTGGAAGAAATGGACAAATTCCTAGAAACATATACACTACCAAAACTGAAACGGGAAGAAATAGAAAATTTGAACAGACCCACAACCAGTAAAGAAATCGAATTAATAATCAAAAATCTCCCAAAAAACAAAAGTCCAGGGTCAGATGGCTTTCCAGGGGAATTCTACCAAGCATTTAAGGAGGAGTTAACACCTATTCTCTTGAAGCTGCTCCAAAAAATAGAAATGGAAGGAAAACTTCCAAACTCTTTCTATGAAGCCACTATTACCTTGATTCAAAAACCTGAAAGAAACCCCACCATAAAGGAGAACTATAGACCAATATCCCTGATGAACATGGATGCAAAAATTCTCAACAAGATATTAGCCAACTGGATCAACAATACATTAAAAAAATTATTCACCACAACCAAGTGGAATTTATACCTGGGATGCAGGGCTGGTTCAATATCTGCAAAACCATCAATGTGATTCATCACATCAATAAAAGAAGGGGAAAGAACCATATGATCTCTCAATAGATACAGAGAAAGCATTTGACAAAATACGGCATCCTTTCTTGATAAAAATCCTCAAGAAAGTAGGGCTAGAAGGATCATACCTCAAAATCATAAAAGCCATATATGAAACACCCAACACTAATATCATCCTCAATGGGGAAAAACTAAGATCTTTCCCCCTAAGGTCAGGAACAAGACGGGGTGTCCACTCTCACCACTGTTATTCAACATAGTATTGGAAGTCTTAGCCTCTGCAGTCAGACAACACGAAGAAATAAAAGGCATCCAAATCAGCCAGGAGGAGGTAAAACTTACTCTTCACAGATGACATGATACTCTATATGGAAAACCCAAAAGATTCCACCAAAAAACTGTTAGAACTGATTCATGAATTCAACAAAGTTGCAGGATATAAAATCAATGCACAGAAATCGGTTGCATTCCTATACACCAACAATGAAGCAACAGGAAGAGAAATCAAGGAATGGATCCCATTTACAATTGCACCAAAAACCATAAAATACCTAGGAATCAATCTAACCAAAGAGGTGAAAAATCTATACACTGAAAACTACAGAAAGCTTATGAAAAAAATTGAAGAAGACACAAAAATATGGAAAAATATTCCATGCACCTGGATAGAAAGAACAAATATTATTAAAATGTCACTACTACCCAAAGCAATCTACATATTCAATGCAAACCCTATCAAAATAATGCCAGCATTCTTCACAGAGCTAGAACAAATAATCCTAAAATTTGTATGGAACCAGAAAAAACCCCGAATAGCCAAAGCAATTTTGATAAACAAAACCAAAGCAGGAGGCATCACAATCCCGGACTTCAAACTATACTACAAAGCTGTAATCATCAAGACAGTATGGTACTGGCACAAAAACAGACATTCAGATCAATGGAAGAAAACAGAGAACCCAGAAATGGACCCACAAACATATGGCCAACTCATCTTTGACAAGGCAGGAAAGAATATCCAATGGAATAAAGACAGTCTCTTCAGCAAGTGGTGCTGGGAAAACTGGACAGCAACATGAAGAAGAATGAACCTGGACCACTTTCTTACACCACACACAAAAATAAACCCAAAATGGATGAAAGACCTAAATGTAAGGAAGGAAGCTATCAAAATCCTCAAGGAGAAAGCAGGCAAAAACCTCTTTGATCCTGGCCACAGCAACTTCTTACTCAACACGTCTCCAGAGGCAAGGGAAACAAAAGCAAAAACGAACTATTGGGACCTCATCAAAATAAAAAGTTTCTGTACAGGGAAGTAAACAATTAGCAAAATTAAAGGCAACCGATAGAATGGGAGAAGATAGTTGCAAATGACATATCAGATAAAGGGTTAGTATCCAAAATCTAAAGAAGTTATCAAACTCAATACCCAATAAGCAAGTAATCCAGTGAAGAAATGGGCAAAAGACATGAATAGACACTTCTCCAAAGAAAACATCCAGACGGCCAACCAACACATGAAAAAATGCTCCACATCACTCACCATCAGGGAAATACAAATCAAAACCACAATGAGATACCACCTGACACCTGTCAGAATGGCTAACACTAACAACTCAGGCAACAACAGATGTTGGCGAGGATGCAGAGAAAGAAGATCTCTTTTGCATTGTTGATGGGAAGGCAAGCTGGTGCAGCCACTCTGGAAAACAGTATGGAGATTCCTCAAAAAATTAAAAATAGAACTACCCTATGATCCAGCAATTGCACTACTAAGTATTTATCCAAGGAATACAGGTATGCTGTTTCAAAGGGACACATGCACTCCCATGTTTACAGCAGCAGTATCAACAGTAGCTGAAGTATGGAAAGAGCCCAAATGTCCATCGACGGATGAATGGATAAAGATGTGGTATATATATACAATAGAGTATTACGTGGCAATCAAAAAGAATGAAATCTTGCCATTTGCAACTACATGGATGGAACTAGAGGGTATTATGCTAAGTGAAATTGGAGAAAGACAAATATCATATGACTTCAATCATATGAGGACTTTAAGACACAAAACAGATGAACATAAGGGAAGGGAATCAAAAATAATATAAAACAGGGAGGGAGACAAAATAGAAGAAACTCATAAATATGGAGAACAGAGGGTTACTGGAGGGGTTGTGAGAGGGAGGATGGACTAAATAGGTAAGGGGCACTAAGGAATCTACTCCTGAAATCATTGGTGCACACTATGCTAACTAATTTGGATGTAAATTAAAAAAATAAAATTAATTTAAAAAAGTATCCCCCTTGGGGCACCTGGGTGGCTCAGTTGGTTAAGTGTCCAACTTCGGCTCAGGTCATGATCTCACAGTTCACGAGTTCAAGCCCCGCCTCGGGCTCTGTGCTGACAGCTCAGACCCTGGAGCCTACTCTGGATTTTGTGTCTCCCTCTCTCTCTGCCCCTCCCCTGCTCGCTCTCTGTCTCTCTTTCTCTGTCTGTCTCTGTCTCTCTCTCTCAAAAATAAATAAACATTAAAAAAAATTTTTAAGCCTCCTCAATATTTTAAGTAAAGAAGCATAATTATTATTACTATTAAATTAACTTTCTTTAACCTGCATGAAAATGTATGGAGCGGGGATGGGGATCAGGACACATTACCCCAAAAATATGGTACCTTGGCACATTGAGTGTCTTAAGCTAAAGGAGTCTGAAAAAACAGCAGGTGCAGGAAGGTCACCCGAACCTCTTGCCCTTTCCTCTCTTCCCTGAAACTGTGATGAATCTCCCATGTAAAAAACACCCTCTTGGGGCACCTGCGTGGCTCAGTCAGTTAAGCAGCCAACTTCAGCTCAGGTCATGACCTCACAGTCTGTGAGTTCAAGCCCCGCGTCAGGCCTTGTGCTGACAGCTCGGAGCCTGGAGCCTGCTTCTGATTCTGTGTCTCCCTCTCTCTCTCTCTGCCCCTTCCCTGCTTGCTGTCTGTCTCTGTCTCCATCTCTCTCTCTCTCAAAAATAATAAACATTACAAAAAATTAAAAAATAAATTGATGAATTTTTAAAAAAAGTACCCTCTCTGCACCAGGAGGAGGGAAAACATTTTTATCACTGGAGATGGAGAATTTGTCTCTTAGAAATCTGTACGAAGCATGTTACACTAACTCTATTTTCCTAGCTACTTCTTCACCATTTACTACCCCTAGCTCAAACCGCTCTGTCTTGTCAATTCTTCACAAATGTATTATTTCTTTGTCCAAAAGCTGTAAAAGCTTCCTGCTCAGGTCACTTCTTTGAGCCTTCATTCTCTTGTGAAGACTCCCGTGTACACGTGACAATTCAGTAAAGTTTGTAGACTTCTCTCCTGTTAATGTGTCTTTTGTCTGTTTAATTTCCAGACCCAGCCAGAGACCCCAGAGGGTCAAGGAAAACTTTTTCCTCCCCTCCAGGGGGGGAGGGGGAGATGGAGTTGGTTCCAGTGTGGTCTTTCGGGCTTCCTACCCCCTTGGGTTACCTGACTGTAAGGCCAGCTGGAGCGCTAACCTGAAGAAATGTTCCAGTTTTGTCAGTTCACGCCTTCAGGAAATATCTCTAACTACTATCTCTAACTATCCTGGGCACATAGTAGGGATGGAGCAGTAAATAAAACGAAGACTCTGCCCTCATGGAACTTGCCTTCCGTTCTGGGAACCACCCGGTCCTCACAAAAATGAACAACAGAAAACGCCACACACATAAAATGCCAGGTAGTATGAAGAGCTAAGAAGAATACTAAAGCCAGTGAGGGGGAAAGGGAGCCCCGGAAGGGGAGAGGGCGTTGACGGATATAGTCCATGTGGGCTTGGAGAGGTGACGCTGAGCAGAGATGTACTGACCTCAGATCTGCATTCCACAGCTGCCCCGCCCTGGTTCAGGATGGTTCTGATTTGGCCAGTATTGCAGGAGGGGTCCTCAAAGGTGGTGTGGTTGGTTTCCATCAGAGTCCATTGAAGGAATACTGGGCCCGCATGGAGTACTCCCTCTTGTCTTCCTGCTCCCAGCTGGGGGGGTGGGGGGGTGGGTAGAGCAAAACGAGACCTTTGCAGTTGGGTGCACCCAAATCCTTTGATTCCTTTCCGTACCCTCCTCAGATACACCAACAGCAAAGCAGCATTTGAGGAGGGTGTCTGGAGCGAAGGGGGGCACTGCTGTGTTTGGCTGCTGTGTCTCTATTATCTTGGCCTGGCTTGGCGCCTCCAGACGCCATTACCGACCAGTGCTCCTCTAAGGAAGCCAGAGGAGAGGAAGGAAAATTCAGTCAACCACCTGAGAGAAGTCCCATCAACAGTTCTGATGCGAGGAAGTTGGATCTGGTGGCTTTAAGACTCCCTCCGGCAAAAATGTTTTGTCAACGCTGAGGAATGTTACCCCTCTACTATTCCAAATATCCATTCTCCCTGCCCCCATTCAGCTTGCCAGGGCCCATGGTAACACTTAAAGGAAGTTTTACATGATATTTGAAGTTTCATTTTATGTGATATTTGGCCTTTCTCCTTTCTTTCTTTTATTGTTTTCTTGCTTGCTTTTCTTTCACTCTTTTTTCTTTTCTCTGACTCATTAGCTCTGACTCATAAGAAATAAATAATAAATCAGTTCTCTGAATCTCTAAGTCAAAACTTGCATTTCCAAATCTGAAAGTAAAAACATTAGTAACAAAAGGACAGGAGAGAGTGAGAGCAGGAGCAGCCCCTCAAGACCCACCCCCACCCCCCACCCCACCCCCACAGCCTCAAGCCCTTGGATTTGTTTGCTGGGGCCGCCATCACAATGTACCACAGACTGGGTGGCTTAAGCAACAGAGATTTATTGTCTCATGTTCTGGACGCTGATAGTCTGAGATCAAAGTATAGGCAGGGTTGTTTCTTCTGAGGCCTCTCTCCTCAGCTGGCACATGACCATCTTCTCCCTGAGTTACCATCCAGACTTCTCTCTGCATCCACATTTCTTCCTCTTCTCCAGACACCAGTCACTGGATGAGGGCCCACCCCAATGACCTCATTTTACTTTAATTACCTCTCTCAAGACCCAGTCTTCAAATACAGTCACACTCTGAGGTGCTGGAAGTTAGAACTCAGATGAATTTGGGGAGTACACAACTCAGCCCATAACAGCCCTAAAGCTTCAGATCTCTGAACTCCTGCTTCCTTTGCCTCCTTCCTTCCTCCCTTTTGGGCTATTTATTCTAGAATGGAGGAGTAACAGATGGAGTGTGCAGAGCCAATACTGCCCAAGAGCCTGTCTCCATAACAGCTGCGGCATGGATGCCATATCAGTTCCTCCTGTCTTAGAACAGGCGCAAAGAGCAGGGACCACACGGCACCCACCTCGGTCCCATCCCAGCAGGATGGCTGCCTGTGAACCCTGGGACCGAGGGGTCACAGTCTCACTTTAACAAAAGATAGGAGAATGGGTTTCCTCAGTGACAGGCCACTAGGAAAGTGGAAGTTTCTTCTTTTCTAGGGAGTAGTCACAAGTCCACAAACAGAAGGCAAGCATCTAGCCATCTTTGCTCCTCTCACCACACATACATCTTCTGGAAAGGAACCTGGAACCTTGAGTCATCAGAGGTTATGACAACTTCTTACTTCAATCAGTCATGGCTATCCCCTTACTTCAGAGTTCTAGGAAGTTCTCAGGACTCGTCCTAAGCCCCTCTGCCTCACCCTCTGACCTCCTGCCCATATTTCCCTGTGGGGGTAAAGCTGGGAACACTGAAGATTTCAAATTCTCGCAGCCCGATGAACAACCCCCTCCCAATCCCCCACAATTGGGTGCTATTCTAGAGTAAAGGGTCAAAGACAACTGTTGCCTCATTCTTCTCCCTCAGACTCAGTCAGCTTTGTAGGGGAAGACAGGCTTATGCAGAGCCCCATGCCTGAATGGCACAATTAACGCAAGACCATTCTCCTCAGACAGTTGAAGACTCACCCTGGGCCAGAGCGTGTGCGGCTGTGCTGATAAGATGGATTCTGAGCGTTTGTGCAAAGCTGTCACAGGATGGCAGGGCTTCAACAATCATGCAGACACAGCCCCTCAGGCATCCCGTCTCGTCAATGACACGAGCTAAACCTCCTGATGCCCTCTGGACCTTGGATGAATCTCTGCTGTGCGCCCCTCCCCTCCTCCACTCTGACCTCGAAAGGAATCAAGGAAAGGTGGGCTGCCCATAGGGATGTGTCAACTGCCCCTCAGAGCCCATCAGCTTCCTGCCCAACAGGTTTCTGTTGAACAAGCAAAACTGAGTTTATTAAACTTACTGCAGAAAAGAGAACACCATCTTCCCAGTGTCTTGGCAGGGTTTCAACAGGAGAAGTTAAGGAGGAGTATTTATAGCATTCTGGGGTCTTGGCTCAAAGAATTAAGAGGTGGTCTTTTAAGGGAAGGACCTAGATGAATCAGGCAGCTCCTGACATGATAGTTTAAGTTTTGTGAACACAGCAAAGAGAAGGCCTTGTTGTGAATCTTGACATGCACACTCTTGCTTGATAAACAAAGTTGTCTGTTTGGGTAAGCAAATTACCCAAGACAAGAGGGCTGTTAGCACCTATAAGAAAACTGCTTGTCTACATAAACTGGCTTGCGGACCATGAGGCTGCATTGTCACAGATAACTCAGTTCTTAGTCCTGCCTTGCGGCCATTCTTCAGCCTGAGCTGGAGAATAAGCCATTACCTTCTAGAGTCATGATCAGCCAAGATCTGTGCTGATGTTTGAGGTGTCCCAATCATGTATCACGTGTTGATTGTAGATGCTTCTACCTCTGTAAGGACCAGGTTTTCCTGTTTGTGGCAAGCAGAACAATGGCCTTTCAAAGATGCCCATGCCTTAATCCCTGGAACCTATGAGTATGTCATATTACACAGAAAAGGGAACTTTGTAAATATAATTAATGTTACTGATCCTAAAATAGAAAGACTCTCCTGGGTTATCTGGTAGGCGCGGTATAATCTCAAAAGCCCTAAAAAGCTAAGAGGTCTCTCTAGCTAGAAGCACAAGACATACAGCAGAAGGGGAAGACAGGAAGATTCCAAGTGTAAAAAGGATTTGACATGTCTGCTGGCTCTGAGACGTGGGGGCCCAAGTGCAAGGACCAAAGCAAGGCCTATAGGGGCCCAGAGTACTCTCTAACTGACAGCCAGCAAGGAAATGGGACCCTCTGGTTTATAGATGTTAGGAACTGAATTTTAGCAACAACTTGAATGTGCTTGGAAGCAAATTTTTCCCAGAACCTCCCGGTAAGAGTCCAGTATGCCAACACCTTGACTTCCGCCTTTTGAAAACTGAGCAGAAGAAACATACTAGCCCAGACTTCTGACCTACACAACGGTGACATAATCAAGTTGCATTGTTTTAATCCACTAAATTAGATGTAATTTGTCATGGCAGTGATAGAAAACTCATACACAACTTTTTGCTGGCTGATAATTTGCTAGATCTTTGGACCCAACAGCAAATGCACACCAGTATTTGAGCACTACAATGTGACTAATAACAAGAAAGGGGCGATGATCAGAGTCTGTAGTCCATGGCAAGCTAGGAGCCAAGTATGTCCAAGAGAAAAGATTTCATTCCAGTGGGAACAGTTTACAGAACCATAAATGGAGATATTAGTTAAATTACCTACTTTCCTAATGTCTATGCTGGTTTTCCAGATCTATGGAAATTTACATATAACATTCACCTCCTAAAACAGCACATGTTCCACTTTGAAAGGCCAATATTATATCCCAGGGCTCCTCTATTGTAATCACCATCTGCCCAATATTATAAACTTCCCTCAAGTCAGGACTTCTATGGCAGAATTGTAGTAGCATTATCTAGTTCCCCTGTCAATGGGTGAGCAATAAAATATAAAAATTTCAGACGTGAAATAAAGAGGCTCAAAGAAGAAGAAAATCGTTCAGAATTCTCCTTAATGATTGGGGCATCAAATCAAGGCTCAGCTTTTTGAGTTATCTAACCACCTCTTCTTCCAAAAGGGAAAATGGATGGGCCAAAAGATATTCTGGCTGGTATCAGAGACTATCTGAAGGCAGGCATCAGTTTTTCAAATAACAAATCCCCATCTGGCTTGTGAGTTGTAGGGTTTGGGGCTACAAATCCAATCCTAGTTGTTGGGAACCTCCCAATGATCGGTAATCAGCCAAAATATCCCTATGAAGTTATTGAATCTGGTTTGGGCCGTGCTTGGCAAGACTGGTTTGGCACTAACGAGTTAGATTTATAGAAGAGAGATCATTAGGCGCATCTGAAGCAAAGGAGCATGAAGTTGGACTCAAACAGTGAGCCTCTCTGCTAAGGTCTGCAAAAGTAGGGTGGCTCAACGATGTTCCAAGATCCGCGGATGGCTCGTATGTCTCATCGTCATTGTCCGTTTCCAAGGTCTGTTTCTGGGAACACTCCGTTACATAGATCATTTCCTATAAAAGGTTCCCAGGTGTTGTTTCAGTGGAAACAGGATGTTTCCTTCCAAGGTGTGATGTGAAAGTAAGTCTCAGATTTTTGGTTCTTGGGGCTTTTTTTTGTGTTTGCCATCTAAAAAGTCACCAGGAGGTTGAGGAAACCAACCGATTCATTATAAGGGACTGAGACTGAAGAAAGGTGGGTGGCCACCAAAGAAAAATGAGTATAAAGCCAACAGAGGATTTTGTTGTATATTTTAGCCAAATCATTAGCAAATCATAGCCAAATACCGGGCTCTCACCAAGGAGTGATTAGGGATGCAAGGAGCAGTATTAAGGCAGAGACCTTATGGGTGTCACAGTTAAGGGTTAACAAGTATCTGTGAGCAGATTTTTAAAATAGCAGAAAGGAAAGAATAACTAGCTAGGAAAACAAAGAGCAAGTGCAAATTGAGGCCTCATAATCTGTGGATCTGGAAACCTGGATTTCATTTGGTGGACCTTGGGTGGAAGTTTGCAGGAACGATTTACTCCACTGTCTACTTCATCTGGGTATTGGATAGAAGCTGTCCCCTCCTTTCTGAAGATTGTCAGAATTCCCAGCTTAAAGCCTCCATCTGGGATAGTCTTCCAGTGATCTGGGGATGGCTCGTGTCTCTTTATTTGAGAGACATGAATCCAAGGGCCAAGCCCTCGGAGTTTTACTGCTGTGCTAGTCATTTCTTGAAAGTACCTAAGAGGGTTCTTTTTGTTGAAGTCTGAAATCTATCTGTCTCTGATATCTCTTCCAGAAAGCCACATTTTCAGGGTCTGAGTCATGCAAATGTTGTTTAGAAAGATGTTGAGGAAAGGCTGCCCATATCTTTTAATGCTAAAATTGGGTGTGTTATATGAGTTTCTTGCATATTGGGACAAATACAGAATGAAGTCTAGGATCAGAAGTTATATCTCTAGACACATGGGTAAGCTTTTTACTTGTAAAAGGATAGTTGATGAACACTAAGAGTTGATCTCATTGTCATTAAAAGCAGTATCAAGACCTTAGGCCATGGATGTTCCAGAGGTCTGAGAGTCTTGCTAACTGTAGTTTGTAATTTCATTTGTATTTTTCAATTTTCCAAAGACTGGGGATGATGTGGATAGTGAAGTCTCTGTATAGGTGCAAAGGCTTTGCAGAACTCTTTAAATGATAATCCTTGTAGGATGGATACTCCTGAGAGAGGGATTAGAATTCCCAAGGTTGAGAACACAAAGTCAAGGAATTTTTTCACTACCTTCAGAGCCATAGCTCTCTGACAAGGAAAAGAACCTATCCATCCTGAGAAAAAGCAAGCAGTGGTCATATTTAAGACCATTGTGGAGATGTTCAAAAGGAACTTGAAGCATGGGGTCCTTGTCCATGTCCTGCCCTATTATTTTCTCCTATAGTTTCTTAGCTAGAAGACAATTGTTCATCCCATGTTCTTTTTGCTCACAGTGTCTACAAGTATGTAAAATTAGAGGATCTTTACCTTATTTTATTGACTGGTGGGAATAACTAGTTGTTTTATCTACAAGACATTAGCTTTATTCTGCTTTTGTCCGAAAGCTCTTTGAAAATGTTCAGCAATTTTGGAGATCCAGAAATGGAGTTAGTTCCCTTTCCAGTCTTTGATTACATGTCAAAAATCCTATTTCTGACTCAAGGTCATTCACAGACATGAGGTGGGAGTCAAGGTCACATCTGTATCAGGATCTACCCTTGACTGCTGTCTAAAAGTTTTTAAGTGCCTCCCTGGAGTTTTCAACAGACTCATCTTTTCTTTGCTTATAGGATCAAATTCAAGTGCGATCTATCTTCTCATGATAAACTTTCAGGATATACTCCAAAAGAAATGGTTCAATACCTAGAGCTATTGTAACCCTTCTGCTTTCCTTTTCCATTCAGGGTCTTCCTGACACTCTCCTGTTTATTCCAATCTGTCTTTTCCATCTACAGTTTTACCTCTGAGGTCCTGTGTCAGGGGTCCCCAAGACCACCCTCAAGCTCCATGAGTTACTAGGACTCATAAGACTCAAAAAAGCAGCTATATTCATGTTTATAGTTTATTACAGCAAACAGATACAGATTGAAATTGGCAAAAGGGGAAGGCACGTGACACAAAGTCCAGGAGAAACCAAGCACGAGCTTCCAAGTGGAGTCCCATGGAAGCACATTCCATTCTCCAAGCAATGATGTATGACAGCACATGTACAGTATTGCCAATCCATGTCCAGTGTTTCCATTGGAGGTCAGTTCTTTCTGTTATGTCTGGACTTTAGAAAACACTTAACAAATTCTTTTAGCTCAGTCTGATAACAGACCTTAAAACCAATCGCAGGGATTTTGTTCTGTTCTGAAAGTGTTTAATGTTAAAAGCAACTCAGCTTTAGGGCTTTCTCCTCTCTCAGTCAATGGTTTTTCTAGACACTAAGGCCAGAACCAGGGAATTATCCTGTAATTCTTTTCCTCAATGCCCATATCCAATAAGTTATCAGGAACTGCTCTCATTTCCTGTGCAATGTTGATCTATTTATGGAGTAGTTAATGCAGATATTGGAAGAAGAGAGGTGTGTGTTTCTGTGTGTCCAGATAACATAATAAGCAGATGTCACACAAGAAGAAGGAAGTAGTACGTTGCCTGGCATGCATTTAAACAGGACTCATTGATTACATGAGATTTTTATAGAAATATGTCTTTGCAGAGGTGCCAGTTTCATTTTGTAAAGCAGACTGGTTCATAAAGGAGATCCAAAGGATGCTTGGTGTGGCTTTTATGCCCTTTATCCTGAGGTTTTGTGTGTCTCTATTCATTGATAATAGCAAAGAGGAGAAATGTTGGCACATTTTATCATTATCCAAATAAATGAAATGGTTCTCAATAACTTCCTTAAGATAAATTGCTGATTTCCATTAAAAAAAGAAAAGACAGAAGCCCTTTATAGAATGACCTTGGCCTCAGGAAGTTTTGCAAAAACAAGTACTTTCTATAGTCCATTTCTAGAACTTACATTTCTTCTGGTAAGCGTTGCAAAAGGCAACATTTGCATGCAGATGAGGATAGAGAGAAAGAAAGAAAGAAAGAAAGAAAGAAAGAAAGAAAGAAAGAAAAGAAGGAAAGAAAGAAAGAAAATAGATAGATAGATAGATAGATAGATAGATTAAAGCCATGGTAGAATACTCACAGGTTTTCTGCCTATTATTGGTGCTAAATTCAGGGAGATTCATGGAGTTTCTCTCCATAGAGTTGCCGTAAACAGCTGTGATCTTTAGAACAGTTACATGTAGATGATTTGAACTCCATAAGACCAAAGCCTACAGCATTTCCAGTCATCTCCCTACCCTCTTCTACAGGTCCAAACTTGTACTTCTCAGCACCATGCTTCTGGATTGCTCCTAAGATTCTCCCAGAATTCCCCATGACGAATCTGAAGGACAGTTTCTAGGTATTGTGGCTACCACACTAAAGGATTATGATCCATGAAAGAAAGAACTGATAAGCTGGATTTTGTTAAAATCAAATATATGTAACGCTATGGTCATTAATAATATCCAATTGTAGATTATAAGCATTATTGAATTCACAATGGCTTTTTGTCTTTCTGAATTTTCTCAGTGAACACACAAAAAAAGCAGTGACACCTATGTGTAGATTGTGGGCCGGGTTTGGGGGATGTTATGGATGAAAATTTGTGTCCCCGGCCTCCCCGGAATTTATATTTTGAATACCTAACCCCTAATGTGATGGCATTTTGAGGTGGTATTTAATGACCTTTGGGGGGTCATCAGGTTTAGATTAGGTTGTGGGGGTGGGACCCCCATGATGAGATTAGTGGCCTTATAAGTAGAGGAAAAAAGAGATCTCTCTCTGGGTGCATACACTAAGGAAAGGTCATGTGAGCACACAGCAAGAAGGCAGCCACCTACAAGCCAGCAACAGAGATCTCACCAGAACTCAGCCATACTCACACCCTGATCTTAGAATTCCAATCTCCATAACTGTGAAAAAATAAATGTCTATTGTTTAAGCCACCCAGTCTATGGTATTTTGTTATAGTAGTCTGAGCTAAGACAGGGGAGAAGAAAATGTATAAAAGTTTGTATATTTAAAACGTGTTTCTGAAAAAATCAGGGACTGAAGAACATATCAAATAACACCAGAAAGACGAAATCAGCCATATCCAGAATGTGAGAAATTCTGCTCCGTAAGTGAACTGATTTTCTCAGCAAATAAATGGCATAATAAAAAAATAAGTAGGAAGGGCGCCTGGGTGGCTCAGTCGGTTAAGCGGCCGCCTTCAGCTCGGGTCATGATCTCGCAGTCTGTGGGTTCGAGCCCCACGTCGGGCTCTTTGCTGGCACTTCAGAGCCTGGAGCCTGCTTCGGATTCTGTGTCTCCCTCTCTCTGCCCCTCCCCTGCTTGCTCTCTGTCTCTCTGTCTCTCTCTCTCTGTCTCTCTGTCTCTCTCTCAAATAATAAACATTAAAAAAAATTTTTTTAAATATGTGGGAACACTGCCAGGGGTTTAAAGACACATCAGCCAAATACAGTGTGTGGACTTTGATTAGACACTGAAACAAACAGAAAACTAAATTGCTGAAATAACTAGGGAAATTTGAACACAGTCTGAGCACTAGATTGCATTCTGGAATTATTATTAATCGTGTTGGTGGGGATAATGGTTTTGGTATTTTAATTATGTGAAAAAATGGCAGAAGGATGGGTAGACAGATGAAGCCAGCTTGGCAAATGTTAGCAAGCTGGGTGATGAGTACATAGGGATTCGGGGGTTTTTTCTCTACTTCTCTGTTTTGTGCCAAATTTTCCATTATAAAGATTTTTTAAAGCAGGAAAAAGTGATCTTTCTATTTGAAAAAGTTGGGAATCAGTCTCATAGGAATGATGCAAGTAACTAATTCATATTCAGTGACAGTGAAATTTATATATAAAAATTGAAATACAAACATATATATGTGTATATATATATATAGTTACCCTTTTTCTTAGCTGACCTAGAAGTGGTGCTCTGTTACGTCACCTGGGAGACCCTAATTCATGTGCACTCAGCACACACACTCCACTGTGGCACCTCTGATTAAAGTTTGCTATTATTTACACCACCCTCAGGCCAGTGGCTTATACCTGAGAAGTAGCCTCCACTTCCTCAGCTTAAAACAGGCTGTGTTACCGTGGGGGCCCTTTAAACAGAGCTGAGCCAGAATGTAGGGAAATGCCCAGCAGTTCCCTCCCCACCACTTCCAACCCCTAATAGACTCCTACTTGCCACTGCAGGCTTGTGGTCAGCTCCTTCAGGATTGCACTCTCCATGCCTGGCCCAGCCTCTGGTCTGGCTTCTGGCCTCTGTTATCTTGCTCAGTCTCAGCTCTGACAGGTACTTTCAACTTTGGATCCTTCTGCCTTTGGAAAAAAAAAAAACACAGCACAGCTGCCACTTTGCGCTTTCCTAAGGTGCATCTTTCATGTCTTTGGCCATACTATCTCTCTACTGGAATGTTCTTCCCCTATTCTTTCTATCTGACCAACACTGCTCCAAGAAGCCTATCCAGTATGTCCCCTTCCCACTCCAAGACTGAGTTGGGTCTCTCCATCCCATGTTCCCATGATGCCATATTCTGTTATAATCATCTTCTTAGATGTCTGTCCCTCCTACTCAACTTTGATCTCCTTTTCATCCTTGGCATCCAGCACACTGTCTGGCACATAGTAGAAAATACCTGACATGTGTTTGTCGGATGGATGGATGCACACATGGATGGATGGATGCATGGATGGATGAAAAGCTGCCTTGGCCAAGAGCCCCAAAAGGCTTATATATGTAGGTCTTTCAAACCAGGAGAGGAGAATCTAACTCCCTTCTGGTCTATTTGATCGTATCTTCTCTGTCAAACACCCAGGCACGTTACACAGGCTTACCCTCAATAGGAAGTATTCTGGATCTACTCATTGTCACTCTCTTATACCTAAATATATTTGAATAATGATAATGATGTTAATGAAAGTAACTACTGCAATAACAATCACATCCCTTCGTATAGCATTTCATATTTTAGATAGTTTTAATGTGCATTATCTTATATAATGATATAGGCTTCTTAACTATCCATTTAATTTAAGTAGGTGGGAGGTTATCCTGTCTTCACAGAGGAGGTACCAACTGAGGTCCAGAAGGATTAAAATAAGTGGCCTGGTTTATACAGGAAACCATGTTTTATGACTCCTCATTTTGGTTTTATTTCAATGGAATCACACCAAGTTGTCAGATCAAGGATAATCAGTTTTCTGTCACTGAATATGAATTAGTTATTTGCATCATTCCTATGAGAGTGATTCCCAACTTTTTCAAATAGAAAGATCACTTTTTCCTGCTTTAAAAAATCTTTATAATGGAAAATTTGGCACAAAACAAAGAAGTAGAGGAAAAAAACACAAAACCCGAATCCCTATGTGCTCATCACCCAGCTTGCTAACATTTGCCAAGCTGGCTTCATCTGTCTACCCATCCTTCTGCCATTTTTTCACATAATTAAAATACCAAAACCATTATCCCCAACTAACACAATTAACAATAACCCCAGAAGGTAATCTAGCGCTCAGACCGTGTTCAAATGTCCCCAGTTATCTCAGCAGTAAATATATTTATTTATTTTTATTCATGTGTATTTTATATATATTTACATATAATGAAGTTTAGATACCTCTCCACTGCCTCTTCAGGTCAAAAATCCATCTGCCCTTTGATTTGGGGGTGGTGAGTGAAGGTGCCCTTCTCACCTTACAGCGGCAGAGCAAGCAGCCTTCTTTGACATTTGGGTCCAGCAGATGGGCCCGTGGAGCGCGTCGACACCGCCAGCCCTCACCTCCCAGCTCCTCTCTGACTCACACATCACTTGTCTCCATTTCCATAGCTAAGGATAAACTTCAGTGCCGCTTCCTGCCCGGGAAAGGCAGCTGAGATACAGGGTGTAGTTGCGGAAGCTGCTTCTCTTTCCACGGAGCTGGGGTCAGCGCCTCATGCAGAAAACCGAGACACAAGGAAACACTGAAAAATCCTAGGATATCTAGTTGTGCGAATGTTCCTGATTATATTCTCAGTATTCCTGAACATCTCAACATGATTTTTTTTTATTCTTTAAAACCGTAACCATAAAAAGTAATGACATCACATGCCAGAGTCATCTTCTAAGTGACACTGTGGGACTCTACGCTCATGTTTACCTCTGTGCCAACAGAAGGCCGGATTGTTTTGAGCTACTCTATGAACACAGGTGGCCAAGCGATTTGAATCAAAACAATTACCACATCTACCCTCCCACAAGAGCGCATTTAATCTGTATGTAATTTACCTTCTTTAAAAAAATGATCTGTAATACTGTTTCTTCTTCAAGTAAATAAGATACTTTTAAAGAACTCAAAAAAAAATTTTTTTATGTTTGTTTTTGAGAGAGAGAACGACCAGGGGAGGGGCAGAGAGAGAGAGGGAGTCACAGAATCCGGAGCAGGCTCCAGGCTCCAAGCTGGTAGCCCGAAGCCTGACACGGGGCTCGAACCCACAAACAGCGAGATCATGATCGGAGCCGAAGTCGGATACTTAACCGACTGAGCCACCCAGGCTCCACTTAAAGAATTTTTAAATAGCATCTCACTAAACTGGCATCGGAGATTGACATGCTGGCCATTTTGATCGTTTTTGAGATGTGACTATCCTGAAATGGCAAACACAGCCCTGAATTTACTAATATTATTTGGACCCATACACTAAAGTATGTTCTTGTCATTACTGTTATTATTATTAATTATTGTTATTATTATCACTATTATTGAAGTCAAAGTAAAGAAATGCATTACATGTAGAAGTGGTTATGAGACCGCAAGTTTCTATCTGTAAGTCCAACAAGTTGCCTTCAAGAAGCCCCATTACCTGTCACTGCACGGTAGCAACTCTACTAGCTTCCGAGTTAGTTCATGCAGGGCAGATCCCTGCTCCCCCATTGCCCATCTAGGTGCTTCTCTAACTCAGCTTCTTCAGCTATGAAATGCGAATAGTAATGATAATATCTCTTAAATGGGGTTGTTTTAAGAACAAATGAGTACATAAATGTAAAGTTCTTAGAACAGCGCTTAGAACAGTGCCTGGCACATACAAGTAAAAAAAGAAAAAAAGAGTCATGAAATTGTCATGGTTTTAGTAAGATGTTGGGTACCTTCTTCACACCAAGGGGGGCACTTGAATGGTTACCCAGGACTGCCCTTTGTGCGTCCTCACTGCCTTCCGGGCTGCGTGTCGGAGAATGGGGGCCCTCATGGAGGAAGCAGCCTATACGAGCTTCAGGAGTGTTCAAAGGTGCTTGATCCTCGGAACCCAAGGGTTAACCCTGAGTCCCGTGACATGTTTTGGGTTCCACAAATGCTTTGACTCCAGTTTATAATATAATTTCTTAAACTGTAGGAAGACTCGACACAATCTCAAATATGCCCTATGCTAACTTGATATTGAAGGTAACCAACTAATGCGTTAACTCCATCCTGTGTCATTAACTTGTTTTCACGCAGACCTTAGAGAAGAACTCCCACTGCCAGATCTGGGGATATATTTGAAAGTCTTACAAATGAGTCACTGATTATGAAGTCTGTAGCTCTACACTAATCTTTCTAAAATTCAAACATGCACAAACTAAAATCAAAAAGTAAAAATAAAAATGTATGTATAGTCCCAATACTTAATGAGATACCAGGCAAGGTCGGTTGGTTTGTTCATTCATTCCACAAACATTCATTTTACGCCAACTAGTTGGTAGGCTCTTCTATAGGCACTGTTTTTTTAAGTTTATTTTTGAGAGAAGGAGAGAGAGCACACACGGGAGGGGCAGAGAGAGAGGGGGGGAGAGAGAGAGAGAGAGAGAGAGAGTGAGAATCCCAAGCAGGCTCCCCATGGTTAGTACAGAGCCCACCCCGGGTCTCAAACTCACGAACTGTGAGATCATGACCTGAGCTGAAATCAAGAGTCAGATGCTTAACCGACTGAGCAGCCCGGGGCGGGGGGGGGGGGGGGGGGGGGGCAGGAGGTACTTTCATATAACTATGAACAAGGTTCAGGCACATTTACTCAGCTTGTACTGACCTATAATTAATATGCAATAACAGTAAAACCAGAACATTTGCACTGTGTTATTGTCATAAAATTGATAGGCTTAGCATTTATTCTAAGTGTGGGTGTGTATGGATTGATTTCTATATTTATGATAAGGAAGTAAGCTAGTTGTTAGATATAGCTGGTAATTCCACTTTGGAACAAAAAAGTCCTATGATTCCACTTTAGTGCTTTTGGACCAGTTTGAGCAAAGAGAAACTTGAAATTGCAAGGTGAGCTACTCATCTGTTCAAATCAGGATTTCCTTGGTACTGTATATTCAAAACAGATTACAGAAATAAATTGGATATTGAGCCTTGTATAAGACTGCAAATGTCAGCCACAACCATGATTTCCAGTTTTTGTGTTCATCAAAATAAACTCAGGGTTCTCTTTGATTGACTTTGTAATAATTAGGAAAACATAAAAGTATGCATTTATTGAATAAATGTATACTTACAAAATGCTACATTTATGTGTTTAACATATTGGGATACTGAAAAAAAACTGTCTGGAAAAAACTATACTCCTGACATTTTTAAAAAATATTTTTTTAAAGTTTATTCATTTTTGAGAGAGAGACAGAATGTGAGTCGGAGAGGGGCAGAGAGAGGGAGACAAAGTCTGAAGCAGGGTCCAGGCTCTGAGCTGTCAGCACAGAGACCAACGCAGGGCTCAAACCCACGAACTGCAGGATCATGACCTGAGCCAAAGTCAGACGCTCAACAGACTGAGCCCCCCAGGCACCCCATGCTCCTGACATTTTTAAATTGCTGGTCTGGGGTACCTGGGGGACTCAGTCAGTTCAGCGTCCAACTTGGTTTCGGTTCAGATCATGATCTCACGGTTTGTGAGTTCAAGCCTTACATCAGGCTCCATGCTGAGTGTGGAGCCTGCTTGGGAATCTTTCTCTCCTCCTCTCCCTGCCCCTCCCTGCACCGCACGTCCCCGCCCACGCATGTGTGCCACTGCACACACACACTCTCTCTCAAAATAAATTAAAAAAATTTTTTTTATTTAAAAAATAAAGGGGCACCTGGGTGGCTCAGTCGGTTGAGCCTCTGACTTCAGCTCAGACCATATCTCATGGCTTGTGGGTTCGAGACCCACGTTGGGTTCTATGCTGACAGCTCAAAGCCTAGAGCCTGTTTCAGATCTTCTGTCTCCCTCTCTCTCTGCCCTTCCCCTGCTCATTCTCTCTCTCTCTCTCTCTCTCTCTCTCTCTCTCTCTCAAAACTAAATAAATATTTAAAAATTTTTATTAAAAAATTGAAAAAAGATAAATTGCTGGTCTGAAAAATCCAGCAGACTGAGGAAGGGAGAAGTTTTGGTTAGTTCCACCCTCATAAAAACAAAAGCAGGAAACTATTAGGGTTTCCAGTTACTAATATGGGAAAGGGTCAGAAACAGGATAATTTCCTATGACAATCCTGTAAGCTTCTAGAACCTTCTTAATTCTCCCAAGTTCAGGTTTTGGGGTTTGTTTTATACCTCCACCCCCTTTCTCCTTGCCCTTCCTTAAGTATTGGCAATAAAACCATTAAAGCAGAAGGTCTGTAGTTCTATTTAAGAGCTACAAAGAAGAGAGCAGCGGGGGAGACTGTGTCCCACCCCATTCTAGACGCCTGGCCAGACCCGAGAGCTCTGACTTGACAAGCGAGGTCATACCCGTAATCCCGGCTCTCCAGCCTCCCCTGTGCTCTCACCTGCCTCGCCTGTGCTCCCGGTGTGGCTGGCAGTGTTTTCCCTTATGCCCGATCAGCTTTCTCTTTCCCCCTACTTACAGGAATTCTCCCAAACATTCAGCATGCTGCCAAGTTCCCTGCTCTACCCCGTCTTCCTCAAAGGTCACATAAAACTGAGCATTATGGTCAGAGACGTAACCTGTGTAGTGGTTAAGGGCATGCAGTCTCCAGCCAGACAACCTGCTCATCACTCGGCATCTGCATGCTGCCTTGCTGTCCTCATCTATAAAATAAGATACAAATGTGATGGTGAACTTTCTGTGCCAACTGGGCCACAGGTTGCCCAGATATTTGGTCAAACATTATGCTCGGTGTTTGGGGGTGAGATTAACATTTCAGCTGGTAGACTGAGTAAAGCAGGTTGCCTTCTCTGATATGAGAGGGTCTCATCCAAACAGCTGATAGCCCCAGTAGAACGCAAAGATGAGCCCTCCCCTGGGTAAGACAGGGAACATTCCTCTTGTCTCACTGACTTCGAACAAGAACATTGCCTTTTCCTGTCCTTGGACTGAAACTGAACCCTGGATGTTCCTGGGTCTCGAGCCGGCCGGCTTTTGGACTGGAAGGTCTACCACTGGCTGTCCAGGCTCTCTGGCCTTTAGACTCAGCTGGAACTACACCATCATCTCTGCCAGGTCTCCAGCTTGCCAACTGCAGACCATGGGACTTGTCAGCCTCCACATCACGTGAGCCAATTCCTTACAGCAAACCTTTTCTCTATTAGTTTTGTTCTCTGGAGAACCCTGAGGCCCCTTTCTCACACATTGGGTCAGCGATCTAATGGATGTAGGGCATTTAGAAAGGGACTCGGCACATACTAAGTGCTCAGTAAGTGCTACCCGACTGAACACATAATATTGCCTCTTTTCTCTTCCATAATCACAGAAATGGCAAAAGAAACATGAAAACAAATCCATAGCAGCACTGGGAAGTCAAGAAGCCAAGCAGCAGTCCACATCAGAAGAAGTCTCTGAAAGGTAAGAGGGAAAACATTTACAACAAAGGCCACAGAACTAAGGAAGCCATGAATCCAACAATTGAAAAAGGGCAGCTCTAAACAAAGGGGGAGGGAAGGATTTTCCATTGGTCTTCCAGAGGACCTTTCAAATCACTGGTACCAGAGGATTAAGAGAAATTAATTAATCACAGGGTGACGGAATAGCTGTTTCTAATTTCCTACTTTCAGAACAACTTATTCAAGTGTTAACCTCAGTCAGATTTGAAATACTGCTCTCTAAAATGGGAATTCTAGCTTTAAAGTTTTAACCTATAAGTCAGTGTCAGGGCTAGAGAATCACAGCACTGTTCCAGATAACCTAAGGCCACTGTGACATTGAATAGTCTTATCCCAGAAGATAAGTCACATACATACCCTAAAGTCATGGTTCTCAAGTTGGGCCACACGTTGGAATCATCTGTGGAGATTTTGAAACCAGCGAGGCCTAACGTGAAGCTCTAGAAGGTTGGACCTAATTGTTCTGAGGTGCAGCCTGAGCATCACGATTTTTTTAAAAGCTCCCCAAGGTGATTTGAGTGTGCAGCCAATGTCGAGAATGTGCTAAATAGAAGTCAACTGTAGTAATCCCTCCCTGTCACGAAACTAACAGAAATGGTGGGTTATTAGGTTGAAATGTATAAAATTGTCCAACATCCAACCATTTTTTATGCATAAATGTGGCATTTTCATATGGTTCGTTGAATATTGGAAATTGGAGGGAAGGGGATCTTTGTTATGTAGTGGCAGGAAGTTGAGCAATACTGTCACTTTCAATAATGTGGAAAATAAAAAATATACCCAATGAACCAGGTGATCTATCTGGAAATATTTACGGGAAAAATGCTCGTAATATTTATGGGAAATGCAATAGGAGAAAGATATACTAAAAGAAGGACTGTGAAACATGAAGGAACTGGAAATTTATGGTTTTGAAAATTCTCAACCTCTCTAGACCACAAAGGATGCTAAAATGAAGAACTGGCTTCTGAGCAAAGATCAAGTCAAGGGCACTGCCAGGAATTCATCTTCTAAGGCTATTATGGCCATAATATCCTTTTGTTAACACCTCAGAAATATCAAAGGTGGCCCCTCAGTATACCATACCATTTTAAAAAGACCCTTTAGGGGGTTGGTATCCAAAATCTATAAAGAACTTATCAAACTCAACACCCAAAAAACAAATAATCCAGTGAAGAAATGGGCAAAAGACATGAATAGACACTTCTCCAAAGACGACATCCAGATGGCCAACTGACACATGAAAAAATGCTCAACTTCACTCATCATCCAGGAAATACAAATCAAAACCACAATAAGACACCACCTCACATCTGTCAGAATGGCTAACACTAACAACTCAGGCAACAACAAATGGTGGTGAGGATGCGGAGAAAGAGGATCTCTTTTGCATTGTTGGTGGTAATGCAAGCTGGTGTAGCCACTCTGGAAAACAGTATGGCTGTTCTTCAAAAAACTAAAAACAGAACTACCCTACGATCCAGCAATTGCACTACTAGGTATTTATCCAAGGGATACAGGTGTGCTGTTTCGAAGGGGCACATGCACCCCATGTTTATAGCAGCACTATCAACAGTAGCTGAAGTATGGAAAGAGCCCAAATGTCCATCGATGGATGAATGGATAAAGAGGATGTGGTATATATACATAATGGAGTATTACTCGGCAATCAAAAAGAATGAAATCTTGCCATTTGCAACTACCTGGATGGAACTAGAGGGTATTATGCTAAGTGAAATTAGTCAGAGAAAGACAAATATCATATGACTTCACTCCTATGAGGACTTTAAGACACAGAACAGATGAACATAAGGGAAGGGAAACAAAAATAATATAAAAACAGGGAGGGGGACAAAACATAAAAGATTCTTAAATATGGAGAACAAACAGAGGGTTACTGGAGGGGTTGTGGGAGAGGGGATGGGCTAAACGGGTAAGGGGCATTAAGGAGTCTACCCCTGAAATCACTGTTGCACTATATGCTAACTAACTCGGATGTAAATTTTTTAAAAATTAAATTAAATTTAAAAGACCTTTTAGGGGCACCTGGGTGGCTCGGTCGGTGGAGCATGCAACTCTTGATCACGGAGTTGTTAAGTTTGAGCCCCACCTTAGGTGAAGAGGTTACTTAAAAATAAAAGCTATAAAGATAAATAAATAAATAAATAAATAAATAAGACCCTTTAAAAATGTCAAGGCTATACCTAACAGATCTTCTGGAACAAATAGGAGGCTTCTAGAAAGCTGAAGGGTATTTCCCTCAGCAAAATCCCAAGGAAGAGAAAAGTTTATCTCAAGATTTGTGGGTGTAGATTTTGTTTAATGGAGTTGATCTTGGTAAGATTTTCAGGAGACCCACAAAGCTTCCAAAGGAATTATATCAACACAAACACTTCCAGCTTGGATGGAAAAGACAAAGAAAATATAAAATAAGAAGTATTTGGGCCCTTACAGTTCTCCTGACAGGAAACAGGCTAAGAGAACTCTTAGCTACAAACACTTGTTACCTTTCACAGAAAAGGAAGGATGACTAAGCAGAACCGAGAGCCCAGAGGGAAGGTGCATGAATCACAGAAAATAAAGTTTCAGAATGAGTAAAACTGAGTCTGAATCCAGGGACTTCGAACATCTGCTTTTCTGGATATTTACATGAAAGTTCAACCACAAGCAAATTTATTGTGATTATAAGATAATAGGGGCGCCTGGGTGGCGCAGTCGGTTAAGCGTCCAACTTCAGCCAGGTCACAATCTCGCGGTCCGTGAGTTCGAGCCCCGCGTCGGGCTCTGGGCTGATGGCTCAGAGCCTGGAGCATGTTTCCGATTCTGTGTCTCCCTCTCTCTCTGCCCCTCGCCCGTTCATGCTCTGTCTCTCTCTGTCCCAAAAATAAATAAACGTTGAAAAAAAAAATTTTTTTTTTAATTTTAAAAAAAGATAATAAAGTTGTGAGGCAGTAGAAATCAGAAGAGTTGTGTATGGGAGGGTGAGGGAAGAGGCAATGTTCTATATCTTACGTGACTATAGGCATTTATCAAAACCTATCAGATTGTACCCTAGAAATATTTCCATTTAGCCATCTGTGCATCTTATCTGAGCTAATGAAATCTAGGAAGATTTCATTATCCGACTGACCTAGCATCATTGAAAAGATTTCTTTTCCTTATTCAAGATTTTCTTGACTATTTGGAGCCAACCTAATGCATCTTCACTCTTTGCTGTCTCCTGAAAATGCTCTGATGATATTCGAAACTGTCTAAACATCAAACGTGACAGACAGTTTCCCACTTTGACCTTATGTATTTTTTCCTCTATCATTTAACAGTTTCAGCCATTGGCCCTTAAAACTTTTTTCCTTTATCTTCCAAGACAGCATTCTCTTCTGGTTTTTCCTTTTTTTCACATGCTCATCCTCTTCCCCCAGGAATCCACTCATTCTTCAGGCTTCTTTTTGCTTCTGTTACCAGTCTTTAAACCCTTCCCAGGTGATATCTGGTCCAGATCTTTAACATCCTCTACTCATAGGTGAGTTCCAAATGTTATTCCCAAGCCAGATTTCTTTAAAAAAAATTTTTTTTAACGTTTATTTATTTTTGAGAGAGAGAGGGAGACAGAGCACAAGTGGGGGAGGGGCAGAGAGAGAATCCGAAGCAGGCTCCAGGATCTGAGCTGTCAGCACAGAGCCCGACGCGGGGCTTGAACTCACAAACTGTGAGATCATGACCTGAGCCAAAGTGGTACGCTTAACCGACTGAGCCACCCAGGCGCCCCCTCCCAAGCCCAATTTCTAATTCTCAAGTGTAGACAAGGATGCTCAATTGTATCCAAAACTTAATTTATTAGTGAAATTAAGAAGAAGTCTGGTAAACTAACTAGAAAAAAATTTACATGCAGAAATGTAAAGATCAGTAATCAGCACTTCTTTAATTTCCTGTCCCACCACATCTACAAACTTCTTAAACGTCCTTACCACACCTTCATCCTTCTCCTGTATCCCAAAATGTACCAACAAATCTAAAAATCTCCTTCAATTACGTCTTCCAGCGTGTTAGTCCCCAGGTTCTGATCACTTGACTTACTAAGTGCCTTTCCTCACCATCTCCCGTCCCACCCCACTGCCACTGACTGCTTAGTTTCAAGCCCTTCCTGTCTCCGCCATGGATTTACAACAGCCTTTTTGCCTGATCTCCTTGTATTTTCTCTCACATCTTTAGCTTCCAGACAAAAACCTCTCAGTTGATATTTATCATTGCCTTTTGCTTCCCACAGACCAAGTGATTAGTTCTCTCAGGTAAGTCACACCAGACCCACATTCAAAGTCACCATAAAACCAAAGAGCCACCTGACGCCTATATACCGAAGCTAGTACAGTGTGATAGAGAACTTGGAGACGGCGCAAGGGGGCTCGAGGCCCTCCTGGCTGCCCGGGGAAGCCTGGAGCATGGCAGCCCAAGGACAGAAGGTACATTATCAGAGATTCCTGGGACTTGTGTCTGTTCATACTGGCTATCCTTTGCATAAACAAACAATAATAGTAGCCGTTCCCAATTAAATCCTTATTTCCTATTTATACCTTGTGTCCCCATGACACTCTGATTCGGTATACGACTGGCACCCAGGAAACTGGCACCGTCACCCTCACAGTTTGCCAGCAGCCCCAAAGATCTCTGACGTGTGGACGTGTGCAGTTAGGCAGAGGCACACCTCTCAGCCACATGGGCTTCGTGGCTGCGGATGGCGGGTGAATCACTCAGCAGTAGGGAGCCAAACACCATGGGGTTTGTTGAGTCACACACGCAGGACTGAAAACTGAGGGCCAGCGCTCAGGATTTGTAGCCAATGACTTAAGGCAAAGGGGGTCCGGGAGCAAAAAGGACGGAGGAAATCAAGGTGGCATCACGAGGAGCCTCGGGGAGGGGAGCGGGCCAGGGGCAGAGTGGCTGGCGGAGGAGAGCCGGGTTCCTGGGGACTTTGACAAAGAGACAGAGGACAGCAAGACAAGCCAATCAGAGCCTGAGAGGGAGACCCGGCTCTGGGCTGTGCTCAGCAACACCGTGTGCCGCGTAGAGCAGGAACCAACCCCAAAGAGACGGGCTAATCCTTTCTCCCCGTCAGCATGTCAGCCTGACCGGTGGCATCCCTTTTTTTAGCCTAAGTAGGAATGATGCGGAGCTCGGCTTGTCGGCTGGGACGCGATGACTGGAAAAGGCCTGCATGTGAGACACAAGCAGGAGTGACACAAAATCCTCAGACTCCTTGCCCAGAGGGCAAGCCCTCAGAAGAGTGAGTCTGTTTGGGCAAAGACGTCCGACCCCTAGCACCCACTTATGTGACCGGTTCTGCTCCGTCTTACATTTGGGGGTGTCTGGATAACTCTACCCAATGAATGATAAGCCCGTCTTATCTCCTTAGGGGATTCTGCACCTTTGGGGGATATGTTATCCTGGAAATCAAATTAAATGCCCGTCTGCACTGAGCTCATCTCGCTGGTCGCCGAGGGCTGGCCACGGCAGCTGAGGGAGGCGACGATGCCAGGGCCAGGCCTCGGGAGCAAACGGCTTTCAGCGTGTAGTTTGCTTTCGGTCCTTGGAAATCATCCATCTGACGAGGAAATGAAATCAGCTAATCTTTTACTTTAGTCATTTGGAGGCAATGAGATATTTCCCTGCGTCAGATTGTGGGCTTGTGACCCCAAAGGACACTTGGCTTTCTCCGCTTCATCTCAGCAGCTGGAAGCTCTGAGCAGCAGACGAGAGCAAGAAGGAAGAGGGGCTCCTTGATGTGCACAGTCAAGGACGGATGGTCTGAGCCAACAGTGAGGTCAGGGATACAGGAAACCCCAAATAGCAGTTAATTTTAATTTTAATTTTAATTAGCTTTGGCATACTTTAGATGACTTCTTGCACAATAAATGTATCCTCCTAATTATTAGCTTAATTAACCTAATTATCAGTTGGGCCAATATTTAAGTTTGTTGGTATTCTCTCAGCCCCTCGCAGTGCAGAAGAGCCCGTCAGCAAGCAGAACCAGGAGACGGGGTGGGATAACACGGATAGGTGACTGGGAGCCAACAGGCACTCGCACTTGGGACATCGGGCACACTGTTCACCTGGTGGAAACTGGATAAACAGGGTTCTGGGTCAGTCAGTCATCCCTCCACAGTCTCGTGTTGACTCTACCCAAGTCACCCTGCCAAGTCACCTCTGCCCTGATACGCTCTGCCCTCTTGCCCTTACTCTTAAACTTCCCTGGACTCTCTCCTCAAACTGCATGACTCAGCTCAATGATCCCTCCTCTCCCGGCCTTCTCAATGGGCTCCCTATTCATTGTTTACGTATCAATAGCACCCAGCAGGCTGACTTGTGGGGAAAGGCACTCAATAAATGTTTGATGAAGAAACGAATTAATTACCCTGTGCTTAGCACCTTTTACATTTTATTGTAATGGCCTGTTTTCTTATTTATCACTCAAGGGGTTCACAGTACCCCTTGAGGTCAGGAAACTTATTTAATTCATTTGTATGTCCACACTCCTCTAATGATTCACGGCACAGAAAAGGCACTTAACAAATGGGAGAAGAGCTCGCATATTCCTTGCTCGGGAAGCTGACTTTTTTGGTTTAGAGATTGTACTTAAACAAACTATCTTTTGTATAAGTCTTTCTGACTTTTAAAATGCTTGTGCCTGTGGAGGTGCCTGCTGGTGCAGTCAGAGCGTGTGACTCTTGACCTTGGGGTTGTGAGTTCGATCCCTATGTTGGGTATAGAGATTACTTAAAAATAAAAGCTTTAAAAATAATAATGATAAAATATTTTAAAAATAATTTTGTCTGTCTTACTGTTGCTCATCCTTTGCTGGTTGGGAGCTGGGGGAAACTGTGAATTAGATAGTTGTATTATTCCCGTTGTATGGAAGAAAAGACTAAGTCCCACGAGGCAGTATAGCCTGCCCATGATCACATGAATGAAGCAAGAACTCAAGCTGAGTTCTCTTAGAGTCTATAGTCCATTGTTTTCTCATCAACAGCAAAAGTTTGTCCCCGTCTCTTACCCAGGAGTCCTCTCCCCCAGGAGCACTCCCCTCTCAGCTGGTGTGAACTGTGTCCATCCAGGGGTCAGCGCGTTGCAGTTTAAGGGTTAAGACGAGAACTCGTACAGAGCTCTTGGCCTTTTAAGATGACACTCCTGAAAATTATGTCCAGCAGAGAACGTGTCCGAAGTGTAGGAATTTCAGACAGCAGGCCAGGCAAGGAGAAGGTGGTGAATAACTACAGACTGTGACCTGGGTGACCCAGGTTAGTTATTTCCTACATTTGTTACATAATATGACAATGTCAGTCATTTGTTGCTGAATAACAAATTACTTCCAAACTTAGCAACTTACAAGGACTGTAAGCATTTATTATCACACACAGTTTCTGAATGTCAGGAACCTGGGAGTGGCTCTGCTGGGTCCTTCTGGCTCAGGATGTCTCAGGAGGCTGCTGTCATCTGAAGGCTCAACTGGGACAGGAGGATCCACTTCCAGATGGCACACTCACTGAATCTAGTTGTCGGTAGGAGGCCTCAGTTCCTCCCCATTTGGTCCTCTCCATGGGCTACTTACGTGTCTTCAGGACACAGTACCTGGGTTCACATGGAGCCCAAGAGCGAGCAAGGCAGAAGCCACGATGTCTTTGCTGACCCAGCCTTGGGAGTCATGCTCCCCCATTTCCACAGTATCTCATTGATTGCAAGGTCAGCTCTAAATAATATAGGAGGATGTGTGGGCAAAGATCATTGGGTGCCATCTTGGAAGTGCTATGACCAGGATCTTTGCCCTGCCCCTAAACATGCTTCATGATGGCTCCACCATGAAAGAATAGTTTGACCTTTATGTATCTTAAACAAGCAGACCTTTAATAAATCAAAAAAGCCAAAAACACAAAGTTATGTCCTCTGCCCTGATGAAGACATGAATGGTCCACATCACATAGCTGGAAGAGCTCAGAAGAGACAAAGAGGACAGCAGAGCCAAATGGCTTCTACATTCACCGTGGCCTCAAATTAGACCTTTGACCTTCTCCCCTAAATAAAGTTACGCATCCAGTCCTAAAGATAATGGGACTAAAGAAAGAAGACATCATCGTTCAACCTCAAATTTAAGTTTGGGACCATACAACGCTGTCCAGCATGATTCTGAACATCTAGATTCTGTGACTATTAAAATACATGAGACTGCATTTTTTCTGTAAAGAGTTCTGATTTGTAAAAGGTAAGCATTTCCGATATTCCTCAATTTTTATAACTCATTTGTAATTGCTTCTTTTATTTTAATATACGAGGAGCCACAAAAAGAGGGAAGTGGCCCAGATGTCTCTTCACATCTGAGAGGCTCTGCTTTTGAGCGCCCAGAGTCCGTTCTTCTCAAATGACCCCTGAGGTCGAGCCACCCCTTAGGGCCCTAGAGCCACACTTGTCGCTCAAAACTGTCAGTGCCCCCGAACTAGGATGACAGAAAGGGAGGTGTGTGGCTCAGAGTCTGAGCACCGCGCTGGCACCCTCTTGGTGGCAGAGTGAGCGAAGGCAGACCATGACGCAGGCGAAAAACAGATACGATTCTTGCAGAACTTTTTCCCCTTATCCATAAAGTCACTTTGAGACTGGCTGCTGGCTTGAAATCAAGCGAAGCCCAGAATATTCCGCTGGTTGTTCACCTCTCCTCTGTGGTCTGGCTCAGTCTGAGCCTCGGGAGCAGGGGCCTCACCCTAGAGCTGACCCTCTCTGAAAGGGCTAAATATAGATGCCCTACCTTGGAAACTGGGCCACGAAAGGGCTGGCCATTTGTTTGGTTTGTTTCTTGTCCCCACTAGAGTCTCCGCCAAGAATAGCGGCGATTGCAGCCACGGGCCAGGATGCAGGGCGCTGGGGAAGGCAGGTAACACTGCAACAATTTGGGGTGCCCGTGGGGGTGAGGCTACCATCGGAGCTGCTGGTGCTCTGCGAAGAACACACTCCCGGATCCGTGCACTGCGGGGTGGGGGGTGTGGTTAGAGGAAGGAATAAGGGAGGAAACGGCTGCTCACCACCCACTTCCGAGTGACCTCCTGACGTTGGGCAAAGTCAATTACCTTGACTTGGTTCATTGAGGCCACTCCTCCTTCTCCTCTTATCCGATGAGTCCCCACTGACCAAATGTCCCTGCAATGCTTTGCTTTCCTTATCCCCTGGCATTCAATAAAATCCCCTTCTTGGGTATGATATACCCGGAGGATAGAAGCATCTCCTTCAGACCTCCCATCGCGCCTGATGTCAGAAGGAGCTGGAGAGTCCACCTCCCGCCTCTCCACCCCCCAACACACACGCGCGCGCGCGCGCGCGCGCGCGCACACACACACACACACACACACACACGAGCAGAACTTGCCATATCTCCCAATGGGGTGCAAAGTGCAAATTCAACTCTTCTTTTAAAGAGCAACCAATGCCACTGCAGCTAAAACCTTTTGCCCTGTGGCAAGTTGCCTTAACCACTAGCGGTGATGCGGTTCTGAACCCCCCCTCCCCCCACCTCTTAACTGTGGGAGGCGCATCAGCATAAGAAGAGAGTACCGCCTGGCTTCCAGGGACGGAGACGTGGTGGAAAGTAGATTGACATTGTGATGCCACCAAACACCAGCCCAAGGGGTGGGGCTCAGTGCACCTTTTTAATGTTACTATGTGATTGAAAAACAAATTGCTGTTGCGGGACCCGAAGAACATACACATCGTTGTCTACAACTGTGTGAAGAGCTGCCAGAAAGCAGAGGACTTGGGTCATTGGTTAATCCCAGAGGGGGACGGCTAGGACAGTAGGGGGGGTTAATAGGAGGCAGATTCCAGCCGGATGTAGCCTATCCTGCCTGAATAGGGAGTGAGCTCCCCGTCAGTGGGTGCGTTCAAGAAACAATCTGCCAAAAATGTCAGACAAATTTCAAAATGAAAAACAGATTTCAGGAGACTCAAATCCAATTGAGATTTTTTTAATGGAGTTGAAGGCATGGGTGAGTGGAAGGATGGGGGGAGGCGTGAACAATGACATCTTTTGATAGAAATCTCAGAGTTTTCAGTCTCTGTCCTCTGCTTCTTCCTGAAAGGACTTCTGAAAGCATGGGGCTCCAGAAGGAATAAGACAGTGTGCCCACCACACCACAGGGCCCTCAAGGAAGGTGGGCGGAGGGAAGATGGGCCCCTTCAACCCAGAGCATCTGTCATTCTGTCAGGGGGAAAAAAAAAACACCCAGGAGATAAAGGAAATATTCCAAATCATTCCCAGACTGAATATTTAACAAAATTGGGTTTTGATTTTTTTTAATAAGGCATCAGTGGCTTTTTTTAAGCAACAAAGAGATTGTGTTATGCAAATTTCCCCTCAGGGCTTTCATTAAGATGTTAACATCTTTCTTGTCACAATATCTACCTTATTACAATGAGTCATAGTACTTCTCTTTTCTCTTGCTGAGACAACTTAGTAAGATAAACTCTTTGGGCTGAGAGTGGGTCCAAACTTTTTTTTTTTAATGTGACACTCCTTCTTGAGAGTTCTAAGGACAAAAAGGTTGAGGGAGAAGATTCAAACAAGAAAATGGCCGTCCAGTGTGGCAAGCCCAGTGAGTGGACCTAGCATTCGTGATGAAGGAGGTGGGCTTACTGCCTCCTAACGATTCTGATCCAGCTCTCCTTGGACCAAGTTCGTATCTCTAGTGCTGAGAACATGCCAGAAACATTCTACTTCTACCAGGGGGACAACATCTAAGCCCTCTGAAGACAGCCTTCACCTCTCCATCCCGCCCTCAGCCCTCTTCTCTGGACCACGGATAAGTAAGTGGCTGTATGGTCACAAATGTCGTGTTTCCTCTGTAGGGACTCATTCCATGGTCCTAAAATGAAAAAGGAGGTCACAGGACAATAAACGCCATATGTAACTCCGCGGTTATGGCGACAGGAGGTCTTTTGTGTAAGGTCCAAGAGAGGGCAAGAGTATTTCCATGGAGACCTGTACATGAGGGCTTAGAACAGGGGCACAGTGACTCCCCAGCTGCTCAGGTTCCTGCCGCCCTACAAAGGTGGGTGCTTGAACTGGCAGTTCCGGTAGGGCAGCCTTTAAGGAGAAGAGATGTTCCTTTCGACCAGGGGTGGACAAATCTGTGAAGGGCCAAAGAGTAGACATTCTAGGCTTTGCAGTCCATATGGTCTCTGTCGTAACAACTCAAATGTGTACAACATGGGTGTGGCCGTGTTCCCAGGAAGCTTTCTGTATTAGAGATACTTAAAATTTGCATTTCACATAATTTTTGCATGTCGCACACAAAAATACCCTTTGGCTTTATGTTCGATTCTTAGCTAGCAGACCGAATTAAAACAAGGGGCAGGCCTCAGTTTCCGGGCCCCTGCTTCATACAGGGCTCAATGACCAAGTCTTTCAGGTGCTTTTGCAGGAGGCCCAGAAGTGCTGGTGTGCACCACGGAGCTGCCCAGACACTGGGGTTGGCCAGCTCACCACTCCTGGGCGGTCTCCACCACAGCTCAGCCTTCTTTTGCCACCTGGCCTCAACTGGAATATTATTCCGAGGAAAGCATGAATAAGTGTTCAAAAAATGCTTTTCTTCTGCCTGTTGGAATGTGACGAAAGCATGCGGGAGGGGAGGTGGATAGGCAAAGACCCTTCAAGGAGACATTTGACTCAGAGAGAGCCTGATTATAAAACCATGCTTTGGGAATCATTCTAAGGAAGGTTGGTGCTAAATTGGGAAAGAGAAGGTGTGAGAGAGAAGTGAGTTAGAAAGGCATGACGTGGGGGGAAATAAAGAGAAGAGAGGGAAACAAACCACAAGAGACTCTTAACACAGAGAACAAACTGAGGCTTGATGGAGGGAGATGGGTTGCGGGATGGGCTAGATGGGGGATGGTCAATAAGGAGGGCACTTGTGATCAGCACTGGGGTTGTATGTAAGTGATGAACCACTGAATTCTACTCCTGAAACCAAAATTGCACTGTGTTAACTAACTAAAACTTAAATAAAAATAAATTTTAAAAAGAAAAAAGTTTGAAAATGAAAGAAGAATGAATAAGTAAGTATCTTTTTAAAGGAAAGGCATGACTTGGAGCCCACCTTTTTTATTTTTTTTTAAAGAGAGAGAGAAAGTGCCTGGGGGAGCAGGGGAGAGGGCCAGAGGGAGGGAGAGAGAATCCCAAGCAGGCTCCACACTTAGTGCAGAGCTCAACACAGGGCTCAATGACCCCAGGATCATGACCTGAGCCAAAATCAAGAGCCAGATGCTCAACTGACTGAGCCACCAGGTGCCCTGGAGCCCACCCTTTCTAGAAGCGACCTCTGTGGAAAAGGTGGCCACGGGGAAATGAACCCCACATATAATTCCGCAGCTGTGGGGCTGGGGCCTTATATAGCAATCTGGAAGGAGGGAGGGCAGAACAGTTCGTCCGTGTAGACCTTGACTATAAGGGCTGCAAGAGGTTAGGAGAGCAGTTCCCTCTGATGACAATTCTTTAGGCCTTCAACTGAGACATTCCCTGCCCCCTCCCAGGTGAGGCTCCAGAGAGCCCTTTCCAGAGAAGCGCACTCAAAGTTCACCACAACAAGTCAGCTGGGCGCTGCTCTATGAAAAAAAGTTCAGAAAACACGTAGAATGTAGATCTCAAGAAATAATTGAGGTTGTATTAGGCAGTGTATTAGCTTGGACTCTGGAGTTCAAATCCCACCATTGCAATTTACTAACTATGTGTCCCGGGGCAAGTTACTTAACTTGGCTTGCATCAGATTTCACCGGAGAGAATACCCCCTGCACATGCTGCTGAGAAGATTAAATGAGGCAACATTCATTAAGGACATAGCACAGAGCATGGCAAAAATAAAGGGTCAATGAGAGGTGGCCTTTTTTTTTTTTTTTTTTTTTTTTCAGTGAGCTCCACATACACCCAAGGTGGGGCTTGAACTCACGACCTCAAGATCAAAGGTTGCATGCTTTACCACCGGAGCCAGCCAGGAGCCCTGAAAACTGGCTTCTATTATCATCATAAACATCACCAGTTCTTAGAGTCTCCTGTAATTTTCCATAAATATATATAATTTGTAATTCATTGTGTTCAAGGGATCCTACATTTTGTGCTTTTCTCTTAAAACTTTTGTATAGGGGCGCCTGGGTGGCGCAGTCGGTTGAGCGTCCGACTTCAGCCAGGTCACGATCTTGCGGTCCGTGAGTTCGAGCCCCGCGTCGGGCTCTGGGCTGATGGCTCAGAGCCTGGAGCCAGCTTCTGATTCTGTGTCTCCCTCTCTCTCTGCCCCTCCCCCGTTCATGCTCTGTCTCTCTCTGTCCCCAAAATAAATAAACATTGAAAAAAAAAAAAATTTAAAAAAAAAAAAAAAAAAAAAAAAACTTTTGTATATACTTTTTCCACATTTTTCAGTAACTTTCAATTTGTGATCAAAGGTCTTATAATATTCCTTTGCACTGATGAGGTTCCACTTACTTAACCTCTCCCAGTTTGTGAATATTTTGGCCTTCACTGTTGTAAGCAATGTTCCCATAAACATCTGTATAAAAACAGATTTTAATCTAAAGACAGTAATTTCCTTGACTCTCCAAGAAGGAGAAACAAAATGCCTTAAAGTATATACTCATACTCATGTGTGGGTTGCTTATTCATGGTCTGTCCTCCAGAATATTAACACAGACACTGGTGATAGGAGAAAACTCCTGTCCACAGAGAGCTTCACAGGGTTTTATTATTTTAGGTTGTTTTTGCTAATAGATGTGAAGTGGGAGCACACAGTTGCTTTATCTTTCTTCTTTTTTTTCAGTTTAATGATTTATTTCCAGAGAGAGAAAGAGACAGACCACGCGAGTGGGGGAGGGACAGAGAGAGAGGGTGAGACAATTCCAAGCAGGCTCCGTGCTGTCAGGGCAGAGTCTGATGCAGGACTCGAACCCATGAATCGTGAAATCATGACCTGAGCCGAGATCGAGTTGGATGCTTAACCGACTGAGCCACCCAGGTGCCCAATTCCTTTTTTTTTTTTTTTTTATTTACAGGTCAGATGGATTATCTTCCTCACTCACTTTATTATTGTATTTGATATTTATTTACATTCTCCAGCCTCGGGTTCAATAGACAATGTGGTTTCATCCCTTGACCACTGTAGCCTTTTTATGCCTTCTGAATTGACTCTTCTTTGTCATATCTGTGATATGCATTTCCCATTCATTTCTTTCATATCTGGCTTCCGTTGTTTCTCATGAAGTTTTAAATCTGCGTGGATCTTAACCTGTCATCCTTATTACTGAAAATGTTACAGTTCCAGCAGGGAAGAAATCAACTTCCCTGCATAGGTTAGTAAGGATGAGATTTTTTTTTTTAATATTGTCTCTCGAACCCTCCTAGATTTACTACGTTCTGAGGTATAAACCACGGGTCTCGATTTCCCTCCATGCAGCTTCTAGGAGATCACAACATACAATTATGTGCTTCCCCGTGGTTCCTTACACTTCATTTGTCCCATTTTTTTTTTTAATGTTTCTTCTTTAGAGTCTCCTTCTGGAATCTCTGTTATCTCTCAACGACCTATACTCTGTGTTTTAAACCAGTGCTATAGCATTTTAATAACTGTCCTTATAAAGCAAAAAAGGCTTAGAAGAGTAAGTTTCTAGCAACCAGCCCCGTGCCTAGGGACAGTAGAGGCTCTTTAAATGTTCACAGGAGGAATAAACCAACAAACCTTTCCAAATTATTTTTATTCTTACATATCACGATTTGCAATCCTTTCTATTTAATTCTATGGAGCATTTCACTGTTCATTTAATGGGCTCAGGTCTGTGGGATAACCTGGAGGGTGGTGGATGACACAGCCTTGTCATGCAGGGGGCAGGTGTCTCTTCTTTCTTATTAGGATATAGGACTGTAGATACGTGACATCATAAGTAACAATCCTATATGCTTCCCCAACTCCCCCCACTCCTATTGTTTGGGTCACAAGATCCCAGCTGCTTTTCATTTACATCCTATAGACCTTCTTGATCTTTAAAGCTTTGCAGTGGTATTTTCTGATCCTTTCTCTCTGGTGATTAATTCTTAAAGGGATTCTATACAGAATAAATTCCACATTAAAAAGCTCTGGGGAACTTTCTGCTGTTACGTCTTTATTTACTACTTCCATCGTTGTTCAGCTTTCCTGCTATTTTCCAAAGAGTGAGTCTTCGTGTTTTGTTATTTGTTTAGTCTTGCTGTGTTCTTAATTTTCCAGCTCATTTTTTACGTCACATTCATTTATTGTTCCAGTCAATTCTAGTCTTTTTTTCATTTCTAACAATATTCAGTTTTTCACATGATATGTACTGCACAACTATAGTGTTGATGTTTGTGCTTATTTTTGTTACTATTATTATTATTAAGCCTTAAATTTTCTTTCATTTTTTCCTCTATTTTCTCTATTGCCTGAACCCAGACTTAAGTGTAAGTTTGTTTCATTTCTGTCATTATTTGTGTTTTTCTGGGCTTTTACAGCTTTCTTTGTTCTTTCCTGCTGCAAAATTGGTATTAATAAATCTGGGATGCTTGAGGAGGGAGGGAGGCCACAGGGTCCTTTGAACAATGTTGAAATGTGTGATTGCCTGGCTGAGGAGAGGTCCAAAAGGTCAAAGTCATAGGTGATCCAAGGGTGAGCGGGGGAAGGTTCATTGACCTGGAGATGTTTGAGAAAGAAGAAACCAGAGGAGGATTCCAACAGTAAGTGGCTGGGGCAAAGGGGAGACCGGGAGCATCTCCAGGTTGGGCAGGGGGCAGGGGGCAGAGGGAAGAGAACATTCACACACCCTGTGTCTGTCTGTAGTTGAAGAAATCTCCGGCCTCAAGTAGACCTGCAAGACCAACAGGGAGATAATTGCCTTCACAGAAACCGGCAAAAACTGGGGAAGTTTCTGGAGGACTGATGAGCCAAATTTATGGTGCTACGTAAACATGCAAGCTTAATGGGGAGAATTTAGCAAGAGGTCATGATGGCACACGACTTTACGGCCAATTAAAAGTTAGCAATGGAGCCTAACTGCCGTTTGTATCTGAGCCAATAAATCAGATAAGGAGGTTGGCTGCAGCGTATTGGTAAATAGCACAGGGTTGCAGCTCTGAGATCTCACGCGGGCTCACTCCTCACTCTCACAGACAAGGGAACGAGCAAGTGGTTCACAGGAATAAACAAGATCCCGGTGGACCGATACATGCTTCACGGAACAGGCGACGGGAGGCACTAGGCGTGGAATCTAGAAATCCAGGGTGTGGAGAGTGAGATATTATCAGTGTGTTTCTTGCACTGCCACAGTTAGGCTCCATCCTACCACCTGTACCTCCAAAATTTCTCCTCCCTCCATACCGACCGCCTCAGCCTCTGTTTGGACCCCACTCATTTCTCAGCCAGAACTATAATAAGTTTTCTAATAAGGTCCTTGGTGTCCTTCAGCGTCCTATCCCCAATCCACCTTCCACACGGCCTCCAGAGTGATCTTCCTAAAATACAAATTGGATCACGTCCCCCCTGCTTCAGATCGTTCGGGGGATCCACGCACCTTCGTGTTAAAGGTCAGCCTCCTTCATAGGGCCCACCGGCCTCCCTGGCCAGCCCCTGGAGGCTGCTTGAGGGCAGGGACTGTGCCCCGTTCAGTCCAGCACCTCCAGGACCTAGCACCATGCCTGGACATAAAACAGCTCCCTGGATATTAGTTGAGTGGATGAATCAGCACGCTTCCTGCTGGCCCTGGTATCACCCCCCGTGTCGGCCCCAGGGGACAATTTCTCCGAAGCACAGTGCCTAGCATACCTCTGCACTCTGAAGCATTCTTCCTAACTTCCCCTAGCCCCCCACCTGTGCCTGACATAGCCCTTGTCCCCTACCCTGCCTTGTCTGGTGGTTGCATAACACAGAAGCTGTATACTGTTCAGAGCCCAGCAGAGCTTTGGAAAGCACCCCCTGTCCTTTGATGGCACCTGCAAAAAAGCCTCAGGAGGCCCCACAGGGACAAAGGTCATGGCCGTGATAGGAAGCAATTAATGGCCTCTCGCCCCCACCACCCGCGCGGCTCCAGGGGGCCCCAGGCCTCTGAGAAGCAGCCAGGGTCAGGGTTTTTCTTCGCAGGGAGGGAAACAGTGCACCCAGGCCACACTCTCCTCCTCCCACGTCCACCAAAAAGGAAAACATGAAACGCAAAAGGCTGAAGGGGAAGAAGGGGGCACAGTGCAGGCTGAGGTCAGCGTGGAGGGGCTGCTTCTGCTCTTAATGAGAGAGGAAAGCCCACCAGGTAGGCGGCGGCCAGAGGAAGGCAGCAAGCAGCTGGTAATTTATAGGGAGGCAGGAAAACTGCTGAATTTGACACTCGTAAAGGGAAGATGTCAGTTCAACATCTGTTCCCGACACCTCAGCAACTAATTATTTCTCTGTGCACTGCGGTCTGTGGGGTGGGAGAGCCTGGGGCAGGCCGAGCCCTGTCAATAATCCTGAGCTTGACGGGCGAGATAAATCAGTAAACAAATAAATACAACCCAAAGCAACTCCGAAACAATAATACCCAAGCAACCTTCCTTACCCCGCGGGAACTTTTGATCTTTGGGCCAGGCAGGGCAGGGGAAAGACGGGGATCCCCTCCCCCCACCACCCCGTTGGTCTCTCTCCTTCGGTGGTCTCAAGGAGCACCAGCCCCCATTCCTGGGCCTCTTATTCCAGAGCTGTTGAAAATTTCACATTCTGTCAGCCCACATCTCTCTTGTCATCACGATCTGTGAGGACCAGAAGAACCAAGAGATTTTTTAACAGAGGCTTTTTCGACTCGCTGTCTCTTATTGGACTGGATTGCCAAAACGTTGCTAAGTTTCTTTGGGAATCTCTTTCTGCACCCTTTTTCCTGCTTCGTGGCCCAATCCCTATCCTTTCCCTCCCCTGGGTCTCCAGGAAGGGAAAACATCTGGCCAGGATCTTCACAGTTTAGCCTGTGAGAGCTGGTTTGCATATCTCTTTTTTCAGACACACAAGGGTTGTTTCTGTAACTGTGGAGCCTAGTGCATACATCGAGTCGAGCAGAAGTTTGAGGAAGGGAGGGAAAGAAGGAGGAATGATTTGACAGAAATAAATGAACGTTGGTAACATTATTTCCCGCCCCCCAGGACTCCATGAAAAAGATCATGCTTAATTCAAAAATGCTAATTGGGATAGGGAAATGAAGACCACATCTGCATCCTTGAAACATTCCAACCGAGAGAAAGAAGTCACAACCCTAGAAAGATGGAGAGGAGACGCAGTGACCCCCAGCCTGAGATGGAACAGGTGGCCACTGCCCTAGTTATGTTGGTCACTGTGGAGTGCTCTGGTTGGTGGCAGGGGGCGGCTTGCTGGGGAGGGGTGGGGACAGAGCAGTAAAGCTAAACAGGTACAAAGAGCTATGGCTCTAGGCTCCAGAGTCAGCCATTGCCGTGTGCCTGGCCAAGCGCCAGCAATTCTCGGAGACTCAGTTTCTTTGACTGTAGAATGGGGATAGGAATGACTCCCTCAGAAGGTGAATGTCAGCAGGAAAATGGAGCTTCCCCGACTCTGCATTCAGAAGCTTTTCCAAGACACACATCTGATTAGGCTGCTTCTGCTGAAAACCCTTCCATGACCCCCACAGCACTGAGAAAAAAGGCCAGGGTCCTCCGAGTGGCTCACAAAGCCCCCCCATGACCTGTACTGCCCATGTTTCCGGCCTCACCTCACTCCTCGCTTTTCACCCAGGGCACACCCATCTCCTTTCAGTGTCTCAAACTTGGCTTGCTTCTCCACAGGGCCTGCTCATTTATGTGCTGGAATATTCCACCCTTCCATTTTCACCTAGTTACTTCTACTCAGCCTTCAGATCTTCATGCAAATGTTACTTCCTTAGGAAAGTCTGCCCTGACCTCCCTGACCAGGTTCGATCCTCTTATGATAGAGGAAACTCCAAAACACACACTATCTCACCTCCTCCACCACCAACAACCTGGTCCAAGTGCCCAGGATCTCCCCCACCCGGCTCCTGCAACAGCTTCCTGCTGACCTCATTCCCATCACTGTTGCCTCAGGACCTTTGCACGTGCTGTTCTCTCGGCCTGGAATGATCTTCCCCCAAATCTCTGTGGGATCCTCCTTTAGTTCTCCTAGTTCCTGCTCAAGACTCATCCCTTCCAAGAGTCCCTCTTGGGCCACCCTACCTAAAGTGACCACCCAGTCTCATTCTGACCAGTTTTCCTACCTTATTTTTATCATAACATATAAATACCTGAACTTGTATGTTTATTTTGAAATTATATGTTTGTGATTTGTCTCCTGTGTTAGGACATAAGCTTCACGAGGGCAGGATTTCATTCTGCTCACTGCTATATCCTCAGCTCCTAGAACGATGCCTGACACACAGAATGGATCTTCAGAATCTTCAGATGGAACTCAGGATGCCTGGCTGGCTCAGTCGGGAGAGCATGTGACTGTGGATCTCAGGGTGGTGAGTTTGAGCCCCATGTTGGGTGTAGAGTTTACTTAAAAATAAAATCTTAAGGGAAGCCTGGGTGGTCCAGTCAACTCTTTTTTTTTTTTTTAATGTTTATTTATTTTTGAGAGGGGGGAACAGAGGATCCAAAGTAGGCACCAGGCTGACAGCAGGGAGCCCGATGTGAGGCTTGAACTCATGAACTGCAAGATCATAGCCTGAGCTGAAGTCAGACACTTAACCAACTGAGCCACCCAGGAGCCCCTAGCATCCAACTTTTTGCAGCTCAGGTCATGATCTCAACAGTTCATGAGCTCAAGCCCCATGTCAGGCTCTGCGTTGATAGCACAGAGATTGCTTGGGATCCTCTCTCCCTCTGTCTCAAAATAAAATAAATAAACTTTTTTTTTTGTGCCTAGGGGGACCTGGGTGGCTCAGTCGGTTAAGCGTCTGACTTCAGCTCAGGTAATGGTCTCATGGTTCGTGAGTTCAAGCCCCACAAAGGGCTCTGGGCTGACAGCTCAGAGCGTGGAGTCTGCTTCGGATTCTGTGTCTCCCTCTCTCTCTGCCCGTCCTCTACTCATGCTCTGTCTCTCTCTGTCTCTCAAAAATAAACAAACATTAAAAAATAATTTTAAGATTCTGGAAAAATAAAAATAAAAAAATCTTAATAGAGTGACCTCTTTTTGGTAAAAATATCACAGTGGCTTTTGACTGATTGCTCTCTGCCTGTCCCACGGAAGTATAAACTCTGTCAGAGTGGGGACTGTATTCGTGTTTATTCATCATTGCATCCCAGGGCTCAATAACCTGCCTGATACATAGTAGACCCTCAATAAACACTTACTGAATAAATGCATGTGTGAGAGGCTGACTGCAAGGAAGTGGAAAATTATAAAATAAACACAAACATAAGGTTTCATTACAAAAGTGATGATTGGATTCAGTCACATCTCCCGATCATCTTTCTAACACTGAGGAGCAGTGGTGTGGATAATCTAGTCTGCACTCTGCTGGCTCAATTCCCTCTATTGCTTTTCTCAAGGCTTTTTGGGGGGTGGGGCAGGCTCCTGGGAACACGTTCTCCGCCTCTCCTATTTCTCCCGTCCTATCCTCTCCGCTCAGACACACGAACTCAGTGCTTAGGTCTCCCCCCTTGCTTCCAGGGCACTTAACCCCTTCCCCCAAGTCAGTGCTCAGAGTAACCTCCCATTAATATTGTAGTTTTCTGCCCTGGCAGCACAGTGACATTCCCATCCAACTCGCAGGCAGCCTCCAAGCTCAAGCCTTGGCCAAGACTCCTCCTATCTTGCGCCCCTCCCCCCATACGGAGGCTGAGAAGGTGCCAGAAAAGACCTGTGGCTGCACACCGGTTGATGGCGTGGGATGCCATAAACCTCATTGCCACATATTTGAGAAGACAGAAAGAAGTTACTGGCTTCTGTGCCGCTCTGAGGAATCATAGCCGTTCCCAACTCGGGGATATAAAACTTTACAGCACCCCGCTCTCTCTGAGCACCATAACTCACTTTCCAGAGGAATTCATCAAAACCCAGCCACGGTTTATTTCACAACAGCATTTAGCGTGGTGATTCAAATGACTGCCAAGCCTTCCGGAATTAGTCCAGGGCTCAAAGAAGTCAGGCTATAGACATCTAAACAGACAAACAAAAACATCCATCGCTGTAGTTCTGAACTCCTTTTCCGCTCTGCTATGACCTTGGTCAATATCTTTTGATCCATCCAAGGTCTGTTGCTAGGAAAGTACGGGAAAACCCGATGGAAAACGTTGCAGGGGAGTCCTTGGAATCCTCTCAGAAGATTGTTGTGATGTTTTTCTAACTTTGCATTTTAAGGTCTTAAAATGTGACCATGATTATTTGACCTCATTTCTAACATTTCCCAGTGCTAACTAACCAGCACTGACCGATGGCTTTGGGGGAAAAAAAGTGTGCAGACAGAAGACTTATTTATTAATCATGTGACATAGGACAAGACATGTAATTATTCGGAGCCTCAATCTCCTCCTCTATAAAATCAGGATGATCAATTCTGCCTCATAAAACCGGACTGAGCATTAAGTAAGATCATCTTGGGGGCTTATAACAAATGCTCAGCAAACATCAGCTTCTTTTTCTGGAACATGATCTCCATTCATGGCTTTCCTCAGTTATCAGCCTTAGTGTCTGTCATTGGTTGGTACTGACTGTTGCTTCTGCCTCAAAAAATTTTTTTTCTTGTGCTTTTTCTGGGTGTTCTGACTTCAAGCTAAAATATAAACTCTTTGGGGACAGGAACTGCCTTCTCTCTTTCTTTTGTAAATCATGATTTCACAACATCTAACTATTTTGACCTGTGTATAAGACACATCAATGCTCCGCTGACAGGGTGGACAGTGACGTCAGAGAAAACTTGCTCTCCTGAGGCTACTGGGGGAGCTGAGGGAGGGCTGGACCTCTAGCCCTGGTCTTCCACACTTTGCAAGCAGGCGGCAAGTTCCCATCCCAGAAGAGGAAATTCTCATCTCTCAGGTAGCACGGATTTTGTGTGTGTGTGTGTGGTCCCAAAAAGGCAGCTGTTTTGTTTTGTTTTGTTTTGTTTTGGCTGCTAATCTAAATATCATCTGAAATGCTCACCCAAATCTCCTTAATAAGATCAGGTATTAAGTTGCCAGATTTCGCAAATAGAAATGCAGAATTCTCATTTAAGTGTGGATTCCAGCGATAACAACAAATAACTTTGTAGTATAAGCACATCTCATTCAATATTTGAGACCCACACTAAGAAAGGTTATTTGATGTTTAGCTGAAATTCACTTCTAATGGAGCATCCTGTACTTTATCTGGCAACACTAGTCAGGTACAAGCAACCGCAAAGCAGCTAGATAGAGGGTGAGGAACAGGGGGAGAGAGAGAAAACAAAAAAACGAAAACTTCCCACTCAACATGAAGCTTCAAATCAAAATCCCAAAATACCTAAAGAAATTAATAGCTAATACAGACAGCCAGCAGAGCATTTGTAACACAAATTCGCTGCAGATGAAATTCTTTTTTCGACAAATGGCATTGAGACTAATCTGACTATTGGGGGGTGTGTAATATCAGTTATTTTTTAATGTTTATTTCTGAGAGTCAGAGAGAGACAGAGTGCAAGCAGGGGAGGGGCAGAGAGCGAGGGAGACACAGAATCCAAAGCAGGCTCCAGGCTCGGAGCTGTCGGCACAGAGACCGACGGGGGCTTGAACCCACGAACTTCAAGATCAAGACCTGAGCCAAAGTCGGACATTCAACCAGCTGTGCCACCCAGGCACCCCTTGTAATATCAGTCATTTTGTTTCTTACCAAACATGTCAGGCATGCCTAAGATTAAAATAACTTATTGTGTATTTTTTCCTTTTGGAAACATAATGTATATGGAGTAAAGATTTTAAAAATCAGAACCAAAAAAGCAATATTAGTAATTAATAAATAAATAAACAGAAGGAAATATAAATAAAGTCTATCAAGTTGTACCAGATAGAGATAGATAACCACTGCTCTCTTTTTGGTGCCTTTTAATTTAACACATGAAAGACAGGGAAAAAAAAAAAAAGGCAGTCTCGTCAAGCACTGACCCAAGAGCAACACAGAGAGCAGTATGTGCAAAGGCCCTGAGGTGGGAAAGGTCTTGCTGTGTTTGAGGGACTAAATATGGATCAGAACGGCTGGAGGGAAGAGGATATCAGTAAGATAAGGTTGTGCAGTTACTACTGGCCAGCCTGTTCATGCAAGCCCTGCTTAGGTTTATCATTTTATTCTATGTGCAGTAAAGAGCTGTCGATGGTTCTAAGCAGAAGTGGATATATATACTTAGCAACTATCCTTCTATTGGTATTTTTCCAATAGTATTTTAATAATTATCTATGGCTTTTCCTTTTTTTGTAGAACATTTTTTTAAAATTGAGACGTAATTGACATATAGCATTATATTAGTTTCAGGTGTACAATATAATAATCTGCTATGTGTATGTATTGTGAAATGATCACCATATTAAGTCAAGTTAACACACATGGTTACACATTTTTTTTATTTGTGATGAGAATGTTTTAGATAAAATTAATTCTACACAACAGTTGGACAAAGATTTTTCAGTACAGTATCTTTAGTATCTCCTTAGAGAAAACTGAAGCCATAACTTCCAAACTGAAAAGAATAAGAAATGATTAAACTAAATGAGGAAGCAATAAAATAAGGATAGCATAATGAGAAAAAGAACCCGCTAGAAATCTGGGAAATTAAAGAAAAATGTCACTGACATTTTACAAGCTCAATAGTTCATAAAAACTCAGAGAAGACACTGTAAAAGAAAGGTTTTATAATGTGGAAGATGGAACTGAGGAATTCACTCAGAAACACAGACATATACAACTTGCATAATGCAGTTAAGGAACAAGAAGCAGCAATCGAGAGAGAGGTTTTAACATTCATCCAATTCCAGAAACAGAGAAAATGAAAAGAATGGCAGAGAATCAGAATTCTTCAGAGAATCAAGTGCTTCATAATTTGAAGAGATAATTGCCAGACTCTTTCCAAATTTGGATGAAGACATGAGTCATTAAGTGGAAAATGCACTCTAAGTATCTAAGATAAATAAAAAAACAAATTCAGCCACAGACACGTTAAAGAACAACAAGGATCATGAGGAAATCTTTAAAATTACCAGATAAGAAGCTAGAACAACTAGACCAATAGCAGACCTCTTGTGCACAAAAGCAGGGTCAAAGACAATGGAATATCACCTTTGAAGGGTGAAAGGAAAATAAATATAAACACCTAGGATTGAATTTTACCATTAGCATCAAAGACCTAAGAACAGAGACTTAAACCAATCATATGAAGAGTTCATTGTCTCAAATCAAAGGGACGAGGAGGGAGCAGCCTGGGAGAGGGGAGGGCTATCAAAAAACCTGGAGTGCTACTTCCCTTGCTTCTGCTCTGCTTTCTTTAGCTTGTGGCTTCTCTCTTCATTGTTCCATGGAGGTTCCTGTGTCCCACGAAAGGACAAGGGTAAAAGTGTGTCCCCGTTAGCTAAGTTGGCCCCTTTAGGAAAAAAATTTCCCCCACTCAGTGTTTTCTGCTTACATCTCATTGGCCACTCATTACTATGAGAGTCTGGAAAATGCAGTCTATCTGCTGAGCTCACAGCTCCCCCAAATAAAATTTAGTGTTCCAGTTCTGTTTCTAAGGAAGAAGGAGGACAAGAACGTGGGCTGGGCAGCTAGTAGTCACTGCCACAGCTATTATTTGAGAGTGTAAGCAAAACGAAGACATTTCTAGCCATAGAAAATATCAAAAGAACTTTACAGCCTCTCACTAAAAGCATTATCAAGGACCTATGTCATTTAGAAATAAAGTAAATCCAGGAGCACCTGGGTGGCTCAGTCGGTTAAGCATCTGACACTGGGTCAGGTCATGATCTCATACTTTGCAGATTGAAGCCCTGCATCCGGCTCTGTGCTGACAGCCTGTTCCAGGTTCTGTGTCTCCCTCTCTCTCTCTGATCCTCCCCCAGTCACGCTCTGTCTCTCTCACTCTCTCAACAATAAAATAAACATTAAAAAAATTTAGAAATAAAGTAAACCCAAAGGGAAGATACAGACCACGGGGAGCAATGGGGCCACAGCAATCTATAAAACATGTCAGTAAATACCACTATAATTTACTGTAACAAATAAATATTATTTTTTTGTTTTTTAAAAAGGTAAAACTGAAATTGCAAGTAAAAATTACAAGATGGTGGAAATATCTAAATGTGGCAACATGTTAAGGTTTTATAAAGCTGAAGTGAGTATATAAATTATATATTATTCTTTATATTTGCCTATAAGTTTGGAACATCTGAAAATTTGAAAAATTAAGAGAGGCAATGCTTAGAAGTTCAAAACCTCAACGCATCAAGAGACTTCACAAAGTTAAAAGGCAAGAGAGAAAGACCAGAAGGGAAATGTTTGACACGTGTACAAAAAAAAAAAAAAAACCCACTATCTTGTATATGGAAAGTTACTATACATCCATAGAGAAAAGCCAAAACCCAATGGAAGGAGAGGAAAGGATATGAAAGGATATGAGATTTTGTAGAAGAAGAAATACAAATGGCTAATAAATATTTTTTAAAAACGCTCAACCGGGGCACCTGGGTGGCTCAGTGGGTTAAGCGTCCGACTTCGGCCCAGGTCATGATCTCACGGTTCATGAGTTCGAGCCCCGCATCGGGCTCTGTGCTGACAGCTTGGAGCCTGCTTCCGATTCTGTGTCTCCCTCTCTCTCTCTGTACCTCCCCAGCTCGTGCTCGCACTCTGTCTCTGTCAAAAATAAATAAACTTAAAAAAAAATTAAAAAAAAAAAACGCTCAACCTTGTAATCAGAGAAATTCAGTCTAAAACAACAATAGGGTGTTCATTTCACCTGCCAAAGAAATAAAAATTTAGAAAATTGAACATACCCAGTCTTGGCAAGAGAGAAAAGCATGGCTACTCCTGGGCCCTGTCAGTGGGCGTGTTTTTTTGGCAAAATTTGTTTAGATTGCAGTTTGGTAGCACTTACAATTTGTGAATGTCCATACTAGTACACTCATACTTCCACTTCCAAAAATCTATTCTACAGGGGCGCCTGAGTGGCTCAGTCATTTAAGTGTCCAACTTAGGCTCAGGTCATGATCTCGCAGTTCGTGAGCCCGCATCGGGCTCTGTGCTAACAGCTCAGAGCCTGGAGCCTGCTTCGGATTCTGGGTCTCCCTCTCTCTCTGCCCCTCCCTTGCTGTCTCTCTCTCTCTCTCTTTCAAAAATAAATAAAAACTAAAAAAAAAAAAAAGAGTGATCATTGCAACACATACTACAATCATAAAATGCCAGGACCAACCAAGATGCCCAACAATTGAAGAGTAGATAAACAGATAATGATACACCAGTACTAAAGGATCTCATGGAGCCATTAAAAAAAAAGCAGCAGACTTCTAGAGAGTGCCATATTGTGAAACACACAAGGCAAGCGATGACTACAGCATGAGCACATGTATGCTCCTTAAAAATCATCCATGGGTATTCTCTGTGCTTGGAAAAAGAGCAAAAAGGACACATACTAAAATACTAATAGTGGGGAAGGCCAGGAAGGAGCCTGGGAAAGCTGCAATATATTCTTCTGTAGGGTTTGAATCATTTAGAAGATTTAATATTTAAAAGGTAAGAAAGAGAGACAGTAAATGTTCTGGAAAGAGCTCAGGAAACATTGCTAGACCTCATTTTTCTCATATATAAAGTGAGGATAACTGTGTCTGACCTTGTTCTGGCCTGACCCGGAAGTCATGAGGTTCTGCAGAACGCGTTAAAGGAACAATGAACACGTATCTGGGGGGAAAGGAGACCATATTCAAAAGTAATGGATTGTCCTAGGATAAGTGGGGCCAGGCATTTTACAAGTATCCTTCCTATGAAATAGATTTTAATGTCCTATTATCTTATCTAGGACACTTGGTGGTAAAATCCGTCTAGTGAGTGGCAGAGCTGGGGACTGAACCAGAGTGGCTCTCTCTCCACGCTTTCCCAGAAACCCCAAAGTTCGGCATCTTTTGAGAAGCAGTGCCCGCCATGACTAAGAACACAGAGTGCCTCAGTGCGGGTCCCCACCACTCTCCAACTCTGCGACACTGGACAAGTTATGACACTGCTCTGGGTCTCTCTTCTCTCTTGTAAAATGGGTGTAATAATAGCACCTCCTGCAGAGAATTATTGCAGAAATTAAATGAGTTAATAAATGTGAGACACATCAGTACCCAGCACAGTAGGTCATGGGTAAGTACTGGCTATCACTAGTATTTGCTCCAATCGTCTGGTTGACCTGTGGGAGAGAGAAGCATTTGGGGTTGAGTATGGAGTGAAAAACATAATGCACATCTCTTTTCTCCCTTCAGAATACTTTGGTGTTTTTTTTTTAATGTTTATTTATTTTTGAGAGACTGTGCAAGCAGGAGAGGGGCAGAGAGAGAGAGGGACAGAGGATCCGAAGTGGGCTCTGAGCTGACGACAGAGAGCCCACAGAGAGCCCTGTGTGGGGCTCGAGCTCACAAACTGTGAGATGGTGACCTGAGCCGAAGTCTGATGCTTAACCGACTGAGCCACCCAGGCGCCCTCCCTTCAGAATACTTTGTAAGCAAACAAACAGAAGTCTTTGGTATCTTCTAGGCCCCCAATTCTTGAGGACATCTCCACCACTCCCGCTAATACTTCACTCGGTGCGACTGCCAGCTCCACTCTTGGGGGCACTTCTGGGTTGCCCCTGTGTGACTTAGCACTGGTGAATCCATCCTGCCAAGCTAACGACCAACATTCAGGGTTTTCTTACCCAGCAGACGGGTCAGCAGATGGCAAAAGCCTAAAAGTCCATGTCATAGCTTCACTGTGAGGGGCCCTATGAAACTGGGTGTTCTCTTCTTAAACTGTGCATTTCCCCAGGACATGGAAAGTCTGCTCTTCTGCCACAGAACACGGGGGGCCTGACCGAGCCCCGCCACCCTCCTGTGACAGGCCACCTGTCGTCCCCACTGCCAGCATCTTGCAGACCTCCCAAAAGTTCATGCATCCCTGCCCACTCTTTTTTCATCCAGTGGGAAAAGAGGTTGATGGAGAGCTAGAAGATGCACTGTCTATGCCAGGGACTGAATGAAATGCTGGGGAGCGAGACTGTGAAATCCAAAAGGGAGCTCCAGGGACAGAATGGCTCAGTCTGGCCCGCGTGGGCCAAAGCAGGGCCGGCCCCTGTCTTATGCCTCCCTCGCTTGGTGCTTCGGGGCTTAGGGTGGCCCAACAGTGTTCTCCCGCTGGTAGGTAAAATGGCTCAGGGAGGCATGGAACAGCAGTGAGCCACGGATAAAGAGGATGGAGAAATAAAAAAGAAAGCCAGAGAGATAAAAAGAGCCCTCGGGAAATGGCAGCTCCAGAAGGCAGCAAGATGCTTTAATCTTTCAGCAAAAGGACAGCATCTGATTCTTCGTGTTTGCAGATCTTTGCAAACTGAAGAACATTTTGGGAATGTAGAAAGGCAGCATTCTCTCTCTCAGGAATGTGACTGTCGCCCCTTTGACCTAAAGGGGTGGCTTTGGACAAGTTGCTTAACTTTGCTGAGCTGCGGTTTCCCCTTTGAAAGACAGGATAATCGTCTGTACCATATAAGGCAGACTCAGACTTAGACAAGATAGAGGTTCATTATTCTGTCATGTGTAGGTTGTTCCAAGATGCCATGGCCCTTCCATAGCCATCGGACACTCCAGGCTCTTTCCTTCTTACTATTTCACCATCCTGGGCACATGGCTTCCAACTTCAAGTTCACCCTATGGTCCAAGATGGCTGTCCAAATGCCAACCATTGTGTCTGGATTCTGGATAGAGATGAGAAGGATGAAAGGATGGGCAAAAGGGCATACTCCCGGCTGAGTCAGCCCCTTGCAGGATTTTCCTGGGTCTCTTTCCCACCCCCCAAAACTTTTGCTTACATCTTACTGACCATCACTGCCCGTCAGGGAAGGAAGGCTGGGAAATGGCTGTTAGCCTTGCACATTGTCACCTGGCACAGAAGGAGAAGTCCATTAGGAAGAAAGCAGATACTGGGCAGGTGGTCTCTGCTGTCAAACCCCAGAGAGTCATTAAAGAATGACAGGAAATAATGCATGCGAATAAGCACTTTGTTAGCTCAGAAGTCTCTGCAGCTGTTCTCAGTCACCCTCACAACAGTCTTGTGCAGCGGGAACGGAGGTCCACAGAGACATTCAAGGTCAACAGTCAGTAAACGATAGAGCTGGCATTCCAACTTCTACCCGTCTATGACTTTCTTGTCCCTCCCCTCCCTATTGCAGAGAGAAAGAATGGTTTTTCTGAGGACGTCTGTTGTGAGTCTGTGCAGGGGAGGTTAGCAGTCAAGTGTATATGCCTACCGCCTACCCTTCCGGGTCTAGATTTCAGGGGGTGGGGGATTCTCTTGGGAGCTGAGAGCCTAGGCTGTTGTCCACTGAGCGTGGACCACTGACAACCCCCGGTCATCGTCAGCCTCGGTGAGCTCTGTTCATGATGTCCTCTTTGAGGTTATGAATGCTGTTAATTTTACGTTTTACCAAGAGCCTTGGGACCAGAGGCCGTCAGGCATGAGTGACTATGAATTGCATTGTATTACATTATTAATTGCCATGTTATCTGGAGTCAAGTAACTGACTGATGCTTCAGCAAGCAGTGCTGTGAAATAGAAATCTTCCCTAGTCCCTGTCTCCCCACCCCTCCCCAGCTCACAGGGAGAAGGCAGGGGATCCTATGCCCAAAGTTGTTCTGAACTCTTCAGAAGAACCAGCTGTGACTCTAGGAGGCCACCGTCCTGTGGGCGTGGGAAGCAGTGCATGTACGTGACGAGAGAGAGGTTAGCACTGGAAGCAGGACTATGGGAACAGCCATCCTGGGGTGTCTGAAATCCATCATAAGGTGGGCGTGTGACCAAGAGGACACGAACCAGCCAGAAGTTTGGATTCGGGTAGTTTGTGAGGACAAAGTGCTAAGGATTCACAAACTCAGGGAGGCTGTGAGCATCCAGGAAAGGGACAGTGAACCCTCTGAAGTACAGGATCTGCCTGGAGCGCTGCAGAAAGGACCTGGAAGGGCTCGAGAAGCCCCAGAGGGAGGTTAGACTCCAGAGGGATGTCAGCCGGGCCAACTGGTCAACAGCTCCCTGTGCCTGTCCTCTGCTAGGCGTCTGTGGCCGTCCCCCAGACTCCCCCCAGACTCTGTAGTCACTTCCTGCTTTCCAAGCAGCACCTCAGAGGTCAGAACTTGGGGTACCTTCACCCAAAAGAGGAGGGTGAGAATAAGGTGTCGGCCCCAGGACCCGCTCTGCAGAAGGGAACCCTTCTTTGCTTCTTGGCTCCCCCAGTGCCAGGAACCTCTAACTAGTGCAGAGATCTTCCCGAGTAAGGGCATCCCCGAAGGCTTCTCACAGGCTTTGAGGGTCTTCTGGGACAACAAAGGCAGGGCTGCTGGTGGGTGGTAGACTTTGGAGTGTCGGTTGACAGGTGGTGGAATCACCCCGTGTGTCGGCCACCACTTTAGTCAGACACGCTGACTCAGCAAGTCTTGACGGGCTCTTCACGTGGGAACAGACACTTGGCATCTCCCGGCTGCCTCTACGTGCACTGAGCAAAATCTCAACCTGCAGAATCGCCGTCAGGATTACATCGCGTCCGTGAAACCCTTTGCGCAGCGCCTGATGCAGAATAGCTGCTCGACAGATGTTAGCAACCTATTCCCGCGCATGGCTCCTCCCTTACGTGTCGCAAGCGGGATCACAGGTGGGGACGGCAGGTGGAAGCCGGTGGCGACCCCAAGGAGGAAGCGTTCTCATACCCTAAGACGCTGCCTCCGGGGACCAGGGGCTGTCACACACACTGACGGTCCAGCACCTCCACCTTTCTAGTCTGGGAATGAGAGCCACCAGCAAAAGCCTTTGGAGGGTCCAGTATCCGCCATTTACTGGTTAGACATTCTCGGGCAACTTGCTTTACGTCACTTAAGCTCGGTCAGACCGTCTGTGGAACGAGAGTCGTCGTGCCTCCCTCAGAAGGCCAGTCTCTGAGGAGAGCCCCCACCCCCATCAGACCTGATGGTGCAGGCTGTCAGGGAGCCTGAACCAACAGGCACATACGCAGTCCCCCAAGGTAGCTCCCAGAGCCTCTGCCAGAGAAAGGCCAAAGCCGGGCAGCTGAAAGATCTCTCTTCCCAGGGTGTGGATGCAGGAAAACCCCCAAGATGACGCCATCTTCTGTGGGCTTCCCCCACTGCTTCCGAGAAACACTGCTGTCATCACCAGACATGACCTTGCTCAGCTTCACAGCCCTTCGGGGGCAGGGGACAAAGAGGGCAGAAAACGCAGGTGCAGAGAAAGGTAAGCTGCTGGGAATCACAGGCCTGGAAAGAGTGAGGATCGGGCTCCTTGCAACCAACACCCAAGATGAATTCAGACTCAACCTACTTTCTTATACATGCATGTGTGAGGACACCTACACAGATAGTGCCTGGACAGGCTGGACACATGCTTTTAAGACTTGCACTTGAGGTCGATGGGAAACAGCCCCTTTATGTAGGAAGCGAACACTGGGCATCTTCCCTGGGACATCTGTAACAGTGGGCAAAATCCCCACTTGCCAAATTGCTGCAAGGACCAAATCCCATACAGAAAATGCTTCACCCAGTGCCTGATGCAGGATAGCGGCTTAACAGATGTTAGTGACCTATTACTGGGTACAGACTTGTCGCAAGCTCACTCACATACGGTCCCCGTATGGCAGCGCACTGCCCCACCCCAGAGACACCAATCCTAGAGATGATCGTGTGCACGGCCCTTCTTGGATTTGAGCAGTGTACATCTTGCACCACTATACATGGCAGGCTGCTGAGGGCCCTTACTCGGAGCAGAATGCAAACCACTACAGGACACCCCTTCTGCCTTTGACTTTCAGCTAACCTTCGTATCCCTTCACTTGCTCCTCCCCCCCAGCTCTAAGTCACCCCCTTGGTGGAAAGCCTAAGTGGTAGAGTCAGCCAGGAAGGTGGTGTGTGGAAAAACTGAAGGCAGTCTGCTTTCTTTCCTTCCTCTCTCAATGTTTACCTGAATCTTTAGTCTCTTATCACATTTTAGGGCCAGGGGCTGATTTTTGAGACAAAGTATGCTGCCTGCTGATGTAGCCTGGATGTCTGGGGGCCTTGCTGGAATCCAGCGGCCACCAGGTGGGCAAAGGATGTTGGGGGACCATGGGGTGTTTCACCCTCAGCAAAAGCTGAAGGAAGAAACTGTGAGGCTGCTATTTCAACTTCAGTGTTGAGTCTCACCCCCAAGTCGTTTATCTGACAAGCCTGCAAGGCCAGGACAGAGCCTGGATCTCAAGGCCGGCCCAGTTCCCAATGCACTAATGACAACTGACAGACACCAAATCCTTGCAATTTCCAAACAAAACCTTGGTGCTCCAATCCCAGGGCTCCCCGGGAAACACTCCATTGATTTCCCAGGCTTTGCTCCGCTGATCCTCACTGATTGCCAACAATCCCCAGCTGAGCAAGTTCATTGCCCTCCAGGCCCTCCCTCCCTCTTAACCCTTCTCTGCCCATACCCTTGTCCCCTGCTTCAGCTGGGGAGCCCTCGGAGAAGCCGGCCAGACAAATGCAGCCGGCCCGGATTTATGCTGCTTAAAATAACATCACCTGTTTGTGCACACTTTATCCGGCTGCTGAAACGATGCCGGCGGTTGGCAGGGCTGGGATGGGCAGATCCACCATTTTAATGTTAGAAAGTTCCTGGGCTCCTTCAAATATCGTCTGCCAAACAGCCAAAGGTAGCATCGCTCTCACTCACAAAGGCTTTGTGCAAGACACAAGATGAAACAGAATCACAGCCAGATTCAAATCCTTTATACTCTGCTCCAGTTCTGGTTCTTAAAACAGAGGGTGGGCTTTTTTTTGTATCATTATTTTAATTATGGACTGAGTCAGACTTCCCAAAAGAAATACCAAATAATATCATAAACAACTATGTCTCCAGCACCTAACTTAAAAAAGGGAAATATTGAATGTGTGGAAAACCACAATGTAAGGCAATCCCGTTTTTTTTCCCCCTCCCACCCCAGATATTACCACCATCCTAAATCGGGTCTTTACTGTCGCCCTGTGTCTTTATACCCCACACCATTTTGTCAACTTTTTATCTTGAGATGCTTGTAGATTCACATACAGGGCTGAGAAATAATAGAGAGCCTATACACTTCACCCAGTTTCCTCCAGCGCAAACATCTTGCAAAACTATACTGCGATGTCACAATCAGAAAACTGGCATTGCTGCAGCCCCCTAACCTTGTCCAGATCTCACCCGTTTTACATGCACGTGTGCGTGTTTGTGCACGCACGTGTGCGTACTATGTGAGCATTTAGTTCTATTAACTCATGTGAAGATCCCATGTGCCCACCTCCACACTCAGCTACAGAAGTGCTCTATCGTAAGGACCCTCTCCCAGACAAAGATCCCTTCTTCTCTCTTTCCTCCCCCCTCTCCCAGGCCCCTGACAACCATTAATCTGTTCTTCATTTCTTTTTATTTTGCCATTCCAAGTTAATACCAATGGAAGCATATTGTGTAATCATTTAAGATTGGGTTTTTTCCACAAACAGGATGCCCTGGGAATCCACCCTAGTGTTACATGTATCAGTAGTTTGCTCCTTGTTATCGCTGAGTAGTTTCCCACTGTATGGATGTACCACAGTGTGTGTGACCATTCACTGGAGAGTATTTGGAGTGTTCCCAGTTTGAGGCTATTACAAATAAAGCTGCCATGAACATTGGTGTAGAAGTTCTATGAACATAAATTTTCATTCTTCGGACGTGAGTGACTGAGATTACAACTGCTGAGGTTTATGGTAAGCACATACTATTGTGTTTAAAATTTTTTTATTTTGAGAAAGAGAGTGTGCGTGTGTGTGCGCGCATGCAAGTGGGAGATGGGGGAGGGAGGGGGGTAGAGAGAGAAGAGAGGGAATCCCAAGCAGGCTCTGTGCTCTCAGAGCCTGACGGGTTGAACTCACGGACCGTGAGATCATGACCTGAGCTGAAATGAGGAGTCGGATGCTTAACCGACTGAGCCACCCTGGCACCCCTTATATTTTTTAAATATGGTACCGATTCACTTCTTTGAAACATACAATGGTAGCATACTATGTATGTTCTTCTGCAACTCACTTCTCTCTCAACAGCTGTTCCTTCCATGTATTCGTGTTGCTCTATGTAGCTCTAGCCTATTTATTTGTGCTGATATGTAGCATCCCAATGTATGAATATGCTACCATTTAGGTATCCATTATAATTCCCATTTTAAAAGGCCTAAAATCTTGGCAGGGGAGTGGGTTTTGTAGGCCAGAAAGTCATTTGCCTTCCTAGTTTTAGAATGGGGTAATATGGAATAAGCCTGAACCTGTCCAGAAGACAAGACACTAGAGTGATTTGCTCTTGGTCGTGTCCACTAAATGACCTTGGTAAAGTCACTTGGCCTTCCTGAGCTCAGCTTTCTCATCCATAAAATGGGAACATAATAATAATAAAATAATAATAATAATAATAATTAATGCTTAATTTTTGTGGGAAGTAAATGAAAGTATAGTGTGTGTACTAAAAACAAACCAAAGCATGTTGAATACATGGCAGTTACATTTATTAGTTAATAATTATAATTAAATACCAATTATCACCAATGGAAAGAACAAAATATGCATTCTGGATTTTTCATGGAGAATCCAATTTCAGATCATCTCTCCCATTGTCCCCCTCAACTGGTTTGTCAGGCCTGTCCTGCTTTGTAGTCAAAAATGCCATCAATAGGCTAACAGACACATGAAAAAATTCTCCACGTCACTCACCATCAGGGAAATACAAATCAAAGCCACAATGAGATACCACCTGACACCTGTCAGAATGGCTGAAATTAGCAACTCAGGCAACAACAGATGTTGGCGAGGATGCAGAGAAAGAGGATCTGTTTTGCATTGTTGGTGGGAAGGCAAACTGGTGCAGCCACTCTGGAAAACAGTATGGAGGTTCCTCAAAAAGTTAAAAATAGAGCTATCCTATGACCCAGCAATTGCACTACTAAGTATTTATCCAAGGGATACAAGTGTGCTGTTTTCAAGGGGCACAAGCACCCCAATGTTTATAGCAGTGCTATCGACAGTAGCCAAAGTATGGAAAGAGCCCAAATGTCCATCAACTGACAAATGGATAAAGATGTGGCATATATATACAATGGGGTATTACTCGGTGATCACAAAGAATGAAATCTTGCCGCTTGCAACAACGTGGATGGAACTAGAGGGTATTATGCTAAGCAAAATTAGTCAGTGAGAAAAAGACAAATATCATATGACTTCACACATATGTGAAATTTAAGATACAAAACAGATGAACATAAGGGAAGGGAAGCAAAAATAATATACAAACAGGGAGGGGGACAAAACATAAGAGACTCTTAACTATGGAGAACAAACAGAGGGCTGCTGGAGAGGTTGTGGGTGAGGGATGGGCTAAATGGGCAGGGGGCATTAAGGAGGGCATTTGTTGGGCTGAGCACTGGGCATTATACATAGGGGATGAGTCGCTGGAATCTACTCCTGAAATCATTATTTCACTGTAATCCAACTAACTTGGATGTCAATTAAAATTAAAAAGAAATGCCATCAATAAATAAGGTCAGGGCAACCACAGAGGTCCTAGTCCTGACCTCCCTCTGGGGTAGCGATTTTTATCACATTTTACAGATGAGGTAACTGAGGCTCAGATGTTGAGTGACTGGCCCACGATCACACAGGAGCTGGACTCCATTGCCTTTAGTCTGGATCCAGAGTCCACATTCCTCCAACTTCCTCGCGGCCATGAACAGCCTCTGGGAAACCCTGGGTGGCCAGAATTGGGCATCCAGGCCATGGGTGTGCAGGGGGTGGGCCCCAGTCCTTCTCAGAGCGGGGAGGAGGCTCCTCCCTGTGCCCAGCTCCCCCGGGGCTCTCTCCAGGGTCCAGGACCCTCATCCATCCTCCCAGGCCCCTGGAGCAGAGCAGGAGGCACTGGGACCAGCTGGGTGGCCACAGGATGGGAGCAAGAAAGAAGGGGGAAACAGGAAAGACTGCACCAGAAACGCAAAACAAGCATTTAAATAGACATTCCTGCGTTGTTGGGCTAAACAAGGACCACAGAGTGACATGACAACAGTCTCCAAATATTTAAGTCATGTGAGTCCTCAGGAAGGAGAATTTTTTTTAGCCCGGAATGAGGAGGGAGACACTGGGGGAAGGGCTGGGGAGGAGCTCCTCATCCTGAAGAGGAATGAAGTCCAGCATTCAGGAGGGAGAAGGGACTCGGAAGACAGGTTCCCCTTTCCCTGCTTTTGCCTCAGTTTCTTCCCCTGTAAAGTGAGACCAGTGGACTGAATCTTCTCTAAGGTCAGCCCAACTCTGGTGCTTCTGGGGAGGAAAAAAAAAGGTTTTCCATCACACAGCAAGAAAGAATAGTCCTGGGAGGCATTCCTGTGGCCCATCAGGGTATCATAACCATGTGATGTGGCTTCCTGTCACTTCTGGCTTCTCTGTGTCACAGTCCACTTTAGCTGGGATGTTTCCCGGGACAGCAAGTGAGGGGGTTAGGGAGGCAGATGGGGCCTTGGGAAGGATTAATTTCTGCTTCTGGAAAGGGCATTGCCTGTTTCCCAAAGTGGGATCCACTGAGCCCCGGACCCCAGGCCCCGCCCAGACATCCTTGCAGAGAATCCCTGAGCAGAAAGCCTGAAGGCTTTGCTGTTCTGACCTGCTCATCTGTTTTCCTCGGAGGCCACACAGGCTGCAACCCCATCACCCCAGACACCAGAGGCCAAGATGCCTGCAGTCTGGGTGTCCCAGACACAAACCCTGTCACCCTGAGCTGTGCATGTTCCCGTAATCAGGCCCCAGCGGCTATTCCTCACACCTGACCGGAGCCGGTTTTCCCAGGGGAGACGGTGCATTCGGGCACCTCCTTCTAAAGACAAAGTGTCTGCCTTGAAACTCATCATTCCCGGAAAACCGAAGAAGCGCCCCCACTCTCCAGCCATTCACCTGAGCCCCCTCCACTCCCTCACACCCCACCCTCAGCCGCTCAGCCGGCCTCTCTTGCCTGGTCCTATCAGGCCTCCTGCAAATGGTCCGGCCCACCCAGCCCGGACCTTCTGTGCCCAACGCCACCTGCTCGCGCTCTCAACATGCTTTCCCAGGCCTCACAACCCCCACCCCTTCCCCCCGACCCCCGGGCCTGTAGTGTTCCAGAATTTGGAAGGTTTGATTTTAGGGAAGTGACAGGCTACTTAGCCCCTCCGGTGTATAGAACATCCCAGCCAGGTCCCGGCCAACTCCCAGCAATCAGGCACATTAATACTTCTGCAGGGAGAACCATGAATATTCACGCCAAGTGGGGATAAATAAAAGACTATAAATAGCCTCAGTTCAGGCAGGTTTTGCCTCCAAATGAGTTACATAAAGCCTCTCTGTTCTCTGGTTTCTGTGGATAAGAGACTGAGGGTCTGACTGGTTAGCCCTGGCCTCACCTTCCACCTGGGCTGTGACCCCCTTGCCTCCCAGCTGGCCCCTCCCTGCTCTGCATGCAGATGGCTTGCAGTCCCAGGGGTCTGAGCAGCCCCAGCCGCTTCTCTCCCCTGGCCCTGGAGGGCAAGCCTCCCTCCCTTCTCTCTGCTGCTCTGCCCCAAGGAAGAGCCAGCCTCACAGGGCCTCCCCAACCCAGCGGATGGGTTCTCATTGCACGATGCTGAGTGGTCACTTCTGTCAACACAGAGGGGCTTCAGGTGACTGTGCAGTGGAGTGTAGATGGGAGTGTTTGTTGAAATGGAGGGCTCACCAAAGGAGACTAGGGAAGATGCTCAGCACACGGGGGGTGGGGGGGCCTGAGTTCATCCCTGACCGCCTGCTCGGTAGGCCGGGTGTGCGCCTGAGCACAGGCACTGAAGGAGCAACTTCCACCAGGGTGCCCGGAGTGACTGGAGCAAGGGCAAAGGCCACTCTGGGGACTGGGACACGATTCCAGTGCAAAGTGGAGTAGCGATGAGCACAGGGCCACGCCTGTCCTTGCGATGATGCTTCCATGCAAATTACAAAACTTCCATTCCAGGCAGCTCCCCCCACCCCCACCCCGCCCCCCAGGCCATGGCCCAGCCAGGCCCTTGGCTCCTCACCAGAGTGCAGGCCAGGAGTCTCAGAATCACATGCTGTGACCCAGAGGAGGCGCTTCCCTGACTGCCACACGGAACACCCTAGGGCTGGGGAGGGTGCCTAGCACGGGACCCACTGGGGTCTGCAGTTCCGGGAACCCTTCTCTCAGGTGCACCGTGGGGACGGCACCTCTAAAATGGCTTTGAGGGCAGCCAGCACTGGGGATCCCGGGGGGAATGCTGGTGTGCTTGCCAGACAGTCCCCTGGAGGACTGGCCTGTGTAGTGGGGAGCTGTCCTGTGATGTTAGGCACAGGAGAGGGAGCACCCAGGCTGGTAAATGTGGGATTGTCACCTGCTTGAGACCCACAGGAAGGACTGGGGAGACCTGGATCTTAAAGGCCCCTTGGACATTAGGTAGTCAAAGCCTGGTCCTTGGGGACCTGCTGCCCCTGGGAAGTCAGGAACCTTCCTGACTGTTGAGAAGAAGGCCATCCTGCCCCCCGCCCCCACCCAGTCCTGCACTGCCTCTTCCCAGCCCGGACCCCAGGCACACTCAGGACGTCCGGCAGGGGTGGGGGGGGGGGGGCAGAGCATGGAAAGGAAGCACGAGGAAGATCATTAAGCAAACAACACAAAACAAAAAAAGAATGACAAATAAAGACAAATGGAGGGGAGGAACAAACCGTGAGAAGAGCCCGCTTCAGCTCACCTACCCCCCTCCCCACGTCCCCTAGAAGATCAAATTATGACCTGAAATCACTGGATACATATTTTATTATGTGGGTAATTTAAAGGATTAGAGGGAGACAAAGAATTCATAAGCTGTAGTCACATTAGAAGACAAATTGTTTCCATTAATCTCTGAAGAAGGGAGGGAAGGAGAGAAATGAGAAAATGTAGGCAGGCAGAGAAGGCGTAGTTGGGGGGGGTGCAATGGAAACAATGGTGCTTTCTTTTCTCCCCGTCTCTGGCTGTGCCCCCCACCCCCAAACAAGCTGAGCCTCTGCTCCAAATAAGGCTGATTTGCATTGCAGATTTATCTCAGCTGCTTTTTGCTTCTGTTGCCAACCAGAGATGGTTTAAATAACATGTATTGTTCTGCGTGATTCCTTATGCAAATGTTTCTGGCCTGTTTGTTATTCCTGAATAATTTCCAATGCCTGCTGTCTGGGCAGAAGAAGTGGCTCACTCCCCCAGCTGTGTTAGGAGTCACCTGCCGGACGGAGGCAGGGGCACGGGGACAGGGTTCTAATGGCTGTAGACTGTTCTGGAAGGCCAGCGTTGTGGCGTCCCAGAGAGCCAGCCGGGCAAGCCCCAGCCCGGGCTGGATCTTAGGTTGGAGAAGTCAGAGGTGGAGGGACTCGGAGAACCAAGTCCAATGTGAGATTTTACACAGGCTGAATGAGGCTCGATGTGGGGGGGAGGGGTGTCCCCTTCACAGCAGGGCCCATGAGTTTTTCTCTCTGGAGGGGAGCCTGGGAGTGAGGGCAGCGGGGGACCCTGTGAGAGCAGGCTGTGGAAGCAAGGACTGGCTTCCCATGAATGAACGAATGAATGAAAACAATGCTCTAATGAATGAATTGAGCGGGTGTCCACTAAGCACCCACTTTTTTCCAAGAATGGGGCTTAGAAAGTGAGAACACAGGGGCGCCTGCCTGGCCAGCTCCATCAGTAGAGCATGTGACTCTTGATCTCAGGGTGGGGAGTTCAAGCCCCACATTGGACCCAGAGCTTACTTAAAAAAAAAAAAAAAAGAAAGGAAGGAAGGAAGGAAGGAAAAGAAAGTGAGAACACGAAATAGGCCCTGCTGTCCAGAAGATCATTCTGCGGAGCTGAGGCTGGAGCATGTGCTCAAAGTATCACAATCCTCAAGGTTTACCTCCTTCTCACCTCCACCTACTCACAAACTCAGGGCCTTTGCCTAGTGTCCTAAAAGCAGAGTGCGCTATGCTCTGTTTTTGTTTTTGTTTTTTAATTTATCTAAAACCAAGACAGGTAACATGTAGCGTAATAATGGTTTCAGGAGTAGAATGTAGTGATTCGTCACTTACCTATAACACCCAGTGCTCATCCCAACAAGTGCCCTCCTTCATGCCCATCACCCATTTAGCCCATGCCCCCCACCTCCCCTCCAGCAACCCTCAGTTTGTTCTCTGTATTTAAGAGTCTCTTGGGGAGCCTGGCTGGCTCAGTCGGTTAAGCATCCAGCTTCAGCTCAGGTCATGATCACGCGGTCCGTGGGTTCGAGCTCCGTGTCAGCTCCGTGCTGACAGCTCAGCCTGGAGCCTGCTTCGGATTCTGTGTCTCCCCCTCTCGCTGCCCCTCCCCCACTTGTGTGCCCACACTCCGTCTCTCTCACCCTCACTCTCTCTAAAATAAACACTTAAAAAAAAGAATCTCTTATGGCTTGCCTCCCTCTCTGTTTTTATCTTGTTTTTCCTTCCCTTCCTCTATATGCTATTCTCTGTTCTTAATATGTCCCTGTAATCACCTCCCGCCAACGGAACGGGGTTAGCACGTCATTCAAATCGCACCCATTCAGCCCTCACTCCCTCATTCCCCACACACCTGCCGCCTCCAGTGATCCTTGCTGAATGGGGTAGTGGTTAGATGCGTAGGTCCGGAAATCCCACAGACCTGGGTTTGAACCCCCACCCTGTGTGATGTTGGGCTAAGCTTCAGTCCCCTCATAGGTAAAATGGCACTAGACACTGTTGCAAGGATCATTAAGTGAGGTAATATATATATATATATATATATATATATATAGGTCTTTGCATAGACCTTGGCACATGGTGGCCATTCCAAAATTCTCATCTAAAAACATGAGCCACAGAGATGACCACCTCCCGGCCGGGTCCCTGCCTGGATAACGGAACGTGGAAACATGTAAGTATTCTGGGGGCAGGATGAACATAACAGCTCTGTCTGGGGGGCCCGAGATGGTGTTGCCAAGGGGCCACAATGGAGCAAAATCGTGGGGGAGAAGTCAAGGTTGTTCACAAAGACAAGGGCAAGGGGCCCCGGAATGTGTATTTTTATCAAGCAGCCCAATCAACTGTGATTTACACTCAAACTTGAGCATCACAGCTCCAGACTGTTGGGTTCTCACGGCTCTTGCCCCTCCACCTTCAGTGCTAACCCCGGCGTTGGGGTCCCACCCTGGCCAACCCCTGCGCTGGCTTCCCTGGGACGGCGGGGACTCTTGTGTGACAAGATCCTTCCCCTGCTCCGCTGGGACCGATGCAGAATCACCAGGCTCTGGGCCGACACTTGTTCTTTCTCCAAATCACAGCGAACACACAACTACGGTGGGCTGGGGGTGGCATCTGAGGACAGAGACGAGAAAAGAAACAGCGCACAGGACAATGGAGCTGAGTGTTAAACCTGTTTCCTCCTGTGACCTTTGATCACGACCAGAGATGTTCCTGAACCATCTGGCTCATTTCCACCAGCAGAGGGCACAGGTGAGCACCAGGGGTCTCAGCCTCGGGGCCAGAGCCAAGTTGAGGGGATGATGGGGACCCAGCAAAACCAGTGGCTGCTAAGACCAGTAATAACTCTGACTCTTAATAAGAACGATATCACTATACCTAGTACCGTTCTTCAAAGAGCCTCCTCTCAAGTCCCTGAGGAGTGGGTGGGGGGTAGGCTTATCCTCCCTTTGTTAAGTTGGATCACCGGGGAAGGGGACAGGGACATTTTATGCCCACTGTGGAGGCCTGGGCACCTGGGCACGGGGACGGGTACCTGCAGCCACAGACAGCAGGATGAGTAAGGAACACGGTCCCCGGGGTCATACGGCGCTCAGCACCACTGCAGTTCCCCAAGCGCCCCCGGTTCACCCGCCCTGTGCGGTAGTGGGTGCCGAGGGTGGGAGGGGTGACAGGCAAAGTCCGGGCCTCAGACATTACGCTACCTCCCAGGGACCTGAGACGTTCACGCGTGAAACAGAGAATGAACCAGCGAGGGCCGCGGTGGAAGAGAGGAGCGTGGGTTTGGAGGAAACAGACCTGCTGTTGTGTTTCCCTTTCACTGAGCTCAGTCCTTCCTTTATAACCCGGGGACCGAGGAGTCCCCGCTCCCCGAGAGGGGCTGGGGCTTAACTGTGGCGGCTGGAGGGGGCGGCTGGCAGCAGGGCCCCCACAACCCTCCCTCCCACGCCCACGTCTCCCCCCCCACCAACCCTGCGTTGCTCCCACACCAGCTTCTCCCCGCAAGGCCAAACGGCATGTGCCCGCCAATCCTGCCCGGCCTCTGGGTAGCTCTGCAGGGACCTTCACGCAGACCCCGGCTTCTGCCGCAGGACAGGCCGCTCGAGCCCCGTGCTCTGACAAGCCTGCAGCCAGCAGATGTAACACCTTGGCGAGAAAGGGTTTTTTTCAACGACGGTTGGTAAATTTGTATATCTCTAAGCTTGATCTTGCTTTTAATGAAACTCGGTAATTTTTTCAGTGCTAATGGGACTATGCTAGTGTCTGTGAGTTGCTGATAAAATGATGTCATTTAAACCTTTTGAATAGCTGTGCCCCCATGCACCTGCAAACGGCCTCGTTCGGCACTGCCCTCTGAAGCCGCCGCTTCTAGGAAGGACATTTCTTGGGTTTTGCTGAGGATCTTCCAGTCTTGTTTGAGAAAGAGAAGGCCTGGAGGGGCCCCAAGAGTTTTCTTTAAAGATCTGGAGGCTGCCAATGGGCCAAATCCAGAGGGCAGGGCTCAGTGATGGGCCACCAGAGGCATATTTCTGCTCGAAGAGAGGAAATGTTCAAATGCTTAGTGCTGTCTCATCAAGGAATGGCTGCTTTGAGAAGTAAGGAGGCAGGGAGGACACCGTAGGGATGATGGGAAGGAATTCCAGAGTCGGCCAGGAGGATAACTGTGTTCTCTGAGGTTCACTGATTTTGTAGTTCCAGAATGTGTAGAGCACACAACAGGTGCCCTGGTGGGTAGAGAAATGAGGAGTTTTCCAGAAGGAGGGAGCCTCACGCAGGCCCCTAAGGATGAGCAGAGTTTAAGTCATCAGAAGGGAAACATTGGAACATTCTCAGCCAGAACGCTACAGACCCCAAGTTCCCTTTGTCTTGGGTGGTGCTGGTGCCCTGGCCTCTCCCTCCTGACTTCCCAGAAGTGCAGAGAAGTCACATGGAGGTTGAATGTGAAGGCTGAAGAGGAGTCCCCCCAGGCCTGCGAGAGAAGCAGGCCTCCAGCCGCCCCCACCCCCCCACCCCCCCGCCCCCGCCACCACCCGGCCTGAGCTGGAAGGCAGCCTGTGCTTGGAATCCAGACGGCTGGACTGTGGCTGGGCTGAGCAAGGGTCACCTTAACCATCAGATCCCATTACCCACTGCACAGACGATGCTGTCAGACGTGGAGCGGTCGATTGAGAATCGGCGAAAATACCAAACCAGCCAGGCAGCTACTGAATCCAATCTCTGTGGCAGATGCTGCTGGAGCCAGAAAGTCAATGGGCGCCAACCGAGGCGGACGGTCCAGAGGTCGGCATCCGGGCTGGGCCTCTCGCGGTCTGCGGGACGCTGAGCAAGTTACTTAACCTCTCCGAGCCCTCCCTCCCTCATCCATGGGCAGGAGAGAAAACGCTGAAATTGCAGGGTTGCCGGGAGGCGGGGGCAGATAGAGCTCCGTGTCAACAAATACCCTCCTACTCATTTTGCACCCCCTTTTTGTCAAGGGGGGACGGACAGGAGTGGGGACGGGGGCATTTCATAAGGCAGCTGAAGGGGTCCCACAGTTTGGAAAGAGGTGGAGACTGCCACTCCCTAGAAGCTGGGCCTGGCCAGGCCTGGTTTGCAAAAATTGTTCTCATTTCAGGGCAAAAGATGAGAGGGCAGAGTAGTCACTATGGACAGCCTTAAAACCCACGAGCTTCGGGATTCATGGACCTGACTGCACATCTGAAATTTGGAGACAAGTGTCGCCCGTGTCCTGCCTTCCTCCCCAGTGTCTTAGGCTGAGCTGGGTGAAGAGCGCCTTCATTTCACCAATTTAGAGCGATTTGAGGCAAGTCCCTGAGCCTCGGTTTCTTCATCTGTAAAATGGGTGTTATAACACCTACTTCCCAGAGGCAGTGCAGGGATGGGCTGCCATAGTGCCTGTGTCACCTGGCACAGGGCTGACAAATGACAAAAAAGGGTGAACTGCCCGTCCCCTCTCTTCCCCTGCTGCTGAGTCCAGTCCTCGGTGGGGCACCGTCACAGAGATGTCACGTTACCCCAGCAAGTCGCTTCCTGCTTGCTCCCTCAGTTTCCCTGGCAGTGGACAGCTCCCCACCAACGACACAAGCCAAGAGGCGGGATCCAGCAGAGCGCTGAGGGGAAAGGAAAAAGTCAACCCCGAGAAAACCGGTCAGCATTTATTCGGAGAACGTTCTTGGTGGATTTAAAAGGAATTAGTGTGCCTTGGCTCACTCCAGATGCCACCCGGCTCTATCTTTAGAAACTTCTAACCGAGGGAAGGTTCCAGGGATGTGAGCATCCCTGTTCTCCAAGGTTGACTCTATAAATACCCTCCCAGTCGGCCTCGGGAGCTCTGTCCTCCGACCCAGAAATAGCCCCTTCAGTCAGCAGTCCTGGAAGCAGCCCTTAGCCCAGAGCCCTAAGAAGTATGGGCGCCGAGCGGGGCCCAGGGCCGCCACACGCCGCCTCCCCCACGGCCACGCACGGCTCACCGTGCTGCTCGGCTTTGCTGCAGAGCCCGGGAGCGGGGAGGAAGCAAGCAAACAGAAAATCCAGTCACTGTCCCGGAGCGTGGGGGACAGAAGCTGGGGGACGGGGACGGCAAGGCCCCGGCCGGACGGCTGAATGCTCACTGCTCCCGTGACTGTTCTCGGAGCTTCTGCTCGGCACCCGGCGGCACGCCAGGCCGGGAGGCGCCTTCGAAGGCCAACGGGCCTGACACAGAGGCCGGCGGGCAGTGCTGTCTCCTTCCGGGAGGCCTAGAAACCCGAACACCGTAGTGATTTGATTCGGGGAAGTGGAGCCTGACTAGGAAAGGGGGACATCCTCGGAAAAGCAAGGAAACCGACGTCATTTCCTCAGGCCTGTTGGTAGCTGCCTCCCGCTTTGCACATTTCTGCCAACGAGCCCGGAGAGGAGGGCCTGCCGTTCGAATGATGCCTGAAGTGCGCCAGGCCGGCTCTGTATTGAAGGTAACCTGGGTGAGCTTGTCTGTGGGGAAGCTAAGTGTGCCTGCTGTACACACGCACACGCACACACACACACATGCGCACACACACGCACGCACACACACTCTACCCTCACTCAGTCCCTACCTCCTAGATCTAGCTCCCCACCGCAGATGTGAAAACCAGCACATGGCCAGGCTGTCAGTGGGCACACGAGGGCTTTTGTTCCCCAGGATCAGCTCCCGGACCACAGTCAAGGTGACTGTGGAGCCCTGTGGCCTCAGCAAGACCCTTCACCTCCAGATGTCTCCGTGTTTGCCTTGCAACTGGGGGCTCATCAGTCCAGCAGCTGTGAGCATCTGAAGAGCTAATGTTTCTAAAACAGCACAGAGCAGCTGCTCGATAAAGGACAAAAAGCAATTGCGAAGCACGATCTTGGAGACGTTGCAGGTTTAATACGTGCCTGCAGG